>NC_000070.6:101841234-102161234 GCF_000001635.26 Mus musculus
TAAATTGAATTAAGGGAGAGGTGACGTTGGGGCAAGATCCTACCCAGCTAATTTGATCCAGGCATTGTAGAACACACATTCAATCCCAGGAGATAAAGCCAAGCAGATATTTGAGGTCAAGACTAGCCTGAGAGAGAGAGTGAGGTCTAGGTGAAGAAAAGCTTAAATCCAGATATGGTGGTACACACCTTCAATCCCTGGATACAAGCACGCAGATCTCTAAGTTCAAGGTCAATCTACAGAGCGAGATCCAAGACAGCCAAGCTTAGGCAGTGGAGAAGCAATTGGAAATGAGGAAGCTAATGGTAAAGTAATAGAACAAGAGGGCCATTTTCCAGCTTCTGCAAGCAGCAGAACTTGGGAGGCTCAGTTATGTGGCTCTAGCTTTATAGTCAAGAGGAGAGGAACACTACTGGGACAATTTATGCTGTTTATCTAGACCTAAGAAGTTAGTAGTGATTAAGAAGAGACCAGCACCCTATAGGTGGAATAACAATATGAACTAACCAGTACCCCGGAGCTCTTGTCTCTAGCTGCATATGTATCAAAAGATGGCCTAGTCGGCCATCACTGGAAAGAGAGGCCCATTGGACTTGCAAACTTTATATGCCCCAGTACAGGGGAACGCCAGGGCCAAAAAGGGGGAGTGGGTGGGTAGGGGAGTGGGGGGGGTGGGTATGGGGGACTTTTGGGATAGCATTGGAAATGTAAATGAGGAAAATAACTAATAAAAAAATTTTTTTAAATGAAATTAAAGAATGTTTGCTGAAAAAAAAAGGATAATAATAAGCTAAAAAAAAGAGAGAGACCAGCATTACTGAGGTGAAATCTTCAGAGAGATTTTCCTGAGAGCACAAAGAAGCTGTGTCCCAGAGGTAGCCATGGCTTTACCTCGTGCTGCAGCTGTACTTGGTAATGTGTAAGAGGCACCCAAATGTTACTGGTTTTGAAGGCCTGAAGGAGTCATAAAGAGCAGCTGAGGCCCGGCACTGTGAGAGGCCATGGAAGGCCATTGGTGAAGGTGCAGCCTCAGTTACAATTGACGGCCCAGGAATGAAGGGGTCATGCAAGGAATTTGAGGCTTGGCATCAAGAGAGAGCCTATGAGAGGCTAATGGTAAACCCTAGTCGCAGTGGAAGACCCCAGTATATTGGAGATGCCAGTGCCATGTGATGATCACTAAGAATAGCAGCAGCAGTGGAGTGGATCAACCTGAGTTTAGTGTGATACAGAGGGCAGAGCTGGAGAAGTAAAGACAGGCCTTTGGAGGCAGGTAACGTAGCTAATGCCACCTCCAAAATTGAAGGTTCTATCCCATGGCCCATCCTGAGGGTCCATCTTTGTAAATTAGTCCTAGGAGGTCATAATGACTGGGGAACTCAGAATTCATGCCACAAGAACAAGCTATTGATGATTCAAGACGAGTTGCCTATACCACTCCTGGATGTGCTAGTTTAAGTCGTAGGAGAACACTTGCCAGTGTTTTAAAAAGATGGGGCATGTATATTTGTCCTGGCCCCAGTCTCAGGAATCGCACTCTTAATTGTAAATGTGGTTTCGCCCCTGATTATTTCTGTGCTTCCTGGGGCTGTGAGACCACAGGAGACACCTATTGGAAACCCACTTCTGATTGGGACCTAATAAAGGTCCAGAGCAGACCCGATTATGCTGCCTGTGCTAGTTCCAACCAGACTTCCTGAGGATGGTGCAACACCTTGGATATCTCCTTTACTGACGCAGGGAAAAAATTTAATTGGGAATATACGCGAGGAGCTGAGTGGGGATTACGTATCTATAGAGATGAAAAAGATTTCGGAGTAACTTTCAGAATCCAGTTACTTAAGAACACCCCATCTTTAGGGTCGGCTGCTATAAGCCCCAATCTCATTTTACATTCCTCATATCCTAGAAAGCCAAGTCTTCCACAGACTGTTACCTTAGGTCCACCTGGGACTACTATATTCCAGCCTACTTTACCTGCTGGATCTCCCTCCTTCGCAGAATTGATTTTATCTTTAGTAAATGCATCAATTGCTACTATGCACGCAGCCAATGCTACTCAATATGAAGAATGTTGGGTGTGTTTTTCTCCTCAACCTCCCTTTTACAAAGGGGTGGCAACATTTGGATCAGTTATTGCAATTAATGATTCCAGCAGACTTGGATGGCACCCTGAGAGCCATGATGGGCTCACTCTGAGTCAGGTGTCTGGCATAGGCTTATGCCTTTTGGGGCCTTCCATGCTTCCTCCTCAGGCCTTATTAGAGGTTTGCAATCAGACTATTATGGTAAATGCCACCTCTCAATACCTTGGAGCACCTAATGGTACTTACTTAGTATGTTCTACTGGACTTCCTACCTATATAGTTACTCAGACCTTTTTGGATGACAGAGATTATTGTGTTGTAGTTCAGCTTCTCCCAAAGCTGACAGTACACCATGCAGAAGACCTCCTCCAATTCTGGAAGAGTGACACAGACCTACCCTGTGTTAAGAGAGAGCCTATTTCTGCAGTGACCTTAGCAGTGATCCTAGGCTTAGGAGCTACAGGCCCAGGAACTGGCATTGCATCTTTGGTCACTTCCCAACAGCAATTGTATTAGTCAGGGTTCTCTAGAGTCACAGAACTTATGGATAGTCTCTAGATAGTAAAGAAATTTATTGATGACTTACAGTCGGCAGCCCAATTCCCAACAATGATTCAGTCGCAGCTGTGAATGGAAGTCCAAGGATCTAGCAGTTACTCAGTCTCACGCAGCAAGCAGGCGAAGGAGCAAGAGCAAGAGCTAGACTCCCTTCTTCCAATGTCCTTATATTGTCTCCAGCAGAAGGTGTAGCACCACACCTTTAATCCCAGATGAAAGGTGTAGCTCAGATTAAAGGCGTGTTCCTTAAACTCTGAGATTCAATCTTCTAGAATCCATAGCCACTATGGCTCAAGATCTCCAAAGCAAGATCCAGATAAGGATCTCCAAGCCTCCAGATAAGGGTCACTGGTGAGCCTTCCAATTCTGGATTGTAGTTCATTCCAAATATAGTCAAGTTGACAACCAGGAATAGCCACTACAACAATATACTCAACTTCACCTTGCTATGGACAAAGATATACAAGAGCTACAGAGAGGCTTAAAAAATTTAAAAGATTCCTTGGTCTCTCTGTCTGAAGTGGTATTGCAGGCGAGGTCTTGATTTAGTGTTCCTTAAAGAAGGAGGGTTATGTGCAGCCCTCAAAGAAGAATGTTGTTTTTATTCTGACAAGACTGGCTTAGTTCAACCATATTATAGACAAAGTTAGAGCTAGTTTAGAATAGAGAAAACACAACAGAGAGAAACAAGAATATTGGTATAAAAATTGGTTTTCTACTTCTCCTTGGGTTACCACCTTACTTCCCAGCCTTTTGGGGCCTTTCATGGGTATTTTGCTACTTTTGTCTTTTGGCTCCTGGGTCTTTAGAAAATTAACCAGTTTTGTTAAGTCACAGATTGAAGCTGCTTTAAATAAGCTGGTTGCAGTCCACTACCATCAGCTGGATATCCAGGACTCAGACGAAGAAGATCCTCTTCCCACCGAGGCAGAAAAAGCGACTCATCTCCAATTTTCCACCCTTGCAGCTAATGTAGGGTGCCCTTGGTTCCTCAGGCTTTGGAGACAATAGGGACGAGAAAGGGTGACCTCCAGTTCCTACTATAGCTTAAGAGCCACAAATTGTGGTGTTACAATTGGCATAATTCTTGTAGAGGCCTTACTGAGTCTGAGGTTGACAATTCTCCTACGGGAGCTGCACAGAACTCAGAACTGTGTATGCTGGTTGGTGATAATACAAATCCGGTATGGGCCCAGCATGGGTGCAAGCTAAGTGCTGCAGGGGAAGGTCCCAATTGACCATTTCTGAGTTCTCTGAGAGACAAATCCTGTTTGGATGGAGGTTGGTATCTAGTTTCAGTTGCAAGTGAAGAATTTTTCTAAGGCTCTGCCTCCCCTCCTCAAAAGATACCAAGAGCCACAAGTGTGGGTCTGTGACAGCACCCACGGGAGGAATTGGGTCCATGTTCCCCCAGCCATGGTAATGCCCGCTCATCTAAGAATGAGAAGATTATTTGATCACCTCAGTTAAGTGTGGCCTTATTAAATTTAATTCAGAAGGGGGAGATGTCAGAGACCATCCCGTGAGAAAGCGAGCCCTTCACAATCTCCCTGACAGGCCAAATGGCCTCGTGCTAAGGAGCTGGTTATCACTCCCTCCTCCGTATTCCCTTCCTGGCACCTGAGGCTGTAAAAGCTGAATTATAGTCCCCTCTTCCCTATCTCTTCCTGAACTCCCATGCCAACCAAGGACATGAGTTACGCCTGAGCCCAGCCTGACACCCAAGGCTGTCAAGGAGGATCGATGTTCCGGAGATAAGATGCAGAGTGCCCGCTGCCTGGCACCTGACTTCGGCCCCATGTCAGCAGATGCCCGCTTCTTTGTTCTTTGTAAAATTCCCCCTCGACCCCTCCCCTATTCCCCATGATGTATGCTTTAAAAACAAGGCGCCTCAGCCTAATAAACGAGACCTTGATAGGTACCCTTCTTGGACTCCTGCCTCTCCTTCCCTTCCTCCCATTTCCTTCCAGGTTTGCGGTCCCCCTCGCACCCATGAATAACTGAATCCCGCGGGATGGGATAAAAAGGGAATTGGAGATCTGAAAAATGCTTTGACATCAGACATGGAGCTGCAAAGTTTGGAGTTTGCCTAGTTGGTTTCCTATCTTGATTTGGGGATTACAGTTAAGTGATTGGATGGATCTCAGAAGAGAGTTTAAACTTTGGACTTCTAACATTGTTGAGACTGTTACAAACTTTTGGGACTTAGGAAGTTGTACCAATTGTACTTTTTTATTATGCTATGGCTAGATATGTCTCCCTGAAACTCGTGTGTTTGAACAAGCCTATGGGGGCCTGGGAGTAGAATGTCATAATTTGAATATGCTTGGCCCAAGTTGTGAAACTATTTGGATCTACAGCTTGTTGGAATAGGTGTGTCACTGTGGTCAAGGCCTTTAAGACCCTCATCCTAGCTGCCTGGAAGTGAGTATTCTGCTAGCAGCCTTCAGATGAAGATGGAAACCTCTTAGCTCTTCCTGCACCATGCCTGCTTGGAGGCTGTAATGTTCCCATCTTGATGATGATGGACTGAACCTCTGAACCTGCAAGCCAGCCCCAGTTAAATGTTGTTATTATAAGAGGGTGTTTTGTTTCTAATTCTAAGAAGGGGCAAAGTGTCCACACTTTGGTCTTCCTTCTTCTTGAGTTTCATGTGTTTTGCTAATTGTATCTTGTATCTTGGATATTCTACGTTTCTGGGCTAATATCCACTTATCAGTGAGTACATATCATGTGAGTTCTTTTGTGATTGGGTTACCTCACTCAGGATAATACCCTCCAGGTCCATCCATTTGGCTAGAAATTTCATAAATTCATTATTTTTAATAGCTGAGTAGTACTCCATTGTGTAAATGTACCACATTTTCTGTATCCATTCCTCTATTGAGGGACATCTGGGTTCTTTCTAGCTTCTGGCTATTATAAATAAGGCTGCTATGAACATAGTGGAACATGTGTCCTTCTTACCAGTTGGAACATCTTCTGGATATATGCCCAGGAGATGTATTGCTGGATCCTCTGGTAGTACTATGTCCAATTTTCTAAGGAACCACCAGACTGATTTCCAGAGTGGTTGTACAAGCTTGCAATCCCACCAACAATGGAGGAGTGTTCCTCTTTCCCCACATCCTCGCCAGCATCTACCGTCACCTGAATTTTTGATCTTAGCCATTCTGACTGGTGTGAAGTGGAATCTCAGGGTGGTTTTGATTTGCATTTCCCTGATGATTAAGGATGTTGAACATTTTTTCAGGTGCTTCTCAGCCATTCAGTATTCCTCAGGTGAGAATTCTTTGTTTAGCTCTGAGCCCATTTTTTAATGGGGTTATTTGATTTTCTGGAGTCCACCTTCTTGAGTTCTTTATATATATTGGATATTAGTCCCCTATCTGATTTAGGATTGGTAAAGATACTTTCCCAATCTGTTGGTGGCCTTTTTGTCTTATTGACTCACCAACTCTTTATCTGACAGAGGGTTAATTTCCAGAATATGCAAAAAAACCAGATATCAACAAGCCACATAGCCCTGAATGGGGCCTCTTGAGACTTTCTTCATATACATTGGAATGTTAACTGATTTTTTTTGTGTGTGTAAATCTTGATTAAGTGACCCCATTGTTACTTTTGGTTGCAGCCTTTTGTCATATATGGAAAATACTATCTCATTTTGGAAATCGTGGTCCTCTGCCTCTTACAATGTTTCTGTCCCCTCTTTTTAAATGTTCCCTGGTCATTAGGTTTAGGAATTGGAATCTAGATGTATCAATTGGGGATGGACATCCATTAGTTAGTTTCCATCTCCATTTTTATGAATGTGCAACAGGAGCCATCTAGGAAGATCCAAAAATCCACCAGGTAATCTCCGTGAGATGATTTCACCATGAACTGTAAAGACATGATATGCTTGCCTTCTAGGCACGGCCAAAGGGATTACATTCGAGGAATGATTCCTGATTTTAATATTTTCCTGTTATTATTAAATATATGTAGTAATCACTGGGTATTGACCCATACTTTTGAGCAGATTTCTGCAGAAAAATGAATATGTATTGTCTTAAAATGTTGCTATATAGACAAATTGATAATTTCTTAATTCTTTTTAATTGGATATTTTATTTGTTACATTTCAAATGTTATCCTCTTTCCCAGTTTCCCCTCTGCAAACCCCTATTCTATCCCTCTCCCCCTTGCTTCTATAAGGATACTCTCCCACACACCCACTGTCTTAGTTAGGGTTTTAATGCTGTGAACAGACACCATGACCAAGGCAAGTCTCATTAAAAAAAAAAAAACATTTAATTGGGGCTGGCTTATAGGTTCAGAGATTCAGTCCATTATCATCAAGGTGGGAGCATGGCAGTATCCAGACAGGCATGGCACAGGCACAGCTGAGATGTCTACATCTTCATCCAAAGGCTGCAAGTGGAAGACTGACTTCTAGGCAACTTGGTGAGAGTATTAAGCACATACCCACAGTGACACACCTACTCCAGCCAGGTCACACCTATTCTAACAAGGCCACACCTCTAAATGGTGCCATTCCCTGGTCCAAAAATATATAAACCATCACATTCCACTCCCTGGCCCCCATAGAGTTGTTCAAACACATGAGTCTATGGGGTGGGGTATACTTAAACATAGCATAATGTAAAACGCATTTAGTCCAACTTTCAAAGTCCTCATAGTCTATAGCAGTCGCAACAATGTTAAAAGTCCAAAGTTCAAGGTCTCTTCTGAGATTCATCCAATCACTTAACTGTAATCCCCAAAGAAAGGCAGAAAACGAGCTGGGCAAATTCCAAATTCTGCATCTCCAGGGCTGATGTCAAAATGGTCTTCAGATCTCAACTTCTTTTTCATCTTTGTTGACTGCAACAAACTGCTTTCTCCTGGGCTGGTTACACTCCCTGTTAGCTTTCCTCAGCATGTATCCCATGGCTCTGGCATCTTTAACATCTTTGAGTCTCCAAGGCAATTTCAATGTTATAGCTTCTTGTTTCAGTGTCTGGGATTCCACTTGATCTTTTGGACTCCTCCTAAGGGCTGGCATCACTTTTCCAGCTCTGCCCTCTGTAGCACTCTAAGCTCAGGTTGATCCACTCCACTACGACTGCTGTTCTTGGTGATCATCCCATGGTACTGACATCTTCCATACACTGGGGTGTTCCACTCCAACTAGGCATCACCAATAGCCTCTCATAGGCTCTCTTCATGGTGCCAAGCCTCAAATCCTTTGCATGACCCCTTCAGTCCTGGGCCATCAACTACAGCTGAGGCTATACCTTCTCCAAGGGCCTTCCATGACCTCTCACAGTGCCAAGCCTCAGCTGTTCTTCATGACACCTTCATGCCTTCAAAACCAGTACCACCTGGGTGATTCTCACACATTACCAAGTCCAGCTGCAGCATGAGGTAAACCTTGCCTATCTCT
The DNA here is from genome assembly GCF_000001635.26 of Mus musculus. Taxonomy (NCBI): domain Eukaryota; kingdom Metazoa; phylum Chordata; class Mammalia; order Rodentia; family Muridae; genus Mus; species Mus musculus. The sequence goes on from NC_000070.6 coordinate 101,849,311, forward strand.
GGAACACAGCTTCTTTGCGCTCCCATAAAACAATTCTCAGAAGATTTCACCTCAGTGATGCTGGTCTCAATCATTGCTAATTTCTTAGCTCCAGCTAGTCAGCATCAATTGTCTCAGTAGTTCCTTCTATTATTAACTCTAGAGCCAGAGCCACATGGCTAAAGCTGCCAAGTTTTGCTGCTTGCAGGAACTAGAACATGACCCCCTTGTACTATTACATTATCACTGGCTTTATGTTTTCCAAATCTTTCACTGCCTAAGCTTGGCTGTCCTGGATCTTTCTCTGTAGATTGACCTTGAATGCAGAGATCAGCATGCCTGTCTCCTGGGATTAAAGGTGTGTACCACCATGCTTGGATCTAAATTTAGCTGGGTAGGATCTTGCCCCAAAGTCCCACTTCCTTAATTTGCTATCTCCTAGAACACAGGATTTTGTTCCATTTCACTTCGTGGTACCCCTTTAATACTTGAACCATATATTTTATATTTTTCTTTTCTAAGTTTGCTATGCTTGTTCAAACTTCTCTTCATAAGACTTAACCAGAGAACAAAGTCTCTGCTGGGCTTTTTTGAAACTTCATTTGTCAATGCAATTAATCTGAGTCTCTTCACCTTAGCCTCAGCAGACTTTTCAGACAAGGGCAAAAAGTAGCCTCATTCTTCACCAAAATACCACAAAAACTGTCTTTATGCCACATTCTGAAATTCTTCCCCTTTGAAATCTCTTGGGCCAGGTCAACACAGTTCAAATTACTCCCAGCAACCAAGTCTTCCATATTCCTACTAGAATGATCCATTAAGCCCCATTTAAAGCATTCCACTGCATTCCAAATCCAAAGTCCCAAAATCCACATTCTTTCAAATAAAAGCATGTCAGACCTATCACAGCAATACCCCAGTCCCTGGTACCCACTTCTGCCTCAGTTAGTGTTTTACTGCTGTAAACTGACACCATGAACAAGGCAAGTCTTACAAAAAACATTTAATTGGGTATAAGGTCATAGCATGTGCCTTCTTTTGTGACTGTTACCTCCCTCAGGATGATATTTTCTAGATCCATCCATTTGCCTGCGAATTTTGTGAAGACATTGTTTTTAATAGTGGAATAGTACTCCCTCCATTGGGTAAATATACCACATTTTCTATATCCATTCCTCTGTTGAAGGACATCTTGGTTGTTTCCAGCTCCTGGCTATTATAAATATGGCAAAATTGTTCTAGGTATTTGTGTTTTTATGTTTGTAACTATGTCCTAAATTTCCTGCTTCTTGCCTGTGTGAGCACTGGATTTGTCTTAGCTTTCTGTGAAATCTGCAGAGCAGAACAGAACAAGCTTATGTAAAGGTAAATGTGGTAACTCTTCCAGCTGTGTTGAGATGATTTATTTATGTGGAACCTGGTGGCTGTTGTTGCCATGGCAATACTTCTAGGTTTGAGTCATGCTGAAGAACCTTTCCAGTGTCAGAAGTATTGTATGTGGTCTCAACAGGTAAATATTTACACATTGGCACAAAACTTGTGATCTGTGTGGCAGCTAATTTGTCTGAGTGTTACAAACATTCTGTGATATCTACAGAGTTGAACAAAAACTTGTGAAAAGATAAATGACTAATGTTGCCATGGCAATTTTTCCAGGTCTGAGTAAACATCTGTCCAGTATTCTTGGTTGTCATGTGTGTTTGATCCCCACCTTTTGGTTGCTCCTTGTTACTAGAGGCTGTTTGCTTGTTTTGGTTTTTGTTGATGACTGTCTCTGTTCACAGATTCTGCATGGCGCCACATTCTTCGGTGAGTGCCACCTTCTGGTTGTTTCTTGTTACTACATGCTCTATCTTTTTCTGGTTTGGTTGATTTTTGTTTCTGGTTGTGCCTTTTTCTGTTCACTGATTCTAAATGGTGCCACATCTTTCTGGGAAGAAGGCCTTGAATTTGTTCTGAGTCAGATTTGTGGTTAGGACAGACATGTCTTGAGGCTCTTGCATGGGTGGGGCCAGGAGATGTCCTGAATCTGGATCTGGGTTAGGCATGAGTTCAGGGGAGCAGAGAGATGCCCACCAATCTGGTTCTTTCCCTGTGTGTGTGTGTGTGTGTGTGTGTGTGTGTGTGTGTGCGTGCGTGCACGTGCACAACATTTTCTGATTGATTCTGGCTTCTGACTGATAAGCGAGAAGAGATAGGACTTGTGTTTTGTGTGGCATAGAAAGGTCTTTTTCATGAATGCTACTTTCTGGTTACTTTCTGTTTCTATCCAATAGAAAGGAAAGGTTATATTTGTGGTTTTGTGTGTTGTGTTTATGTTTCTCCTTTCAAGATGACTTTGATGAGGTGACTCTGACAAGAAAACTTTGACGAAATGACTTCGACAAATGACTTTGATGAGATAACTTGGACAAGATGACTTTGATGAGGTGACTTTGATGGACTTATTAACATGAGTCAGACTGCATCTGCCACTTTCTACAGGTTATCTTCCCAACAGAAGAGGCTAGGAAACTTGTTCCTGGCCCCACAGTGGAGCCATCCCCCAAAATGCTTGTTTTCCCCTGACTCACCCAGACTGGCATTTTCATACCACTGAAGGTAAGAGGAGGCTCCTGGTCTACCGTCAGACTCTAATGGCAGATCTCAAGGTGCCCCCCCCCCCCAAGAAGGCACACAAATTTGGCCAGAGTATATAACATTAAATAGAAAGAAAATAAAAGCCCTACAACTTTTAAAGAAAGGGTCATAGAGACATTTTGACAAGATACTTCCATGGACCCTGAATCACCAGAAGTAAAGGCAACAGTCACTCTAGGGTTATCAATCCAGGTAGCACGAGATGTTAAGAGAAAGTGCCAGCTGGTTGAGAGGTTAGCAGAAAGGCATCTGAGAGACTTAGTGATAGTGGCAGAGAAAGTATTTAATTAAAGAGCAACTGCAGAGGAAAAGCAGATGAGAGGACAGGAGCAATAGACTCAAGACCTGGCAAATATCCTGTTGGCAGTCACCGCCAAACCAGAAGACTGTAGGAGAAGCCTAAAACAGTTAGCTTCAGAAGAAAGAGGAAAGGAGGGCCCTGAAGATCAAAAGGGCCCCCGCCCTAAGACCAAGGTAACCCTAGAAATAAAAGGGAGGTCCACCTGCTTTTTTGTTAAAAATTAATTAAGATCAACATTCTGTCTTTCTAAAACCTGAAGATAAATTTTCTTTATCACTCCTCACTGGCAATCTGGGCAAAATCACCACTATCCATGTGATCATGAATACTCCTTGTCTTAGTTAAGGTTTTACTGCTGTGAACAGACACCATGACCACAGCAAGTCTTATAAAAACAACATTGAACTGGCTTACAGGTTCAGAGGTTCAGTCCATTATCATCAAGGTGGGAGCATGGCAGTATCCAGGCAGGCATGGTGCAGGAGGAGCTGAGAATTCTATGTCTTCATCCAAAGGCTGCTAGTGAAAGACTGACTTCCAGGCAACTAGGGTGAGGATCTTATACCCACACCCACAGTGACACACCCATTCCAACCAGGTCACACCTATTCCAACAAGGCCACACCTCCAGATGGTGCCACTCCCTGGTCCAAGGATATACAAACCATCACACCCCTCTAGCCCATGTCAGTACAGCCACTGCTTCCCTCAATCCCATTTCCACGGGAATGTGTACTCTGTGTCCTCAGTGCTTAGAGCAACTATTTATGGATAATTGATGCTGATCAACTCTCCAGGGCCCCAACACCAGCTCCCAACCACAAGCTTCATCCTGATAATTGGATTCAGCCTCAACTCTTTTAAACTCACTTTGGTTTTTGTGCCTATCATGGGTGGTGCCATCCCTAGGCTGATAGTCTTGGGTTCTATTAAAAAAAAGCAAGCTAAGCAAGCCAGAGGAAACAAGCCAGTAAGTAACATCCCTCCATAGTCTCTGCTTCAGCTCCTGTTTCCTGACCTGCTTGAGTTCCAGTCCTGACTTTCTTTAGTGATGATCAGCAATATGGAATTGTAAGCTGAATAAACCCTTTCCTCCCCAACTTGCTTCTTCGTCATGATGTTTGTGCAGGAATAGAAACTCCGACTAAGACAGCTTACAAACTGGGGGTGAAGATTGGTTGGGAGAATAACATAGAGGTGCTGGTCTTGTTGAGAGTGTAATCTGGAAACACTGGTCTTGTTTGGGATTAGCCTAGAGACTGGAGCTAGTCTTGGGTTTTGTTGGGGTGGGGGTAGGCAACTTGGAAACTAATGGTAGGTACCAGCCTGTTAGTTTACCTGAAATCACACTTAGGTCAGGTTCTCTACAATGGATTCTAAACTTAAAAAATTTGGCCTCCCCCCTCAACCCCTTTTCTTGTGACTAGAAATTCCAATTATGGGACTTTCAGAAGCTTCATAAATACAGTTACTAATAGGCTTTGTGGTGTCCCTGTAGCATGGGTAGGGGCCCATCAGTAGGACACAGGAGGGAGTCCTTAAGGCTGAAATCTCCTCCTGCTGGCCTTCAACTGCAAAGGGATGTGTAGTGGATCCATGCTGCAACTCTGTAGAAAAGGGACCCTTTTGGTGAATCTCTAGTGACTCCTAGCAGTGCCTTTTGACTTGGCAAAATCTCTGGGCTAAAGTTGGGGGAGGTCTCAAAGTGAACCTGTTTTATGGAAAGCATGATGCTTAAGCCAAACACATTTGTGTACACACTGGACAACCTGGATATCATATAATAACTTTTGTCAGTAGGTGAACCAAACATAATTTCAAAAGGGGTAAGTCCCATCTGATATGGGGAGTTTTCTACTCTATAAAGGATCAAGAGTAAAAGAGTCACCCAGTCACTGTCAGTCTCTAAGGTCAATTTAGTTATGGTCTCTTTAGGGTTCTGTTTATCTTCTCTACCTTACCTAGACTCTGGGGTCTGTAACCACAAAGAAGTTTCAATCAATCCCCAGACTATTAGCTCATTTCTATCTTACCAGTGAAACAAATGTAGGTGCATTGTCTGACACTATAAAGTTAGAAAAAGCACACTTTGGAAGAAATTTTCTTTCAGTAGTTTCTTTGTTACTCTTTGCACAGTCTCATGCTTAGTTGGGAAAGTCTCAGTCCATCTTGAAAAGGTATCTACAAATATTGGCAAATATTTGCATCTGAATTTTCCTGGATTTTCCTCCATGAAGTCCACTTCCTGATAGATTCCTTACTTGGTGCTCTGGTATTGAGTACAGGGGTTCTTCTCATTGGCAACTGTATTAGTCAATTGATAGACCATATAGTTTTGTTGTTGTTTCTGTTTTGTTTTTGTTTTTTGTAATTTCAGTTGCTTTCATATTAACATCTTTAATTCTGATGTGGGACTGGTGGACTAAGTCCTGTGTTCTCTAGGATCCCGTGTGTGAAGAATAATGGATCCTTTTCTGTATACTTATGTATATATTTTTTCTGGTACAATTAATTTTATTTAGCCAGATGTCCTCCATCATCTTTTATGACACTGAGACATGGGCAGGTTTTTGGCCCAGATAACATCCTCTATCTAGCTAGAGTGTGTGAAATCTCCTGGGTCTAAGACAATGAAGGGCATGAGGGGCCCAATTTTTAGGGCTACCCACTGGGCTATCTTGTTGCCCTTTGGGATGGAGTTTAGTCCTTCCTTTTGGTGCCAGAAGGATTGTCTTCCTATAAATAGCTTATGGATATGAGTGGTACCAAACACACACTGGCACTCTGTGTCTCTTGTCCTTTTTCATCTCTAACACCTTGGTCAGAGCTGCTAATTCAGCTGACATTCTTGTCAGGAGTGGCTCTGCCCATATAATCTCAGTGTTTTAGACCACCGCTGCTCCAGCACACCTCTGCCCATCCTGAATGGGGTTGTTGCCATTAGTGAACCATTTCATCTCTGCATCCATCAAGAGGGGGATTTGGGTTCCATGGATGTGAGCCAAAATGTCCAAGCAGTCAGTAGTAACAAGAACCAACAAGAAGGTGGTGTTCATGAAAGCCAGAGGATCCTGAGCAGACATCATACAGACCCTAAGAGAACACAAATGCCAGCCCAGGTTACTATACCCAGCAAAACTCTCAATTTCTATAGATGGAGAAACTAAGGTATTCCATGACAAAACCAAATTTACACAATATCTTTCCACAAATCCAGCCTTTCAAAGGATAATGAATGGAAAACTTCAACACAATGAGGGAAACTTATCTCGATAAAAAGCAAGAAAGTAATCTTTCAACAAACCTAAAGAAGATAGCCACATGAACAGAATTCCAACTCTAACAACAAATAAACAGGAAGAACAATGACTTGTCCTTAATATCTTTTAATATCAATGGACTTAATTCCGCAATAAAAAGACATATACTAACAGACTGGTTATATAAACAGGACTCAGCTTTTTGCTGCATACAGAAAACCTACCTCAGGGACAAAGACAGATACTACATTAGAGTAAAAGGCTGGAAAACAATTTTCCAAGCAAATGGTCCTGAGAAACAAGTTGAAATATCCATTCTAATATTGAATAAAATCGTCTTTCAACATAAAGTTCTCAAAAAAGATAAGGAGGGACACTTCTTACACATCAAAGGTAAATCTTCCCAAGATGAACTCTCAATTCTGAACATCTATGCTCCAAATGCAAGGGCAGCCACATTCATTAAAGAAACTTTGCTAAAACTCAAAGCACGCATTAAACCTCACACAATAATAGTGGGAGACTTCAACATCACACTCTCATCAATGGACAGATACTGGAAACAGAAACTAAGAAGAGACACAGTGAAACTAACAGAAGTTATGAAACAAATGGATTTAACAGATCTCTATAGAACATTTCATCCTAAAACAAAAGGATATGCCTTCTTCTCAGCATCTCATGGTACCTTCTCCAAAACTGACTATATAGTCAGTCACCAACAAGCCTCAACAGATACAAAAATATTAAAATAATCCGATGCACCCTATGAGATCAACACGGACTAAGGCGGATCGTCAATAACAACATAAATAATAGAAAACCCACATACACATGGAAGCTGAACAACACTCTACTCAATGATAACTTGGTCAAGGAAGAAATAAAGAAAGAAATGAAAGACTTTTTACAGTTTAATGAAAATGAAGTCACAGCATACCGAAACTTATAGGACACAATGAAAGCAGTCCTAAGATGAAAACTCATAGCCCTGGGTGCCTCCAAAAAGAAGCTGGAACAACCATACACTAGCAGCTTGATGGCACACCTAAAAGCTCTAGAACAAAAGGAAGCAAATTCACATAAGAGGAGTAGACAGCAGGAAATAATCAAACTCAGGGCTGAAATAAAAAAAAGTGGAAACAAGAAGAACTATACAAAGAACCAACCAAACGAGGAGCTGGTTCTTTGAGAAAAATCAACAAGATAGATAAACCTTTAGCTAGACTAACTAGAGGGCACAGGGACAGTATCCTAATTAACAAAATCAGAAATGAAAAGGGAGATATAACAACATAATCTGAGGAAATCCAAAAAATCATCAGATTCTACTACAAAAGCCTACACTCAAAACAACTGGAAAATCTGGATGAAATGGACAATTTTCTAGACAGATACCAGGTACCGAGGTTAGATCAGGATCAGATTAATGATTTAAACAGTCTCATATCACCTAAAGAAATAGAAACAATCATTAATAGTCTCCCAACCAAAAAAAAAAAAAAAAAAAAAAAAAAAAAAAAAAAAAAGCCCAGGACCAGATGGGTTTAGTGCAGAGTTCTATCAGACCTTCAAAGAAGACCAAATTCCAATACTCCTCAAACTACCCAGCAAAATAGAAACAGAAGGTACTCTACCCAATTTATTCTATGATGCCACAATTACTCTGATACCTAACACCACACAAAGACCCAACAAAGAAAAAGAACTTCAGACCAATTTCCCTTATGAATGTTGATGCAAAAATAGTCAATAAAATTCTCACAAACCGAATCCAAGAACACATAAAAACAATCATCCATCATGATCAAGTAGGCTTCATCGCAGTGATGCAAGGATCGTTCAATATATGGAAATCCATCAACATAAAATCCACTATATAAACAAACTTAAAAACAAAAACCACATGATCATCTCATTAGATACTGAGAAAGCATTCGACAAAGTCCAACACCCCTTCCTGATGAAAGTCTTGGAAAGATCAGGAATTCAAGGCCCATACCTAAACATAATAAAGCAATATACTGCAAACCAGTAGCCAACATCAAACTAAATGGAGAGAAACTTGAAGCAATCCCACTATAATCAGGGACTAGACAAGGCTGCCCACTCTCTCCCTACCTATTCAATATAGTACTTGAAGTCCTAGCCAGAGCAATTAGACAACAAAAAGAGATCAAAGGAATACAAATTGGAAAGAAAGAAGTCAAAATATTACTATTTACAGATGATATGATAGTGTATATAAGTGACCCCAAAACTTCCACCAGAGAACTCCTAAACCTGATAAACAACTTCAGTGCAGTAGATGGATATAAAATTAACTCAAACAAATCAGTGGCCTTTCTCTACACAAATGAAAACAGGCTGAGAAAGGAATTAGGAAAACCATACCCTTCAAAATAGTCACAAATAATATAAAATGCTTTGGTGTGAGTCTAACTAAGGAAGTGAAAGATCTGTATGATAAGAACTTCAAGTCTCTGAAGAAAGAAATTGAAGATCTCAGAAGATGGAAAGATCTCCCATGCTCATGGATTGGCAGGATTAACATAGTAAAAATGGCTATCTTGCCAAAAGCAATCTACAGATTCAATGCAATCCTCATCAAAATTCCAACTCAATTCTTCACAAAGTTAGAAAGGGCATTTTGCAAATTCATCTGGAATAACAAAAAACCTAGGATAACAAAAACTATTCCCAACAAAAAAGAACCTCTGGTGGAATCACCATGCCTGACATCAAGCTGTACTACAGAGCAATTTGATAAAAAAACAAAACCAAAACAAACAAACAAAAGCTGCATGGTACCAGCACAGTGACAGACAGGTAGATCAATGGAACAGAATTGGACACCCAGAAATTAACCCACACACCTATGGGCACTTGATTTTTGACAAAGGAGCTAAAACCATCCAGTAGAAAGAAGACAGCATCTTCAACCAATGGTGCTGGCTCAACTGGCAGTTAGCATGTAGAAGAATGCAAATTGATCCATTCTTATCTCCTTGTAAAAAGCTCAAGTCTGAGTGGATCAAAGAACTCCACATAAAACCAGAGACACTTGGAGCTGTGACAAAAGGATGGATCATCTAGAGATTGCCATATCCAGGGATCCATCCCATAATCAGCCTACAAACGCTGACACCATTGCATACACTAGCAAGATTTTGCTGAAAGGACCCTGATATAGCTGTCTCTTGTGAGACTATGCTGGCCGGGGCCTAGCAAACACAGAAGTGGATGCTCACAGTCAGCTATTGGATGGATCACAGGGTCCCCAATGGAGGAGCTAGAGAAAATACCCAAGGAGCTGAAGGGATCTGCAACCCTATGCGTGGAACAACGTTATGAACTAACCAGTATCCCGGAGCTCTTGACTCTAGCTGCATGTGTATCAAAAGATGGCCTAGTCGGCCATCACTGGAAAGAGAGGTCCATTGGACATGCAAACTTTATATGCCCCAGTACAGGGGAACGCCAGGGCCAAAAAGTGGAAGTGGGTGGGTAGGGGAGTGGGGGGGAGGGTATGGGGGACTTTTGGGATAGCATTGAAAATGTAAATGAGGAAAATACCTAATTAAAAAAAAAAGAAAAATAAGAAAAAAAAAAACCAGAGACACTGAAACTTATAGAACTTATAGAGGAGAAAATGGGGAAGAGCCTCGAAGATATGGGCACAGGGGAAAAATTCCTGAACAGAACAACAATGGCTGGTGCTATAAGATCAAGAATCAACAAATGGGAGCTCATAAAATTGCAAAGATTCTGTAAGGCAAAGGACACTATTAATAAGACAAAAAGGCAACCAACAGATTGGGAAAAGATCTTTACCAGTGCTAAAACCGATAGGGAGCTAATATCCAATATATACAAAGAACTCAAGAAGTTAGACTCCAGAAAACCAAATAACCTTATTAAAAATGGGGTACAGAGCTAAACAAAGAATTCCCAACTGAGGAATACCAAATAGCTGAGAATCACCTAAAAAAAATGTTCAACATCCTTAATCATCAGGGAAATGCAAATCAAAACAACCCTGAGATTCCACCTCACACCAGTGAAAATGGCTAAGATCAAACATTCAGGTGACAGCAGATGCTGGCGAGGATGTGGAGAATGGGGAACACTCCTTCATTGTTGGTGGGATTGCAAGCTGATACAACCACTTTGGAAATCAGTTTGGCGGTTCCTCAGAACATTGGACATAGTTCTACTGGAAGATCCAGCAATACCACTCCTGGGCATATACCCAGAAGATGCTCCAACTGGTAATAAGGACACATGCTCCACTATGTTCATAGCAGCCTTATTTATAATAGCCAGAAGCTGGAAAGAATCCAGATGTTCCTCAATAAAAGAATGGATACAGAAAATGTGGTACATTTACACAATGGAGTACTACTCAGCTATTAAAAACAATGAATTTATGAAATTCTTAGACAAATGGATAGATCTGGAGGATATCATCTTGAGTGAGGTAACCCAATCACAAAACAACACACATGCCAGGCATGGTGGCGCACGCCTTTAATCCCAGCACTTGGGAGGCAGAGGCAGGCGGATTTCTGAGTTCGAGGCCAGCCTGGTCTACAGAGCGCGTTCCAGGACAGCCATGACTACACAGAGAAACCCTGTCTCGAAAAACAACAACAAAAAAAAACAAAAAAACAAAAAATACAAAAACCAACACACATGATATGCACTCACTGATAAGTGCATATTAGCCCCGAAGCTCACAATCCTTTTTAGACGGGGTAACAAGATACCTATGGAAGGAGTTACAGAGACAAAGTTCAGAGCAGAGACTGAAGGAACGACCATCCAGAGACTGCCCCACTTGGGGATCCTTCCCATAAACAGCCACCAAACCCAGACACTAGGCAGATGCCAACAAGAGCATGCTGACAGGAGCCTGATATAGCAGTCTCCTGAGAGGCTCTGCCAGTGTCTGGCAAATACAGAAGTGGATGCTCACAGTCATCCTTTGGATGGAGAACAAGATCCCCAATGAATGAGCCAGAGAAATTCCCAGGGAGCTTAAGAGGTCTGAAGCCCCATAGGAGAAACATCAATATAAACTAATCAGTATCCCAGATCTACTTGGAAACATACCACTAATCAAGAAAACACATGGTGGAACTTGTTGCTCTAGTTATATAGGTAACAAAGGATGGCCTAGTCAGTCATCAATGGGAGGAGAGGCCCTTGGTCCTGTGAAGGCTCTATGCCCCAGTATAGGGGAATGACAGGACCAGGAATGAGAGTGGGTGGGTTGGGGAGCAGGGGGAGGGGGAAGGGGATAGGGGATTTTCAGAGGGGAAACTAGGAAAGGGGATAAAATTTGGCATGTAAATAAAGAAAATATCTAATCAAAAAAAAAAAAAAAAAAAAGAAGAAGGTGGTGCTCACAGAAGACGGATGTGTTGCCACTCAGAATTTGTGAACACAGACTGCCAACAACAAAAACCAAAACCCAAAAAGGAAACAGCTTGCAGTAACAAGAAACAACCAGAAGATGGTGGTCACAGAAGACAGGTGTGGTACCGCTTAGACCTGGAAGAACAGTATTCAGCCTGCAGTAATAAGAATGAACCAAAAGGTGGCGCTCCCATACACATGACAACCCAGTACTACACAGACAGATGTTTGCTCAGATCTGGAAATATTACCATGGCAATATAAGTCACTTATCTTTACCCAAGTTTTCGTTACACTCTCTAGATCTCACAGAAAGCTTCTAACATTCGGGCAAAGTAGCAGCCATACAAATCCCAAGCGTTTGCACCACTGTGCATGTGCTCACTAGCTCAGGCCGCATAAAAAGCTTCGGACACTCAGACAGGTTCCTCAGCACTTCTCAAACCTAGATTCACCATGGGAACGCAAGCCACTCGGTCGTTCTGCTCTGCAGATCTCGCAGACAGCGCAGACAAATTCAGTGTTCAGACAGGCGAGGAGCAGGAAGGTTGCCAGTGTTGCAAACGTAAAAAGACAAACACCTAGACTAGTTTTGCAGGTGCCAAGACCCTCCAGAGCAGTAGTCCTATGTGTCATGGGGAACTTCCCGGCCGATGCATCAACATGTAGTGCCAGGTAAATGTTGGTGATCTCCAAAAACACAGACAGGAGCCAATCTGATATAACTCACATAAGGGTCTTTATTCTAGTTGAGTTAGTTCTCTCCCAACCCCCAAGAGTATCACCATCACACAGGACAGTCTTGGTGGTGTAGGAGCCCCCCCCTGCCCCCCGATTATCTATCTGGGCAAAGGCTTTAAATTAAGCACCAAGTGGGAGGTAAGTGTGAAAGCATCTAATTGGAAAGCTATTGTTGCCTTTAACATAATAGGCTGGTGCTGGGAGTCATATCATAATCTTACATTTCTGCTCCCCTCTGCATTGGTGGTCGTTAGGCAGGGTGTGGGCTCGTAACCTGGGGTGCAGGTTTGTTGGGGGGATAACCTGGAGATGCTGGTCTTGTTGGGGATTAGCCTAGAGACTGGAGCTAGTCTTGGGTTTTGGGGGAGGGGCGTAACTTGGACACTAATGCTAGGTACCAGCCTTAGTTTACCTGACATCAAACTTATGTCAGGTTCTCTACAATAGAGTTTGAAGGTAAAAGATTTGTCCTCTATGTCTACCAGGAACTCCAAGTGAGCTAATATCCAAGTGTCAGTGATCGCCATGCTTAGCTTTTGGCTATGAAATAGGATTATCAAAGAAGCTGCCACACCCTGTTAGTTCTCTGGAGTTCAGAGTACAATGCAGCACCAGGTATAGTCTGTTGCTGACAGAGAGGACACATGAATCTAAATATACCACCACGATCCAGGTATACATATGTTCCTGTTTAAATAGTCAGTTTGTCTGGATTAAGGATCTGAGCTGGAGGCTGAGGCAAGCACTGCTGTGACAGATACCAAGAAAAGGGCATGGAGCCAGGTGCTGGCACACACCTTTATTCCCAGTTCTCAGAAGGCCGAGGCAGGAGAGTCTCTTGAGTTCAAGGTCAGAATATTCTATGGAGGAATACCAAAAAAAAAAAAAAAAAGAGCCGGGCGTGGTGGCACACGCCTTTAATCCCAGCAGGGAGGCAAAGGCAGGTGCATTTCTAAATTCAAAGCCAGCCTGGTCTACAAAGTGAGTTCCCGGACAGCCAGGGCTACACAGAGAAACCCTGTCTCAAAAAAAAGAAAAAAGAAAGAAAGAAAGAAGAAAAGAAAAAAGAAAAAGAAAGAGAAAAAGAGAGGAAGGAATGGAGGGATGGAGAGAGGGAAGGAGGAAGAACAGTGCTGGCCTGGACTTCTGCACTTCTGCATCACCCTTGGGGTGCCATGCAACACCTGCAAGCCACTCAGGGCAGGCAGATGTCCTCACATGCCCTGGTTCTCCATGGGGTATGCATGCCACTGAAACAAGGCAGATCAGGGTCCATAACAAAATGGCTTGCAGTTGGGTCCCAGTTGGACAGTTGTCTGAGGAATCGTAAAGACTCCACAGGAATGATTAGCTTCTCCTACATGGAACCTGTACACCAACCCTCAGATCCTGGGGCCTGCTTGGTCAGCAGCTGGTTACCTGGCCAGGAAAGTCCTGTGATTATATGAGTGCAAAGATCTGAGAGATCTGAGCTCCTGATGTCTAAAACCTCTTGACATGGGTGTGAAAGACCCCCGACGTGGGTAGTCAATCAATCTGAGGAGACCCTCTCAAGGACCAGCGAGACCACGATTCGGATGCAAACAGCAAGAGGCTTTATTGGGAACACGGGTACCCGGGCGACGCAGTCTATCGGAGGACTGGCGCGCCGAGTGTGGAGTTTTTATCTTTTTTATAGGGCTGGGGCTGGGGAGCAAAAAGCGCGGTTACAGAAGCGAGAAGCGAGCTGGTTGGTTAGTTCGAATAAGGCTTGGGGTATTTCTCGGTCATTTGGGGAAACTGAGGTGGGACTTTTTAGTTCTAAACAATGTCTATTTTTAAGAAATGGGTATGGGAGGGGTACGAGGAGAGGGTCTAATGAAGGTTCAACAATGGGCACACACCTGGTCAGAACATTGGCAGACACACAGGTTCAAGGAGTGGCCAGAGCTCTGTGCACCTCTATTTTTCTAAATTAGTGAAGCTAGTTCTGCTAACACTGACGTCTGAGAGCCATCTGTTCTTGGCCCTGAGCCGGGGCCCAGGTGCTTGACCACCGATATTTGGCCCCTGTCCCAGTATTATTCAGCCTTAATTTTTAACTGTTAATCTTTAACTGAACTTTCTTGTAACTTTTGAGAACTCAGCTCTGGTACTTTTTTATGCCTTGCAAAATGGCGTTACTGCAGCTAGCTTGCTAAGCCTGATGGTGGGGTCTTTCATTCCCCCCTCTTTCTGGAAACTGAATAAAATCTTTTATTCACGTGATTCCACTTCTTCTGGATCTATTGATTTGAGTTGGTGATACTGTTGGGTCAAAACCAGGGCCTGCACTACCGAAATTCTGTCTTTTACAAACTGGACCAAGCGGTTGAGAATACAGGGTCCGAAGAGTAGGATTAATAAAAGTATTATCAAGGGGCCCATAATGGTGGATATTAAGGTCGTGAACCATGGGGACCTGTTAAACAGTCCCTCAAACCACCCTTGTCCTGATTCGAACAATTTTTGTCTCTGGTTCAACCTTTTTTTTAGCTTTGCCATGCTATCTCTTACTACGCCAGTGTGGTCCGCGTAGAAACAGCATTCTTCTTTTAGGGCAGCACATAATCCTCCTTTTTTTAGGAACAGTAGATCTAATCTCCTCCGGTTCTGTAGGACCACCTCAGACAACGAGGTCAGAGACTTTTTTAGGGCACTGACTGACTTTTCTAAAGCCCCAAGGTCTGTATGTATGGCTGCCTGGAGCTGCTCGAATTGTTTGGTGGCCACTAGGGCTGTAGTCCCGGTTCCTACTCCTGCAGCTATGCCGCCCATAGTAAGTCCTCCCAACAGCAGGGCCAGAGTTAATGACACCGGCTCTCTTTTATATTTGGTTTTTCTCTCAAACTGGCCATAAACATAACCAGGGGAGTGGTAGGTCACCTTTGGCCAGAGCTCAACCAGGACACAGTAATCGGTGGTGAGGTCGAGCACAGTGGTAGATAGGCAGGGAGTGAGCCCGGTGTTGCAAGCCCAAATGGTCCCGGCGGGAGCAGCCAGATAGTAGGACCCGTCGCTCGTCTTCTGGGTGGTATTACACAGGGCCTGATGGGTTTTGGGAACTGCTCCTACGCAGAGTCCCTGTCCGGTCACTTCGGACAGGGTCAGCTTGTGTTGGGAGGCCACGGAGCAGTTAGCTGGGGCAGAGGTATGGTTGGAATAAGTACCTAGGACGGCAACCCCTTCGTAGTAGGGGGGTCCCGCTACCAGACACAACCAGCACTCTTGGGTTTTGTCAGGACTGGTGAGGTTGAGAGCTTGGTAGGCTCCATCTACCAGGTTTAGCAGCCTGTCTCCCGTCCCAGGTTGTTGAGAAGGTGGGGCAGTCTCAGGGACTATAGAGGCTGCGCCTGGAGGAGGAGGCTGAGGAGGCCTGGGGAGCATGATCTGCACGGGTCGGGAGGGGGGTAACTGGTCAGTGATCACGGGATTAGGCCCAATGGGGACGCGGGGCCCTATATTGAGGACCTGGCGGGTCAAAGAGAACCGGGTCACCGGGTCGGTCCCTGTGGATCGGTACAGTCTTAGTCCCCATACTTTGGGGCCATCCCAGCTGGCCTTTTTGCCCGCGTCAGTGAATTCCAGGACTAGGGGATTGCATCGACCCCCCGGTGTGGCGCCCTTGATGTCACTGGAGACCGCTGAGGAATCATAACAGGGGCCCTGATTCTGAGGGGTGTTTCTTCGCTTAAGGGAAATTAGGTCCCATGATGATGATGGCTTCCAGTATGCCTGTCCAGTGGTCTCACAGCCCCATTTGCCACAGTAGCCCTCTCTCGGCCCTCCACACCCTGTTGGTACAGTATGCCCGGGGCAAACATAGAAGTCAAATGTTTTTGCCCTTTTTCTTCCCCCGGGAGTGCGACACCCGAGTCCAGTCTCATCCCAGTCGTCCCCTATTAAATCGCACAAGTCAAAGTACAGTTTAGGAAAGGCATCGGTCATTGTCCCCAGGAGGGAGGTAGCATTAGCTGTTTGTCCTGTCATTAAGTTGGTAACTCTCCAAGTAACATTGAAGACCTGATGAGGGCTGTCATGTTGTACTGATACTCCTGCCCTTATTAAGATTCCCAGGACTATTAGGGGGCCCCACGGGTTAATCTTATCTTTAAGGGGTTTTGAGAACGCTGGACCTTCCATGTCGGTCCTGATGCTGTTCCGGCCGGAGGGGTTGTCGCCGCTTTTACGTGAGCGGCGTGGATCCACGCAGCGATGCCGTCTACTTTGAGAGCGGTGGGGGTGGTCAGCAGGACGGTGTAGGGTCCTTTCCAGCGAGGTTCCAAGTTCTTAGTCTGGTGCCGGCGTACCCACACGGTGTCGCCGACACGGAAGGGGTGTGGTATCACTGGCTGGTCCAGCTGGTCCTGATAGGCAGCGGCCAGTGGCTTCCAGACCTCTCGTTGTACTGCTTGGAGGGCCTGTAAGTGAGCTTGGAGAGAGGGGCTATTAGTAAACTTTGACATTTCAGGATCATGGAAATTAACAAGGGGCGGGGGCGCCCCATACAGGATTTCATACGGAGTGAGTCCATGGGGGCCCGGAGTGTTGCGGGCTCGGTAGAGGGCTAAGGGAAGTAGGAGTACCCAGTCTCTAGTGCCAGTTGCAAGCGTTAATTTGGTCAAAGTCTCCTTGATTGTCCTATTCATTTTTTTTACCTGACCTGAACTCTGGGGTCTGTAAGCACAATGTAGTTTTCAATCAATCCCCAGTAGCTTGGCCACCGACTGACTTACCTGGGAGACGAAGGCAGGCCCATTATCAGTCCCCAACACTTGGGGCATTCTAAACCTTGGAAATATTTTTTCCAGAAGTTTCTTGGTCACTATTTTGGCAGTTTCATGTTTGGTTGGGAAGGCTTCAACCCAGCCAGAGAACGTGTCCACGAATACCAGGAGATACTTGTACCCATACAGTCCGGGCTTTACTTCAGTAAAGTCAATTTTCCAATGGGTGCCTGGTCGATGTCCTCTTACTCGTGTTCCGGCCCTGATCTTAGTCTTACTGGCATTTACTTGGACACAGGCTTGGCATGATTCCGCCACCTCGTGGAGGATCTTATCTTTATTTAGCATGTAATAGGGGCTTTCTTTCCTGTCTAGAAGTGCCCTCATCTTCTGATAGCTAAGGTGGGTGAGCTGGTGAAGGAAGTCTAATAATTCAAAGGTGAACTGGTCAGGCATCACAGGTTTACCTTGCAGGACCCAATATTTTTTCTCTCTATCATATGTGGCTCCCAACTCTTGTAGGTTCTTTATATCTGTCTCAGTATAATGGAAGAAGTCTGGAGTGTACGGGGTTGAGGTCTCTATGAGAAGTGAGGAGGCCTTTGTGTCAGTCCCCATGGCTGCTTCCCGGGCTGCCTGGTCCGCCATTCGGTTGCCTTTAGCTTCAGCACTATTGCCTTTCTGATGTCCTGGGCAGTGAATTATACTGAGTCTTTTGGGCAGAAAGAGAGCTTTCAGTAAGGCCAAGATTTCGCCCTTGTTCTTGATCTCCTTGCCTTCTGAGGTGAGCAACCCACGTCTCCTATATATTTTTCCATGGACATGGGCGGTAGCAAAGGCATAGCGGCTATCAGTATAAACATTTAGCTTCTTACCTTCTGCCATCTTTAGGGCCTGGGTGAGTGCTATTAGTTCAGCTCGCTGGGCGGATGTCCCGGCTGGCAACGCCTTGGCCCAGATTACCTCGGTCTCGGTGGTCACCGCTGCTCCAGCCCTACGTTGTCCCTCTTGCAGGAAGCTGCTTCCATCTGTATACCAGGTGTGGTCGGCGTCTGGGAGGGGCTGGTCCGTGAGGTCTGGTCTGGTTCCGTGTGTCTCGGCCAAGATCTCGAGGCAGTCATGGTGAGGCTCTTTCCCCGGTAGGGGGAGCAACGTAGCCGGGTTTAGGGCTACCACCGGTCCGAACTGGACCCGGTCCGTATCTAGGAGCATCGCCTGATAGTGGGTCATGCGGGCGTTGGATAGCCAGCGGTCAGGGGGTTGCTTGACTAGTGCCTCTACTGCATGGGGGGCCAGGATGACTAGCGGCTGTCCCATGGTTAGCTTGCCTGCATCTTTTGTCAGAACGGCAATGGCTGCTACCATCCGTAGGCAAGGGGGCCACCCAGCTGCCACTGGGTCTAGCTTTTTGGACAGGTAGACCACCGGCCGACGCCAAGGTCCCAGTTTTTGCGTTAGGACGCCTTTGGCGTAGCCCTGCTTCTCGTCGACAAAGAGTTCAAAGGGCTTAGTCAAATCTGGCAATCTCAGGGCTGGGGCAGTTAGAAGAGCCTGTTTGATTTCTTGATAGGCCTTTTGCTGGTCTGGGCCCCAATTAAACAGAGTCCCCGTTTTGGTGAGAGGGTACAAGGGGGCTGCCATTTCTGCAAACCCAGGGATCCAGAGGCGACAGAAGCCTGCCGTCCCTAGGAACTCCCTTAGTTGTCGAGGGGTCTTCGGAGTAGGCTGCCCCATCACAGTCTCTTTTCTGGCCTCAGTCAGCCATCTCTGACCCTCTTTTAGAAGATACCCCAGATACTTGACCTGTTTCTGGCAAATTTGGGCTTTCTTGGCCGAGGCCCGATACCCGAGGTTCCCTAGGGTTTGTAACAGGGCCCGAGTACCTTGTTGGCAGTCTAGCTCAGAAGTGGCGGCCAGCAGTAAGTCATCCACGTACTGTAGCAGGATCAAGTCTGGGTGCTGGATCTGGAAGTCTGCTAGGTCTCTGTGCAGTGCCTCATCAAACAGGGTGGGACTGTTTTTGAAACCCTGTGGGAGTCTGGTCCAGGTCAATTGTCCTGAGATTCCCATCTCTGGATCTCTCCACTCAAAGGCGAAGAGAGGCTGACTGGTGGGGTGGAGTCTCAGGCAGAAAAAGGCATCCTTTAAATCAAGCACAGTGTACCACTGGTGGGACGGTGGGAGCCCGCTCAAGAGGTTGTAAGGGTTGGGCACGGTGGGGTGGATGTCTTCCACCCGCTTGTTGACTTCTCTCAGATCCTGGACAGGCCTATAATCATTAGTCCCTGGTTTCTTAACGGGTAGCAGGGGCGTGTTCCAGGGGGACTGGCAGGGTACCAGTATTCCCTGGTCCAACAGTCTCTGTATGTGGGGCTTGATCCCCAGTCTGGCTTCTTGTGACATGGGGTATTGTTTTATGGACACGGGGGTAGAGGTTGCCTTCAGAGGTATGATCAGAGGAGCTTGGCGAACTGCCAGTCCCATGCCCCCGGTTTCCGCCCAGACCTGGGGAAAATCAGAAAGCCAGGTGGGCCCTAGAGAAACATCCGGCTCTTTTGAGGTCTCATGTAGCCGATACTCATCTTCTATGTTTAGGGTCAGCACTTGCAGGGGCAGTCCCATTGGTCCCATAACCTGAGCTCCTGATCCCTCGAAGTGGATTTGAGCTTTTAGTTTAGTCAGCAAGTCTCTTCCTAGCAGAGGATAGGGGCAGTCTGGTACATGGAGGAAAGAGTGGGTGACCTTACCGGTAGCTAGATGTACTTTGCGATCCGTGGTCCAGCGATACCGCTTTCCTCCAGTAGCCCCTTGGACCCAGGCAGCCTTATCACTTAGGGGTCCAGGATTTTGGGTCAGCACGGAGTGTTGGGCCCCAGTATCTACCAGGAAGGTGACGGGTTGCCCCCCGACTTTGAGGGTTATCCTGGGTTCAGGGGGGGGCTCCTGACCCTGACCTCCCTAGTCACCTAAGGTTAGGAGGGAGGTCTGGGGCCTCAGTCCTCGGGGCCCTCGTGGCTTTTTTGGGCAGTCCTTAGCCCAGTGTCCCTTTTCTTTGCAGTAGGCGCATTGGTCCTTATCAAGTTGGGGCCTCCTCCGCTCTCCCCCCTGTCTATCCTGTCTCTGACCAATAACTACAGTGGCCAAGAGCTTGCTCATCTCTCTATGTCTTCTGCGGTCCCTTTCTTTCTCTCTCTGCTCATCCTCTGCCCTACGGCGTTCTTCTTTTTCCTCTGTTTCTCTCTTGATACGTTCCTCTCTTTCTTCCGGGGTTTCTCGCTTATTAAAGATCTTTTCAGCTTCCCTCACTAAGTCTCCTAAGGTCTTGCTCTTTAAATCTTCTAACCGCTCTAACTTTCGCCCGATATCCGGGGCAGACTGCCAGATGAATGACATAGACACATTGGTTTCTTGCCCTGGGTCCTCAGGGTCATAAGGAGTGTACCTGCGATAGGCCTCTTTGAGTCTCTCTAAAAAGGCTGAGGGAGACTCATTAGGTCCCTGGGTTATCCCTTTTACCTTGGCCAAATTGGTGGGACTTCTGCCCGCGTTCTGGAGACCCGCTAAGAGCAACTGGCGATAGAGGACTAGGTGGTTCCTACCTTCTGTAGTGGTGTAATCCCAACCGGGGCGTTCAAGGGGAAAAGCAGCATTGACTTCATTAGGCAACTGAGTGGGGCGTCCATCATCGCCCCGGACTGCCTTTCTAGCCTCTAGGAGCACCCGCTGCTTTTCTTCTCCGGTCAGCAGGGTCCCCAACAACTGCTGACAGTCGTCCCAGGTGGGCTGGTGGGTGATGAGGACGGACTCAATCAAGGCCGTCAATTTACCTGGATCTTCAGAAAAGGAAGGGTTATTATTTTTCCAATTGTATAAATCCGAAGAGGAAAACGGCCAATACTGAAGCTGGCCATCTCCCCCCATGCGGAGTGGAAATGCCTGGGAGGTGGTGGAGTCCACTGCGGGAGGGTCTCTCCTTCCCCGCAGTCGAGACACCATGGGAGAAGGGGGGGAAACCTCGGAGGTGGTGGCCGCCTCTTCTTCGTCGTTCTCCCTGGCAGAGGAGGAGGGTTGTGCTCTGTACGGCGGGGGGTCCTCTGTGAGAAGGTCAATGAGGGGTCCGCCGCTATCAGGGAGAACCTGGGGCTTAGGAGGTTTGGACTTTATAGAGGGGGTAAGGGCAGGGTAAAGGGCAGATCGGGACGGAGGTTGCGCAGAAGGACCGGGCGGGAGGACGGGAGCTGTCGGCAAGGGAGGGAGTTTAGGAGACACAAACGGTTTGACCCACGGAGGGGGGTCATAGGCAAGTGCCTCCCAGGTGACGATATATGGGACCTGATCCGGGTGTCCGTGGGGACCAGGACAAAACACTCTAGACTTAACCTGAGAGATAATACTTAAATTGAAAGTACCATCCTGAGGCCATCCCACATTGAAAGTTGGCCATTCAGCGGAACAGAAGGTAATCCAGCGCCTCTTCCTGACATCCACAGACTGGTTGGATGCAATGCGCTGGACATCTCCCCAGTGCTGCAAGGTTAAACTCAGAGGGGTAGTTACGGTCTGTCCCATGATCTCGAAAACACTTAAAGACAGAAGAAAACTAACGAAGAACAAAAGAACAACAAACAAATCAGACGCGCGGCGCGGCTTCGGCGTAAAACCGAAAGCAAAAATTCAGACGGGGGCGGGAAGTGTCTCTGTTTCTCGTCCCCCAACAAAGCCACGTACAGTGGCGGAGCTCCAAAAAGTCCGACTCGGGTAGGTTAACTGATACAGAATGGGCCACAAAACGGGCCCCCGAGGCCGCTGGGACGTCTCCCAGGGGCTGCGGCCGGGAATACGAACTCGTCAGTTCTTCCGCGGAACCGCCAGATACAGATCTAGTTAGCTAACTAGTACAGACGCAGGCGCAAACATTGGATGCCGGCACAAACACGCACGAAGACAGAGACAGACACGAAACGACCGCTGGCCAGCTTACCTCCCGGCGGGGGGGTCGGTGGTCCCTGGGCAGGGGTCTCCAAATCTCGGTGGGACCTCCAAATGAAAGACCCCCGACGTGGGTAGTCAATCAATCTGAGGAGACCCTCTCAAGGACCAGCGAGACCACGATTCGGATGCAAACAGCAAGAGGCTTTATTGGGAACACGGGTACCCGGGCGACGCAGTCTATCGGAGGACTGGCGCGCCGAGTGTGGAGTTTTTATCTTTTTTATAGGGCTGGGGCTGGGGAGCAAAAAGCGCGGTTACAGAAGCGAGAAGCGAGCTGGTTGGTTAGTTCGAATAAGGCTTGGGGTATTTCTCGGTCATTTGGGGAAACTGAGGTGGGACTTTTTAGTTCTAAACAATGTCTATTTTTAAGAAATGGGTATGGGAGGGGTACGAGGAGAGGGTCTAATGAAGGTTCAACAATGGGCACACACCTGGTCAGAACATTGGCAGACACACAGGTTCAAGGAGTGGCCAGAGCTCTGTGCACCTCTATTTTTCTAAATCAGTGAAGCTAGTTCTGCTAACACTGACGTCTGAGAGCCATCTGTTCTTGGCCCTGAGCCGGGGCCCAGGTGCTTGACCACCGATATTTGGCCCCTGTCCCAGTATTATTCAGCCTTAATTTTTAACTGTTAATCTTTAACTGAACTTTCTTGTAACTTTTGAGAACTCAGCTCTGGTACTTTTTTATGCCTTGCAAAATGGCGTTACTGCAGCTAGCTTGCTAAGCCTGATGGTGGGGTCTTTCAGGTGTAAACAGCAGGCAATCTGTCATTGCCTCCCTTATCCTTCCCGCCAGGCTTCTGTTACATCCCACTTGTGTGGCTGCTGCCTGGTTCATTTACATAGCATTGTCAACCTCAACTAAACAATGCAGACCTGCTATCTCAGGAGGTTCCAGATGGCCAGATGGCCAAAACAAAACTGAAAGCTGTACAGAATAAAAGGAGTGGGATCTATAGCACACTTCTCCTCCTCCTCCTCCTCCTCCTCCTCCTCCTCCTCCTCCTCCTCCTCCTCTTCCTCCTCCTCCTTTTTCTTCCTCTCTCTCTCTCTCTCTCTCTCTCTCTCTCTCTCTCTCTCTCTCTCTCTCTCTCTCTCTCATTGCCTTCTGGTCACAAATAGCCCAGGGTGGTCTTGAACACAGATCTTTCTTCCATTTCCTGAGTGTTGGGATAGTTGAATAGATCACCATATCTGTGGACTCTGTTCTTCATGACTCCTAACTTCTGGCTGCAAACCTGCACATAAGTGTCTCCAGGATATGGACGAAAGTCATTGCCCTGTCCTAAAGGATGGCCATCCCTTAAAACCTGCATTACAAATGTTCAACTATCAACTGTCCTCATTGTTCTGAGTCCCTAAGCCTAGTCCTTGTACCCATGTCCCATGGATGAATAGATAGCAAAGAAGAATTTTGAAACATAGTTATTTCACCCCTCACTGTTATTCTTTCTCAATATGGGTAGCAGAATTTGCTATGAAGGGAAAGGGGTCCAGTAACAAGCTTGATGGTTTAACCATCTTCCCTGGAATGAACAGAGTGGAAGCACAGTACTGACTCCTAAAGTTCTTTGACCTCAAGCAGTCCAAGGCAGTAATGCTGTTCTTTGTACACACACACACACAATAAATAAATAGAATGCCATGGCTGGAGAAATGGTTCCTTAGGTACACACTGTGGTGTGTACTGCCCTTAGAGAGGACCTGAGCTTAGTTCCTAGCACCCAAGTTGGACATCTGAGAACTTCCTGGAGCTTCAGCTCTGGGGAAGTATAAGGCCTCTGGCTGCCTTGACTGTTGCACACTCATTCACACACCCACTTCCACATCTGCATAGTTTAGAATAATAAGTATGCATATAGTATGGAGATGAAGATGAGACTCATGTTCTTCTGCTGAAGCGTTTGTGTGGATGTGTGGTAACTGAACAACAACAACAAAACAAAACAAACAAACAAAAAACCCTGACTACCTTGGCATCTGGAGAGATGACTTGGTGGTTAAGGGTACTGATGCTCTTGCCCGGGACAAGGGCGTGATTACCAGAAGTCACACGGTGGCTCCCACCTATTCAAGACTCCAATTTCAGGGGCTCTGATGGCATTTTCTGAATCCGAGGTCACGATGTACTCATGTGGTGCACACACACCCATGCAGACAAAACAATCATACATAGAAAACAAAAGAGACACCTAAAAGAAGCTAGCAGGAAACACTGAAAGACCAAAAGAAATCAAAGCCAAGCCTGAGTAGTCAATTGGATCCCCGGCCTGGAATCTCAACATCCAAACTCTTAGGCAGGTTATAAAAAGGTCAGAAGGGGCTCCACTTGTCTGAGAATTATGAGTAGGACAGTGGTGGCACATACCTTTAATCCCAGTGCTCCAGAAGGAGGTCTACAGTGATTTCTCTGAGTTTAAGAGGAGCTTGCTAGTAGGGCGTGGTGGTGCACGCCTTTAATCCCAGCACCCGGGAGGCAGAGGCAGGCGGATTTCTGAGTTCAAGGCCAGTCTGGTCTACAAAGTGAGTTCCAGGACTGTCAGGACTACACAGAGAAACCCTGTCTCGAAAAAAACGGAAAAAAAAAAAAAAAAAAAAAGAGGGGCTTGCTCTACAGAGTGAATTCCAGGATAACCAGGGCTATACATAGAAACCCTGTCTCCAAAAACAAAACAAAACAAAAAGCATAAGAATAAGTTTTTTTTTTCCACCACAGACAAACATGACACGTTAGTAAACAATTCCTTTTTTTTTTTTTTTTTTTTTTTTTTTTTACATGAAATGATCTGATGATACTGCTCAGTTTCCTCTGCCCTTAGTGTAAGGACATCACTACAAAATCCTTATGTGGCAATCCCTTGGTCCAACCTCTCAGCAAATGCTCTGAATCTGCCACAACTGGTAGCATTCTTGTTCTGCATGCAGCCTGGGATAGATCTTAGAACTCCAAAAATCAGACAGAGAAGCGCACGCCTGCAATCCACCACCCTTTAGAGAATGATGGAAGGAC
The DNA here is from genome assembly GCF_000001635.26 of Mus musculus. Classification (NCBI taxonomy): domain Eukaryota; kingdom Metazoa; phylum Chordata; class Mammalia; order Rodentia; family Muridae; genus Mus; species Mus musculus. The sequence continues at coordinate 101,874,403 of NC_000070.6, forward strand.
AGATCTAATGGCAGTGAAGATTCCTTCCCGGGCTTCAGATACATCTGACCCCTCACCCAAAAAATTCAAAAGAAGAAAAAGAAATGGATCTTTGCAAACTTGAAAGGCATTAAATGTTCTGCCAGACTTTTCAGACTTTTGTAGGTTGTGCGTTTCTTTTAGATCTGAAATGTTTCGTTTCTAGCAGGGGGAAAGCTGGGTGGGACAATGCTGACCCTGCCCAGGTGGGTGCTTGGGAGAAGCTGCCATGGTGACAGTGAGAGAAGGGACAGTTTGGAAACCAGCAATCCTCCTCCTCTTCTTGCCTCTTGTTGTAATATATGTGTGCCCCCTCCCTAGCTGGGCTTCCCTTTTTAATTCCACTTTCTCTAACCAAGCTGAGCTGGTCCCTTCATGATGGTACTAGCTTATACTCCAGGGTTGGACTGTTCTATTCATGACCCCCTAGCTAATACTCCAGAGCTGAGCTGGTTCCTCTCACCTACATTCAAACAAGGGGCCTAGCCTTTGTGACTGTGTGTCTTTCTGTTTATATGTCTGTCTGTCTCTTTGTCTATGTGTATGTCTATATGTCTGTCTGTCTATCTGTCTTTCGTACTCACATTTACACAGAGAATGTGAAAAGGTATTTCTTCCTAATTCCTTAACACATTTGATTTTTAAACTGTCAATGGGTTTAATTTGTCTTATTGTCTTTATTGCCCAAGAACTCCCCTTGACCACGTACTGTACAATTATGCATTGTTGGAAACTGCCGGCTAAGTTTTCACTAAGAGTTTCTGTCAGAGACTTAAGGGATGGCTCATTGGTTAAGGCTTGTAATGCTCTTGCAAAGCATCAAACTGTAAGCCACAGTGTGTCCTGTGTAGTTTTAAATAGAACCCACACTAAATCCTGTTAAGAACTGGCATCGGGAGGCTGCTGAGCACTGAGCGGCGCTCACAATGGAAGCCATCGCCAAATATGACTTCAAAGCTACTGCTGACGATGAGCTGAGCTTCAAAAGGGGGGGACATCCTTAAGGTTTTGAATGAAGAATGTGACCAGAACTGGTATAAGGCAGACCTCAATGGGAAAGATGGCTTCATCCCCAAGAATTACATAGAAATGAAACCACATCCGTGTTTTTTTGGCAAAATCCCCAGAGCCAAGGCAGAAGAAATGCTCAGCAAATAGCGGCATGACGGGGCCTTCCTGATCCGAGAGAGCGAGAGCGCTCCTGGGGACTTCTCCCTGTCTGTCAAGTTTGGAAATGATGTGCAGGACTTCAGGGTGCTCCGTGATGGAGCCGGGAAGTATTTCCTGTCGGTGGTGAAGTTTAATTCTTTGAATGAGCTGGTAGATTACCACAGATCAACATCCGTGTCCAGGAACCAGCAGATATTCTTACGGGACATAGAACAGATGCCACAGCAGCCAACCTACGTCCAGGCGCTCTTCGACTTTGACCCCCAGGAGGACTGCGAGCTGGGCTTTCGCAGAGGAGACTTCATTCATGTCATGGATAACTCAGATCCCAATTGGTGGAAAGGGGCCTGCCACGGGCAGACCGGCATGTTTCCCCGCAATTATGTCACCCCAGTGAACCGGAACGTCTAAGAAGCAAAAGAGATTAAAGAAAGTGAAAAGTTAAGACCATTCACAAGAATTACACCCACACGCTGCCTGTCACAGCCTGGGAGGGAACGCAGAACACCTGGCTGGGCCCCACGGGTGACCCTCTCATTGGGTTGCAACTTTGGGGGGTGGGGAGGGGTGTTTGATTTCATAATGCCAAAACTTAACCTATTGAATGAATTACAGTTTTTAATTACGGAATCTCGCCGCTACCCCTGTTCCCCTCCTGTGTCCTTTTTCTCGTTCTTTCTTTCCTGTCCAGTGCATGATGTTTAAGGCCACATATAGTCCAGCTGATGCCAATAATAAAAGACAAGAAACCAAAAAAAAAAAAAAAAGTGCTGGCATCGGTGGTCTCACCTATCTCCATGGGTATCCCTAAGCTGCTGCTTGCATTTCTCAGGCAATGCACCCCCTGTGGTTGGCATGCAGAATGCCAGCGACCACTACTTCAGCTCCCCTTAGCCCTGTGAAATGAAAACACTAGAGACTTATATTATACCAGCTAGATTTATTATGGTAAATCTCCAACACCAAAATGCCTTGGCAAAGAACACACAACTTAATAATACAATTCCAAGCTGCATGCTTAGACTGGACAAATCTACCACTACACAACTCGATTGCCCATCTATGAGATCCCTAGCTATTTCTGGATCCTCCAGGCCACATGGGTCTGCTCCATCTTCAACCTCTTCTTTCTTCATCTTTTTCTTCCTCCATCCTCTGTCTCTCTTCCCTTTTCCTCCTCCTCTTCTCCCTTCTCCAAAACTTTCAGCTCCACCTTTTCCTTCCATTGCCCAATCACAGACTCTTTTTTTTGGGGGGGGGGGGCTTTTTTTTTTTTTACTGACATATCTTTCTTTCTTTCTTTCTTTCTTTCTTTCTTTCTTTCTTTCTTTCTTTCTTAAGATTTATTTATTTTATGTATATGAGTACAAACTTTAGTTGTACAGGTGGTTGTGAGCCTTCATGTGATTGTTGGGAATTGAACTTAGGACCTCTGCTTGCTCTAGCCAACCCCACTTGCTTCGGCCAAAGATTTATTTATTAGAATAAGTTCACTGTAGCTGTCTTCAAACACACCAGAAGAGGGTATCAGATCTCATTATGGGTGGTTGTGAGCCACCATGTGGTTGCTGGGATTTGAACTCAGTACCTTTGGAAGAGCAGTCGGTGCTCTTACCCACTGAACCATCTCACCAGCCCCCAATCACAGACTCTTGAGGGAGCAGAAAATACAACAGCAATCCACAACAACAGTGTTTTGGTCAGGAAGTCCACAAATACCTAAAACTCCGGTTCCTAGAGATCGCCACCTTCTTCTGGACATTTGGAGTACTATATGCATGCCAGGACATAACCACACACATACACACATTATTTTAAGTGTCTAAACAAAAAATAACTTAAAAAAATAGAGAAATTAGACTTTACCAAAATTAAATTGTTTAAACAATAACTTATGTCTAGAGGATGTTAAGTGTTTTTCCTTCTAGAGTCTTTGCAGGCACCACATTATCAACTGCATGCCACTAGTTCCTATCTGTCTGTGATATCAACGAGTGGGAAAATTATACAACAGCCTCCACAACTGAAGGTCTGAGGAGGAAATTTGCTTTCCTAATATGACTTCCATTTTTCTGTTTCCTTCTATCACTTTTATTATTTAAACCTTTGTTGTTGTTGTTGTTGTTGTTGTTGTTGTTGTTGTTGTTCTAGAGAGGGTTTCTCCAGGAAGATCTGGCTCTTCTGGATTTCACACTGTAGACCAACCTGGTCTCTCACTCAGAGATCTTCCTGCTTCTGCCTCAAGAGTGCTGGAATTAAAGGTGTGAATCACACTGTCAACCTGTGTATTCATATCTTCCACATGAATTGAATGGGTCCTTGTAAAAGTGGTGTTTAATTTATTAGGACTGGATAACATTTTACAGTAATTCAGGGACAGCAATGGAGGTATGATTCCTTGGAAGTTGTAAAGGGAAGGATGGAGGATGGATAAAAAGTCTCAGGGAGTTAGAGAAGATACTCAGAATCTTGGAAGTCACAACCTCACCCTGATGGAATAAGAGACCTGTCACCACTGTCTGTGTGTGGAAAGACACCTGATCCATCTCCTGTAGCCCAGTCATTCCCCACTGTGGACATTACAGTACAGGAGACTCAAGATTTCTCCTTTCTCTCTCCTCTGAGGAGACAATCTAGAGTTACATGAACGTGTCCCCAAGAGTCACCTCAGCGTCATGATTTCTGATTTCTGGTATTTCTGGCTAAGCTAATCCCTCTATTCTCTCTCTCTCTCTCTCTCTCTCTCTCTCTCTCTCTCTCTCTCCAGTTTAATATTTCTGACTTCTAAAGAGAAAGTTTTAACATTTTCAACATTTCCTCTGTGTGAGTATTTTGGCTACATTTGTGTAATTGTATTCACATGTGCCTGCTGCATTAGAAGATCAGAAGAAATATGGATCCCCTGGGACTAGAGATGTGGTTAACTTAGGCCACCATGTACTTATTGGAAACAAACTTGGGTCTACTGTGAGAACCATCTCTCTACCTCCCATTTCTATATTCTTTGTTTGTTGGTTAGTTTTTCAGTTTTGAAGCAGGGTGTCTAGTAGCCCAGGGTCACCTAGCATCTATGTGTAGCTGAGATGAACTTGAGGCAGAGATCCTTCCTCCTTCCTCTTCTGTCGGATTTATTTAATGAAATACAGGGAAACACAGTCAAACAGGTGAAGGAATTGAACAAAGAAGACCTAAAAGTGGAAGAAAATACAAATGGAGGTAACCCTTGGAATGGAAAACCTAGAAAAGAGGTCAGGAATTACAGATGTAAGAATCACCAGCAGAATATAAGAGATAAAAGAGTGCATCTCAGGTGTAGAACATACCTTTAAAGATATTGACAGACTGTCAAAGAAAACTGAAAACATAAAAAACTCCTAACCCATAGGCCCTTGGTTTTCTGAAGATTCTATGCCCCAGGATTGGGGAATGCCAGGGCCAGGAAGCAGGAGTTGATAGATTGGGGAGCAGGGTGAGTGGGGAGGGGGTAGGGGATTTTAAGAGAAGAAACTAGGAAAGGGGATAGCATTTGAAATGTAAATAAAGACCTGGCAGTGGTGGCACACACCTTTAATCCCAGCACTTGGGAGGCAGAGGCAGAGGCAGGTGGATTTCTGAGTTTGAGGCCAGCCTGGTCTACAGAATGAGTTCCAGGACAGCCAGGGCTACACAGAGAAACCCTGTCTCAAAAAACCAAAAAAAAAAAAAAAAAAAAAAAAAAAAAAGAAAGAAAGAAAGAAAGACAGACAGACAGAAATGTAAATAAAGAAAATATCTAATAAAAAAAAAGGCAGTGTATCACTACAAAAAACACAAAACAAAACAAACAAAAATAAACAACTCCTAACCCAAAACATCCAGGACATCCAGAACACAATGAAAAGACCAAATCTAAGAATAATAGGAATAGAGGAGAGCAAAGATTCCCAGCTCAAAGAACCTGAAATCATCATCAATAAAATCATAGAAGAAAGCTTCCCCAACCTATAGAAAGAGACAGCCATGAATGTACAAGGAGCCCATAGAATACCAAATAGATTGAACCAGAAAAGAAAATCCTCTCCTCACATAATAATCAAAACACTAAACAGACAAAACAAAGAAAGAATATTAAAAGCTGTAAGGGAAAAAGGCTAAGTAACATATAAAGGCAAACTACCAGAATTACACCAGATTTCTCAACAGAAACACCAAAAGCCAGAAGAGTGTGGACAGAGGTCATGTAGATCCTAAGAGAACACAAATGCCAGCACAGGCTACTATACCCAGCAAAACATAGATGGGGATACCAAAATATTCCAGAACAAAACCAAATTTAATCAATACTGCCCTACCAATCCAGCCCTGCAGAGGATTATAGAAGGAAAACTCCAACACAAGGAGGGGTACCTAAACCAAAGAAAAAACAAGATATTAATCATCTTACAACAAAGCCAAAAGGAGAGATTCACATGTACATAATGCCACCTACAACAACAAACATAACAGGAACTAACAATCATCTGTCTTTAATAGCTCTTAACATCAATGGACTCATTACCCCAATAAAAAGACGTAAATTAACAAACTGGATACACAAACAGGGTCCAGCATTTTGTGTCATACAAGAAACACACACTCAATAACAAAGACAGTAAAAGGCTGAGAAAAAAAATCCTCCAATCAAATGGTCCCAAGAAACAAGCTAGAATTGCCATCCTAATTCCAACCAAAAGTTATCAAGCGAGATTAGGACAAAGGAGAGATTGTTATCCTCTTAAACTATTCAGTGTGCCTGTTGATTTTACCTAACCTCTTATTCCTTGAGCCCTTGTTCTTATACCTATTCTGATAGTGCTACTATAGTCTTCCCTGATGGAGTGATCAGGCTGTCTTTAGAGTATCCATGACATCCAGTAAGTGAGGGTGAGCAGTCCCTCTCCTTTCCTAAGTGTGTCACTAGGCTACGATACAAGACCAAAAAGCCTGCAACCATGAAAAGACAAGGGGTTGGAGATCTTTCATCTTTAATGTTCTAATCAAGGTGTTTATTTTGCTTTCCTATTTTGTTCTATTTTATTTAAACAGAGAACAGACACTCTTTGAAGTCTCTCATGACCACTACAGACAAACCCAATCTACAAACTTCCCAACAGTCCATAGAGTATTAGAAGATGTTTACATTCTGAAGGCGGGAACCAAACCTAAACTATAATTTGAATGACTAAGAACTAGCATATGGTGATCTTAATTGAGAAGTGTATATGATGTGTATATGAGAGAAGTGTTGGTTTGATGTAGTTCAGTTGGGGCATTTGCTTGATTTTCAAGACGTCTAAAGTTTAAAGTTAATACTCATGGTCTCTGCTTTCTGTTTTTATTTTTCAGGTCGTAAGATGTTAATGGTGTGACTGTTAGTGTCAGAACCTATTTTGTTACAGATCATCCAATATGGTAGATAACGGCTAAGTGGACTCTAATAAGCAACTTCTGACACACAGCTTTGCAAAAACTCCACATACACACTGCAGGGAATGAATTCTGTTTTTATTTCTTTCTGAGAAAGCTTCATTTTAGATTTCATTGTAATCACAGAGATTGATGAATTTCAGCATTCTCTTGAATAACATTGCTTTTATGTACCAAACTTGGAACAGTTTAGGAATCTCAGTTGTCGATAGTTTTAAAAATGGCTTAAGTGCTAACTTTCATTTTAGTTCAAAGAGGCAGAAGTTGTGGTTTGTGTTGATCACAGGCCAGTGGAAGTTATTAGGATAACCCTACACACTCAGGTCAGAGAACACTGGGAGGTATTCTAATAACCCTACAGACTCAGGTCAGATTGCCCAGAGCAGAAAATACAAACTCCAAAAATCTAATTTGTTTCCATTGAATCAGCCAAGACTGCTGTCAAACTAGGAAGTATGCAGGGGCGGGGGGGGTGGGGGGGGCACGTTCTGGTGTTTTACACATAATTCACAGTGAGGATAGGGTTGTCCTCCCTGAAAAGCAGATCAATTGCCATGTCTGTATGATGTTAATATAGCATAGGCTTTACTGCTTACATTCAAACTAAACCAAACTGATAGACAAATTTAAGATATGTGAGTCACTTAGAGGTGATTGACAATTTTATTTGGATGTCTAAATTTTTTAAAATAAGACACCAGAAAGACTGTATCCCCTTTTCTTCTTCATTTACTATTAACAGATATCATTATAATATAAAGTTCAACTGTGAAGTTATAAAGGTTATTTTCAATTTTCTACCAATAGAGGGGAAAAACTTGAACAAATAAACTTTTTAGAAGTTTCCTTATAAGTGATAATAAATAATTCAGACCTATGTGGTTATAAAAAAAAAAAGTATTGCTTAGTAAAATCTTCCCTAAGAATCTGTTTAAGATAGCAATGACTTAGCCAGGCAGTGGTAGCGCACGCCTTTAATCCCAGCACTTGGGAGGCAGAGGAAGGCGGATTTCTGAGTTCAAGGCCAGCCTGATCTACAGAGTGAGTTCCAGGACAGCCAGGACTGCACAGAGAAACCCTGTCTCAAAAAACCAACAACAATAATAATAATAGCAATGACTTATTCTATAATTAATGACTCATTAAGAACCTTTAGGGATCATGGAGTACAGGAAACAGATCATTTGAGGAAGACGCATGAGCTCAACTGCACGCTCTGTGTAGTTTTGATTTTTACACATTGGTAAAATGAAGATAAGAAGTGGATCAGATGCTGAGCTCAGTTTTGAACCAATTTGAAGATAAATAAATAGTAGAAGCATTAAGGGACAAATAAAATGTTTGAAGGAAGTCACAAAGGTTCTGTCGGACACAAAATGGGAGTACAATCAATTTTCTCATCATATAACAGTATTTTTCCTTCAGTATTTTAACCCTTACATAGGTCTATACCACTATTACTATATGTACTGTTTGCATATTTGTTCCTGTATGGTTTTAATCAGTAACATACTTCCATTAAGAGTTTTCAATGACTGTGTTTTTAAATAAGTATACTTGCCATTGTGAAGAACCTTTGAGTATACCATTGTCTCAGGCAATAATTCAAAATTCATTTCATAAGCTTAAAACACTGTAACATTCACAGCCTAAGTTACATGTACAATCTATGAATTGAACACAGTTTTTATTTATTGTGCTAACTACTCAATGCGATGTATCTGCATGAGTTTTCATTTTGCAATTTGATGTGTTTACCTTGTTTTACTGAGTTTTTGCATGCAGATTTTTGATTTGTAGCTGCTTGGCAGGAATTCATTGTCATGTAAGCTTGTTTTTATTTTTAAGAGAACATATTGTATGTTTGTCTTGTGTGCTTGCCTTCATTCCATGTGTTCCATATGATATATCTTTGCATGAGGTTATGCATAGAGAGTAACAGTTTCAACTCTGTCAATATCTCTTTCATTATCATTATCTCCAGCCATTCGGCACTATCAGTTGTTATTTTCAGATAGCTTACAGAAGGTTCTCACTGTGACCTGAGGCTGCTATGTTAAGTCAGTCACAGTTCCTTTACTTTTGCAACTTACTAGATATAAAGTAGACATTGCTACCAGTTTGGAAGACTTGTTTTTGCTCATTCTCCTATATTCCAACCTGTTCTTATTTTCATTTGGAATTTTTCTGGTTGTTTGTTTGTATTTTATGTATGAAAATTAACTTTTCATTTTGTGGAAATATAATTTACTAGATGTTTCAGAAGAGAGTATTTTCCAGTCACAATAACCGGTTTCTACCAAGAATTAAGCATTTTCATGCATGGCTAACTTACTTGTAGCCCATGACCAAGTGTCAAATTAATCCTTACCCATGAAGGGAGGTCCACATGTTTGTGTTCAGAGCATTTGAAGAACTCAAACCTGAGAGTTTTTCTTGTCTGACTTTGAAAACTGAGCCTTCTCTCCTTTCTGATTTTTGATATTCCAAGTTTTCAGTCACCAACTGTGTCATTTGTGGTTGACTGATGTACTTTGGATGAACTTTTGGAACTGGAGCGAAGTTTTTCTGAAGAAAATCACAGTGAGTGAGTGAAAAGGTCAGCTTAGGAACGTTGAAAAGGTCGTGAAGCACTTGCCCCTCCAGAAAGGAGAGGCTAATTAACATTTCTCACACAACAGGGTGGAACCTACCTGTGGGTGGGGACACATTCCACAGCACAGATGTTTCCCACCTTCAGACAAGGGAAGTCCTTGTCACCTCATTCCCTAAAGACCAATCAGTTTAAAGGGTTCCCCCAATCATATTATGCCTACTTGGCTGATGCTCTATTCTGCCCCTGGAAACTACATACAACCTCACCAACCAGTTGCTAGGTGGGGGAGGTGGGGGGGGGAATCGGCAGGCAACCTCCTCTCTTTCAGGTCTGGGATGACCCTGGTGCACTGGAATAATAAATTCCTCTTGCTCTTTACAATAAGATAAGGCTCCCTGAGTCTTACAGGAAAAGTCTGTCTGTTATCTAGGAGTAGCCTCCATCAACAGAAGAGACAGTGGTGTGCTTTTGACTGGTGAGGCAGGAATCCTGTGCACATTCCCAGCCCAGTGTCTGTTCAGTGACATCAGGATCCTCCAGGAGAGATGCTCACACTTTGTAGAAAATAATTTGAGTTTAGGGACCTCTGGTGAGAACTTTGTTCCTTACATGCCCCAATTTCAAACCTGTTCCACGCACAGTCACAAGATAATGGAGAATAAGATGTGTGGCTTAACTGTGCAATCTCATCCAAAAAGCCTCAAGGTTCCGTTCCAGTAGAGTGTGTCATGTATAATGTGTTCTTTTATTGTTTTGGATGTGGGAGACAAGTGTCAGAATCTAGTTTGAAAATGATTGTTTCCAAACTAAGTGTGTCTATTTTCTCTCAGTAATACAGATGAAACATATGAGGAAGCCCTCATTAATCTAATAATGTAGATGGACCCTTACTGAATATATTCCCAAGATACTTGGGGAAGGTCTCCTAATTCTAGCTAAAAATAAATCCAGGAAGTAGAATCTATCTAAACATCTGAACTCTGTGGAAAGAAGAAATTTCAACACGATATTGACAGCTGAACAAAAAGGTTTCAAGCTAAATCCCTGAGACATAGTTGTCTCAACGGTGTATTTTTCTTACCTTGAATTGTCTTGTGTTGTGCAGATTCACATGTGCACGTAAAAGCTAAACTGAATAGGTATCCTTGTGTGTTTTTGAAGTATGTGACAAGTTTGTACTTTGTGGCTCCTGACCGTGTTATTTGAAGTATCACTCCATTAAACGTTGAATTTAAGTCCAGAATCGAACCCTAGTCTAAGAAGTTACTCTTTTGAAGAAGAATAGGTTAACTAATCCTTTCGAAACACAGCCAGGATCCTTGAGATCTGATGAAACCAAACTTCATTGTAGTTGATGGAACCAGAATTCAGATTTAATTTTCATTTTTAATGGTACTAATTAAATTTTAATCTAAATCTTACATTGCGATCCTTAAAAACAGAACAACTGATGTTATCAAAGAAGATCTAGGCCTGGTGATAGTGGCACACGTCTTTAATCCCAGCACTTGGGAGGCAGAGGCAGGCAGATTTCTGAGTTCAAGGCTAGCCTGGTCTACAAAGTGAGTTCCAGGACAGCCAGGGCTACACAGAGAAACCCTGTCTTGAAACAAACAAACAAACAAACAAAAAAGAAGATCTAATAAGAGGAAACAGTGATTGATGAATAATTGAGATCTTGTTTTGGACTTGAAAACTAGTGTGGGGATTATTCATTTCAGTGTTTGATGTGGCAAGATGATTCAGTGAGAGCTTAGCAAATGAGAAAGTCAAAACTCCCTCATACTAAGAAGTTCAATGGCAAGAATAGTTCCAAGAATCTCAGAATCATCAGTGCGAGTCCATCAGTGCTGAAGAGTAAGCTACTCTGTTGCCAAGCATCATCAGCATCTTATACTAACCTGACACTGCCTTGCTGATTTTACCATTAACCTTAGTAAATCCTGCCATGCCCTCTCTAGTCCAATTATAGCTCTATGGATGATGAGTCCTAGTGATAAGAGAGATCCCTGACCCTAGTTAGATCTGTTTTCAGGCTTTGTGTTCATTTGATGTTCAGAAGTCAGCAAAGTTCTCATATGTCCTGAGTTAGTAAGATGTCTCAGGGTTCCCCCATCAGCTAACAACCACTTTGACATGAGAAGGCAGAGAGTTAAAGAACACTACTTGGTGCTTTTCTTAAAGATACAAGATATCTTTTGTTTCTACTGCTTTTCAGTACCAAATGATTACATGTTGAAATTGACCCATCACAGTTAATATTTGCCTGTTGGGTAGAGTATTAATTGAAGCCTATTAATCTCTCCAAATAGGAGAGATGGAAAACTTAAAATTGCTGCAGTCAGTGCATAATTGGGAATTCACCATTGAGCATGTCCATGGTGATAGCATTGGCTTGGGCTTTTGGGCCCAGAACACTGGGCAAGAGAAACAAATGGCTATTTTAGTCAGTTCAGGGGTACATCTGATATGTGAGCTACAGTGAATTCACAGGTCATTTGGTGCTACAGGTTTGAGTTAGAGTGATCTAGGGACAGCATAGTGGTCTGAGCTCCTTGATACTGTGCCAGCACATGTTTGAATCTAGAAAAGGAAAAAAAATACAAAATTACATCAGGAAAAAAGTCATCTCCAGCCTAGTTCAGAGCAGGGGCTGAATTATAGAATCTAGCCTGTGAGCACCCACAGGATAAGATGGTACTTATTGCCTGTGAGCACCCACAGGATAAGGTGGTACTTATTGCCAGTGAGCTTGGTGTCTGTCTCCCACTTTGGAAACTTTATTTCGTTATTGCTACACTTAAGTCATCCGGTCCTTGTGAACATTGTTACTAAATCAAGTTTTGTAAAATTTAGGGTGAATACATGGTGTTTGATAACCCAAACGTTACAGAAAGAGAACCAATAATTTGAGCTATGGCTTTAATTTAAAGCAGGAAAATAAATTGTGTGTTAAGGCTGGCAAGATTTTGTTTCTAGATTAAATGCACGCTCCCAAGAGAAAAGATGAACAAACAAAAGTCACTCTGCATCTCCTATAGTCCTACAGTCTGCTCCTATTGCAGTCTTATGTTCCGGGTACAGATGCTCTTCAGTTGACCAGAGATGTCCCTTTCTCTCCAAATCGAGTGTGAGACACCAGAAGGATTTGGGTCAAGTTCCCAAGCCAGTGGTAGAGCTGGGCTTGGAGTCAGGACCTCCACCCTTAGTCTTGACAGTCTTCCAATTCCTTTTATCCTTTTCCAGTAAAACTAATCCCTTTCTTGCAAATGTTAAGAATATGTTCACATTCCTTCAGTAGTAAGGATGTTAGCCACCAAAAGACGAAGGAAAACAAATTTCTAGCTGGGAGAATTGTGAGGTGTGCACCCAGGAAGCACTGGCAGCATACTGGTGAATCAAGACCTACTACAGCTCCAACTCTATGTCACCTACCGGTGGGTGTCAACAAACCTCTAATTTCCGGTGATCTTCAGAAGAATTTTAATCTTTCTTCATCTTTCAAGAATGATCTTGATAATTATTTTAGTGAGTACCCTGAAGTAATTTCTGAGAAATTCTATTCTCAAATTTGAAAGTACAAAAGTAAAATGGCTTACTGTACTGTGATGAAGCTGAGGCTGAGTGTGAGATAGCCCTCAAGTGTAGCTACTAAGCGCATGAAGAACCATCAGTGCGTTTACTCTCTTGAGCCTCTAGTTTGGAAGAGTAAAGTGCTTCTGTTCTCGTCAATGTTGAGGGTCTGTGTTTTCAATTCTAGTGTTTCCTCTAGGCCACTTTGCCAAGTCTTAAATTTCTCTTTCTATTATTCATGCTGTTCTATAATTTCCTGTGTCTGCTGTTCTAAACCCTGCTTCCATAATCTTAGCTTCTCTTTATGTTGTAGCATCTTCTCTAATATTGCAGCATCTGCCTTATTTTGATTTGCTGGCTTTAGTAAGTTATGCTCTAGAGATTGAGTCTTTGGACCAATAAAATCCTGAACCTTTAGTTCCAGTGCTACTTGTAATTTCTTTTCTTTCTTCTTCTTCTTCTTTTTTTTTTTTTTTTTTGGTTTTTTGAGACAGGGTTTCTCTGTATAGCCCTGGCTGTCCTGGAACTCACTTTGTAGACCAGGCTGGCCTTGAACTCAGAAATCTGCCTGCCTCTGCCTCCCAAGTGCTGGGATTAATGGTGTGCACCACCATGTCCGGCTTGTAATCTCTTTTCTAAGACAAGGAATTTTTCCTCCCCCTAGGGCCCTGTCTTTTGAGAAAACATAGTAAATCAAGAGAATAAATATTGCAAGACCAGTAAATGATAAGGTGTCTATTTCCTTTAAATCCATCCCTGTCAAACCATTCAAAATATCATAACATAAAGCCCAAAAGATATTCCTTGTGTTTCCTGTCTTTAAGTATTAATGCATTTCTTGGTTCGGGGCCCTTTGTACCTTTGTTTCATGATTCTTTTATTCATATGGAGGGACTAAATGTAGAAAGAGCTGCATCTTCTGTGTGCCTGTTTGGGTTGCAGCTGGCAGCATGTGCTTTTGTGCTGATCACAGGCAACCCACAGCACAAGCAAGCAGTCTGAAGATACAGTCTGGCTGTGTTAGATCTAGTGGGGAAACCCCCACCCAATTCCTGATTCGGCGTGCACCCAAAAAAAAAATCATGAAGGACCATCACTTGATGTAATTACATGAGGACGTTTAATTATGGAGCTCTGGACCGACATGCATCCCACACAGGAGATAATGGATGTCAGCCATGAGGCTTGAAAGCTAGGGGTTTTTATGGGGTAAGGGGCTTAGGGGTGTGGAATTCAGCATAGCGACACACTATTGGCTTATTTAAACATTAACAGAAAGATCACAGGGCATCAGGACTTTGTTCCTGTGGGCTTATCTTTGTTCACATAGCAACCAGTTGATGTATGACTTTACCCCAGTCAAGGGGCAATAGACAGAGGGGAGGTTCCGGCCAGATGGTGTTGACTTAGATAATATAGCCCTGCTGGTCCTTGCATACCTTTTTATCTTTACAGTCAAGGTGCTCTTAGGAATGCCTTAAAAACAGCCCTGCCCTGGCATGCCTGGGGGCTGTTCTGCTTTGTTCTCAGTCTCAGGCCTGGGCAGTGGGCTCCTAAACAACTCACAAGTTACAATATTTCATCTTCCTTCAGCTGTCCTAGACACAGGATGGTGGAGGGGGTGGCAGATATGGGGAAGCAAACACAGACTCTCTTGGGCAAAGATGTTCAGGTCAGTTCAGTGTGTCTGCCCTACACCTACCTCAAAGCCAGTTGTGTTCCAGGGCCTCCTGTCCCTCCATGCAATTCTTATAAGGTGCTGCTCAAGCCCAGCTCCAGTCTGGGGTGCTGCCCCTGGCCATAACTCTCTGTCTGGGAGTTGGTGGAGGGAGCTTCTCTGCTGTTCTCTGTAGGCCCCTCAGACCCAGTCAGCTTTCAATCCACTGCAGCCTAGATTGCTGCCTGAGCTATATTTGGGGAAGGGTGGGGGTGAATTTTTATCTCAGGTTAGTTGAGTTATAATCATATGTTAGGTACCATTTTGTTGTGATAAATCTCCAACCCAAATAAGACTTAGCAAAGAAAATACAACCTAATTAATATGAGTACTAGCTGCGTGCCTAGATTGGGCAGATCTACCACTACACTACTGTATTCCCCATCTATGATATCTCTTGTAACTTGAGGTTTCTCCAGGCCAAGTGCTTCAGCTCCACTTTACTTCCACCTCCTCCTCCTACATCACAGTCCCCCCTCTCTATGTCTTTTCCCAACTTTTAGTTCCCCCTTCCCTTTTTCTGCCCAGTCACCAGCTCTAGCCTTTATTTTACAAATTAAGGTGGGGGAGAAGGTAGGCAAGACTTCACTTGAGTACTTGTCTAATTCCACATTTGCAGCCCCTCCCAGGAGAGCAGAATTAGCATCAAAATGAAGCAACCTGGGGCTATCCACAACAAAGGTGGAGTCTACATGAGCTACACACACCTGCTGCTCAAAGAAATTGAGAACTGTTTAGGAAAGAGATGAGCCCTGTTTATTTGTCAGAAGATGATTTTAGAGAAGACCACCCCAGCATGCCAAATAAAGAAAAGAAATCATGTCTGAGAGCCAAGTCAGGCTTGGTCCCACAGACCTTTTATCCCAGCATCTGGGAGACAGATGCAGGGAGATCTCTCAGTTTGAGGCCAGCCTGGTCTATATAAAGAGTTCCAAGGAAGGCAGAGCTACATAATAAAACCCCATTTCAAAAATAAAAGAATGGGATATGATCCAGCATGGTGGCTTACACTTACCAGAACAAGAGATAGAAACAGTGTTGTCATGGCTTTGAATCTAGCCTGGGTAAGCATACACAAACATCAAGAAGAAAAACAAATTGTCAAAGCAAAGCTGTGCACCACTTTAATTTCAATACTACTACACAAGCAGAAGTTGGTGAAGGCAGTCTACATAGTGACTTCTAAGCCAGCCTATGTCATGTGGTGATTATTTTTGAGGCTAGAGAGATGTCTAGCGAGTTAAGAGCACAGACTACTCTTCAGTGCACCCATGCCAGGTGACTTAAAACTGCCTGAATGTAACTACAGATCCCAGGATATCTCAAGGGATCTAACACCTTGTATCTGATCCTTCTTTTGCGGTTCCATCTCCTTAAAATTCACGCTCATTGTAGTCAATCTCTCATTGAAACTCTCCTCCAATAAATCACGATAGGGTTTGAGACTATCTGCCATAAAGGCAGAGTCAGCATAAACAGTTATTGGTTTCCTCTGCACTGTTGTGGGATCTTCCTCCTCTCGTTGGGGCTGTGGTGTGCAGAGATGATCCTGTCCTGGATTCATTATTACCAGGAAGTCATGGTTGGCATCCAGCAAATAGACCTCTTTCAGTCTACACCTCCTGTGGGTCAAACAGGAAGGCGATTAGGGTGGTTGGAGATGCAATGTATAATTTGCTTTGCTCCCATGTCTCAACCTCCATGCATTACATTCTCTTTGAATTATAACCACAGTCTTGCCTACCACAAGAACTCAGACTCACTCACCTAGGCCAAACCTTCTGGTTACTCAGCCAATCTACTCCATTGTAAACACCCTTGAAGTTATACAAATTGAAGCTGTGCTTCAGAGGGCCAATGTAGAGGTTGCGGTAGGGCCAAGTTACTACCAGGTGCTTCACAAGTTTATGTCGTCTCTTAGTGAAGGCCTCCTTGAACAGTGGTAGGAAAAACACTGAGGGGAGGTCCTTTAGAGCAGAGACAGCCAAGTCTTCATGATTCAGCAGAAACTGGATCGTCAGGTGCTGGAGTGTGGGAAGAGCCTGGAAGTCCATCCTGAGAGATTCGGGTAGAAGGATCCTGTGGAAGCATCCAGAAACATCCTCTCAGAACAAAGCTTAGGATGGCTTCCCCTTCCCCTCTGTGGAAGGCAGCTCAGGATAAGGGTTATTGTCCACAGAGTAAATCTTGATTTTGCCATTTGAATTTCACTCTCTTAGTTCCACAGCCATGGCTTTCACCAGGCAGCATGGTGGACTGTGACCCCCTCCATGTGAAGTGTGCCTTACTATTATTCTGTTCATCTAAACCCTGATGCTGTGAATGCTACCTTGTTGAGGAGTGGCCTCTCTGGAGACAGTGCAGCCTCATCATTTTAGAGTGAGCCTTTTCTCCATAAAGACTCTCAACGGAACCTGAGAGGTTCCCTGAGAAAGCTTCACACATTCTGTCTTCTACTCAGGGGGCTTGAAGGGGAAAAAAAAAATCTGTGAACTGGGTACAGTTAGTTTTGCTGTCAGAACCTTTAGAAAGAGGTCTGGATACGCTCTGGTCTAGTCCAGAGCTTGGGGGAATGAAGCAGCACAATTGCCAATGTGATGCTACCCTGGGACAAGGACAGTGCCCAGCACAAGCACAGCAACAGAACTGAAAGTAAGAAAAGCTTTTAAACAGCAAGGGAGAAAGGTGAGCTCCTGTACTGGAAACAGTTGGACAGCCTGAGATCTATCTGTCCCCAAGAGGACCTGCCACTGAGCATCCTGTAGGGGGGGGGGGGGAATAGGTGGGAGAAAACACACTAGTGTTAGCTCTTATTGTACCTCATTCCCATTTGGTTTTCTTTGTATGCTGTATATTTTACTGTTGGTTGAGATAGGGTCTCACTATGAGGGGTTTTCTGGATTGACACTTTCTTGTAGACCAGGCTGGTCTTCAAATAGTAGAAATCTGCCAACTTCTCCCCAACAGTGCTGGAATTAATGGCAAGTACTTCCATACCACAGTTCCATCTTTTGAGACATAACTTATCCCTGTGCATTCCAGCCTAGCCAGGATCAGGAGAGCTTCATGTCTCACCTCACTAAGCCCACCAAGTCTGAGCTGTCACCCACTTTGTACTTTTGATTTTAACTTCTTTCAGGATCTTATCAAGATCTGCTGTTGAGGGTCCTAGCTGGCCTAACTTGTGACCCACCTGCCTCAGTTGCCAGAGTGGGTGAGATGAGCAGTGGCCTGTTTTCCCACTCTGTTCTCAGGATTGTTCTTCAGTCCTGGGCTAAAGAAAATGTTAATTTCTGCACCTTATGAGAAAGGAAACTTCTAAGGGCAGATGCTGAAGATGCATGAAGATGAATGGAGATGCCCTGTGTGTTCAATCCCTAGTCCTATACAAGGAGGCCTTCGCCTCATACCTAAGGTTCCAGCTATCATCAGGCAGTAGAGGCAGTAGGAAGGATCTCTGCCTCAAGTTCATCTCAGCTACATATACATGCTAGGTGAGTCTGGGCTACTAGACACCCTGCTTCAAAACAGAAAACAAATCGACAAACAAATAATCCAGAAATGGACTGGAGAGATGGTTCTGGCAGGAGACCAGAAGTTTCGTTCCTAAGAACCACATGGTGACAGAAACCAACCACATTTCCAGCCCCAGGGGATCCATATTTCTTCTGATCTCCTAATGCAACAGGCACATATGCACACAACTAGACAATTGCAGGCAAAACACTCATACAGCTGAAATATCTAAATCGTTATAAAAATATTCTGGGCTAGAGAGATGACTCAGTGGTTATGAGATCTGACTGTTCTTCCTAAGGTCCTGAGTTCAACCACAGGGTGGCGGCTCACAACCATCCGAAATGAGATCTGACACCCTCTTGTGATAACATAATAAATAAATCTTTAGGCCAGAGCTAGCAGGGCTGGAGCGAGCTGGGCTGACTGAAGCAAGCAGGACCATCCGGATGGAGGGGGGCCGACCGGAGTGAGAGGGGCTGACCAGAGCAAGCAACCTTCATTCCCTGCAACCACATGATGGGTCACAACCATCAGTTCAGCTACAGTGTACCCATATATGTAAAATAAATAAATAAGTCTTAAAAAACCTTTTTCTTGAAACATCAGAAATATTAAATTGAATAGAACAACTACTAATGAGAGCGAGAGGGAGAGAGAGCGAGAGAGAGAGAGAGAGAGAGAGAGAGAGAGAGAGAGAGAAAGCAAGCAAGAGACAGACAGAGAGAATAGAGAGATTAGCTTAGGGAGCAATACCATAAATCAGAAGACTGAGGTGGGGCTTGGAGACAAGTTCTCATAACTCCGGCATTCCAGTGACAGAAGAAGTCATCTTTAACCATCTTGAGCTAAATGGCAAGATGTTGACAACAGAGCAAAACTCTATTTCCAGAAAACAAATCCACGAATTGACAAATGAAAAATGTTTGAGATGAAGGCAAAGAGATCCTTGGGGCCAAAATCACTTATTAGAGTTTTTTTTTTGTTTTTTTTTTTTTTGTTGTTTTTTTTTTTTTTTTTTTTTGGTTTTTCGAGACAGGGTTTCTCTGTATAGCCCTGGCTGTCCTGGACCTTCACGTTGTAGACCAGGCTGGCCTCGAACTCAGAAATCCACCTGCCTCTGCCTCCCGAGTGCTGGGATTAAAGGCGTGCGCCACCACGCCTTTAATCGGCACTTATTAGAGTCTTGTGTCATCTGTGCTAAAATGTCTCCAATGGGGAGGGGCTGGCCTGCTGGAGAACAGGTGTCATGCCTGATGCAGATGAGGGGCTTACCAGACACAGACGCTGGTGACAGGTCTCCTAGAGCAGTAGGGCGAGGAGGTAACTCCAAGATTCCTATGGTCTTCTCTGACTCTCTGAGCCTTTTATGCACCCTACCTTTCACACCTTCCCTTAGCAGCCAAATTGGCCAACCACAGGCTGCCACCTCACTGAATTGGTAGAGCTCCACCCCTCATTGAACTCAGGACAGAGTGAACCCAGACTAGGGAGAAAGACAAGAGCCCATTCCTGATTCCCCTGAACCAAGCTATTCAGAAGGCTGAAGCAACAGGGGGATACACTTAGGGTATGAGGTCATGGTGAGCCAGGTCTAAACTGAGAGTTCCACGTAAGCCAGCTCTAGGGCTGAGACACATAAAACAACAACTAAATTTTTCATAGCTAGAGAGCTTGGTCAACTTAATCAGACCCACCTGGCAGATAAGCGATCTTGAGTAACCACAAAACTTCAAAATGAAAAGTCGGGAGTGGTTACACATACCTGAAATCCTATCATTCCTGAGGCAAAAGGAGTGGATATCTAAGCGATGAGACCTGCCTGTTCTACACACTGATCTCTAGGCCAGCCAGAACTGTAGATTAAGACCTCGTCTGAAGAACACAAAACAAAACAAAGCAACAGGAAAAAGACAAACAGTAGTAGGTCATGGTGATTTACTTTTAATCCTAGCCCTCCAGAGGCAGACAGAGGCAGGTGGATCTCTATGAAGTCAAGGTCACACTATCTGGTCAAGATTTGGTCCTGAGAGCTCTTTAGGGTTGCTTTTTAATAATAAAAATTTTTACCTGTTTTAAGTTTGTTGCTTTGCGACCGGGTGTGGTGGCGCATGCCTTTAATCCCAGCACTCAGGAGGCAGAGGCAGGCAGATTTCTGAGTTCCAGGACAGCCTGGCCTACAAAGTGAGTTCCAGGATAGCCTGGGCTATACAGAGAAACCCTGTCTCGGAAAAACAAACAAACAAACAAACAAACAAACAAAAACCAAAAACAAAAAAAAAAAAAAAGTTTGTTGCTTTGCAATGGTAGCTGACCTGCACGTTTGAGTTCCTCTGAGGCCAGAAACTGCAAGTCTCTGGCTTTTATCACCTCATCTTAAACCAGCAGAGGATTGAGTAAAGGACTGGCTGGCAGTCTCTTTACAGTCTGCCATAGAAGCTTTTCTTCTAGCTTCTCAGGCTGGAGGGAAGTTTAGAGCAATAAACTTTTATTGAACCAGGAGAAGAGAGTCAAGCTGGAAGAAGGAAAAAGTTTTACACAAGCAAATACGCTTAAACTCCCATATATTCATGTACAAATTTACAAATGCATATTCTTTTTTAAAATGAAAACAACAATAGGTTACAGCCCAGGAAAAGGCTGGAAGATGCAGGCCTTTCTTCACAAAAAATAGATTTTTTCTCTTTTTAAAAAAAAAAAAACACCACCAAAGTAAACCTATTAGCTTCCATGAGCTGGTCACAACCTGGAGAGTTGGTACAGCTCCCTGGTGGCCTTGAGCAAAAAGCTTGAGCCATCCTGCAGACTCCAGTCTGAGCACTGAGTGGCTGTGAGCCTGCAGGTACTCAGGGTTAAGTGATCAGCTCCAAACCATGCAAGAAAACCCAGCAACACCCACAAAGCAAAAGGCAGCAGGGATAATAGTTCAAAAGGAAAGACAGACACCACTAGAGGTGGTAACCAGTGGCTATCTGAAGACAGTGTGCCCCTCACAGACCATTGGCCAGTGCTGGGGGAAGGCCTTGGGAAGCTCAACACATCTCTCAAGAAAGTCTTAGGTGATTCACTGCACCTGAGACAGGATAGAGATGTCCCTGATCCAGATCACAGTCTACAAAGTCCATTCATTCAGTTGTGATTTAAATGATATATACAGCCTGTGTAGCATCCAGGACAGTACCAAAGCTATGGCCTGTCCAGAGAGACACCAGCTGCCTGCTCTTCAAGAAGCAACAGCGTTTGCTGGGATACACAGGCCCCTCCAGATTCATCCCTTGGGTAGAGGCCTGAGACCCTGGGAGCAGCAACAGCAGAGGCACTGTGGGGCACATATGACCTGGCTGGGAGCCCCTGAGGTCTGATTCTTTGGCACTTGGGACAGCTAGTTGCAGAGACAGACAGGAACAACCCCTCAATTCCTTGAATGTCCAGGACCAGAATGGCAGTAGGTTATGCCTGTAGGTAAGTGCTGCCCTCAGCACGGGTGTATGGATGCTGGCAGACAAGTGGCTTCCCGGGCCAGTCCCTAGGAATCCTCTCCCAGGATCTCCTTCACAAAGGCAGCAATGTCCGTCTTCTTAGTTTTGTGCAAGGTGAAGAACGGGTATTTCATCAGCTCCAGGTAGCTCATGTGCTCCGCAGGGCTCTTTCTTAGGCACTGGCTAGTGAAGCCCACAAACGCAGGGGAGAACTGGGTCACTGGGAGCTGTGGGGATGGCTCCTCCACCACCTGCTTCAGCTGCTGGAATGGTGTGCCCCAAGGGAATCACAGAATGGCCATCTCAATCATGATAATGCTGAGGCTCCAGACATTAGACTTGACATTGTAGCCCTTCTGATTCAGCTCAGGGTTGATCCTCTCAGGGGCCATGTGAGGCTTGAAGCCAGCATCCATTGTCTTTGCCACAGAGACCACCAGATAGCAACTGATGTCAAAGTCGCACATCTTCACATGAGGACATTGGATGGGTTCACATCTCTGTGGATCACAGACCGCTTACTCCAGGGCCCACACGATAGACACAGTCTCCTCCAGAATGTCTTCCGGAATTTTCATGTTCTTCTCCATCACCTTCTGGTAGAACTTATCTAGGGAAGTATCTATGAGCTTCATGCAGATCCTATCTACACATCCCCTCTCTGAAGAGGGCACCATAGAAGGTGACAGTATAGAAGCAGTCGACCATGCACATGTTGATGTCTAGGTCCATAAGCAGACATTTCTGCTCCTGTGAGTTCACCGTAGCCCAGATATGCTTGACAGCCACTCTGAGCATGCCATACCTTCTCCACCACCCCATAGGCTCCATGGCCCAGCTCTGAGATAGTCACCAAATCATCAGCCTCCAGCCTCCGTGTCAACGTTTCTGTCTCCTATATTGATGAAGGTCCGGGAGTCTAGGTTCCTGGGGAGTGTGGGGTTGGACACAGGTAGCTTGGACAGACAGGATATCTGTAAATTTTTTTTTTTTTTTTTTTTTTTTTTTTTTGATTTTCCTTTGGTCCGAGGCAAGCTGGCCGGTGGCTCTCAGCGGGTGACTCGATGCTAAAGGAAGTCGCAGCAGAGAGCACTAATCTAGAGGACAGCAGACTACACCTGGGCTGGGTGGTCATGGCTGCTGGTGGCTGGCAGCGATGGGTGACACGGACGCCACAGTTCCAAGCGTCGGAGCGTCGGCGCCACAGCCAAAACAAATGCCAATTCTGTGTCACCATGCATTCCAGTTGCTTCATGCTACATAATTATTCCATAATTATATACTTACACACACTGATCTATACTGACATATTGACACATTGAACAAACGACCAAGTGCCAGTGCAACAAGAACTTACTCACTCTGGATGAAAAATTATCTCCAATCTTTATTGCAATGGGAACAAAAGAAGCATCTATGCTCTTGTGGCTCAATCAATTAAATCCAAGTCTATTAAGAAGAAAGCTTTGAAAAAGGAAACCTAATGGACAGTTGTGAGGCTGCACCCAGCATGTTGTGATGTCACCTGATGGTTTACATAGAATGACACCCAACCCTCCATCTGATTGGCCTCCCGGTTCTAGATGTGGTTGGTCTCTGCAAATCACAGCTTTCATATCCATGGCATCGGCCTTGCTACTGAAACACTGTGGTGCACATTTGTTGAAAGAAGAAGAAAGGCTAAACCAACCTCGTGCTATATGGGTTATTTTGGTCTTGTAAGGATCTGTTCCTTTAAAATAATGGTCTTAAAATATAGTTGTATCTTGAGGTCAAAGTATAAATTATTCCAAAATCAAAAAAGGAGGAGGAGGAGGAGAGGAAGAAGGAGGAGAAGGAGGAGGAGGAGAAGAAAGCTTTGAAGCTGGTCGTGGTGGTGCATGCCTTTAATCTCAACACTTGGGAGACAGAGGCAGGTGGATTTTTTAGTTTGAGGCCAGCTTGGTTTCAAAGTGAGTTCCAGGACAGCCAGAGCTATACAGAGAAACCCTGTCTTGAAAAACAAACAAACAAAAGAAAGCAAGCTTTGTCTTCCTTAGTAAGAAAGACCTGTTCAATCATCAAGCTGTGTTTTTGGAGCTCACACACTCAATAATAAGGACTTAGGATCTTACACCAGATGGCCCAGAGACCTAGGATAAAATCAAACACAACTAGCCTTAAAAAAAAAAAAAAAAAAAAAAAAAAAAAGGTGTGAAAAGATGTTGCAGTAACTCTCCAACCCAAACATTCCTCAGGATATGAAAACATGACTCAGTTAATATGAATACATGCTGTGCACTTAGATTGGGCAGATCTATCACTACACTACCATTTTCCACATCTATGACTGCTGACTCATTCCTTGTTCACAACCACTCACAGGAGAATGGAATTAACATCAAATATAATTAGCCCCAGGCCTATCCACAACATTTCCCCCTTTATGTGCAATTAAAAGACTATTTTATCTCAGATATAATTGAACATAACTATTTGTCATGGTTTGTATATTCTTGGACCAGGGAGTGGCACAATTTGGAGGTATAACCTTGTTGGAATGGCTTGACCTGGTTGGAGTAGGTGTGTCACTGTGGGGGGTGGGCTTAAGACCCTCACCCTAGTTGCCTGAGAGTCAGTCTTCCACTAGCAGCCTTTGGATGAAGACATAGAAATCTCAGCTCTGCCTGCGCCATGCCTGCCTGGATACTGCTATGCTCCCACCTTGATGATAATGGACTGAACTTGTGAATCTGTAAGCCAGCCCCAATTAAATGTTGTTTTTATGAGACTTGCCTTGGTCATGGTGTCTGTTCACAGCAGTAAAACCCTAACTAAGAGAGAAGTTGGTACCAGGGACTAGGGTAGTGCTGTGATAGGCCTGACCATGCTTTTATTTGAAAGAATGTGGATTTTTGGATTTTGGATTTGGAACTCAGTGGAATGCTTTAAATGGGTGGGGCTTAATGGTTCATCCTAGTAGGAATATGGAACACTTTGTTGCTGGGAGTAATTTGAACTGTGTTGACCTGGCCCAAGAGATTTCAAAGGAGAAGAATTTCAGTATGTGGCATAAAGACTGGTTTTGTGGTATTTTGGTGAAGAATGTGGCTACTTTTTGCCCTTGTTTGAAAAGTCTGCCTGAGGCTAAGGTAAAGAGACTTGGATTAATTGCATTAATTGCATTGACAAAGGAAGTTTCAAAAAAGCCCAGCAGAGACTTTGTTCTCTGGTTAAGTCTCACAAAGAGAAGTTTGAACAAGCATAGCAAGCTTAGAAAGGCAAAATATAAAATATATGGTTCGAGTATTAAAGGCATACCAGGAAGTGAAATGGAGCAAAATCCTATGTTCTAGGAAATAACAGATTAAAGGAGTGGGGCCTTAGGGCAAGATCCTACCCAGCTGAATTTAGATCCAGGCATGGTGGTACACACCTTTACTCCCAGGAGACAAGCATGCTGATCTCTGCATTCAAGGTCAATCTACAGAGCAAGAACCAGGATAGCTAAGCTTAAGTAGTGAAGGATTTGGAAAACACAAAGCCAGTGATAATGTAATAGTACAAGGGGATCATTTTCTAGTTCTTGTAAGCAGCAGAACTCAGCAGCTTCAGCCATGTGGCTCTGGCTCTAGAGTTAAGAATGGAAGGAACTACTGGGACAATTGATGCTGGTTAGCTGGAGCTAAGACATTAGCAATGATTAAGAAGAGACCAGCATCACTGAATTGAAATCTGGGAGTTGTTTTCTGGGAGCACAAAGAAGCTGTGTTCCAGAGATAGGCAAGGTTGTACCTCATGCTGCAGCTGGACTTGGTAATGTGTGAGAGTCATCCAGGTGGTACTGGTTTTGAAGGCATGAAGGTATCATGAAGAACAGCAGAGGCTTGGCACTGTGAGAGGTCATGGAAGGCCCTTGGAGAAGGTATAGCCTCAGCTGTAGTTGATGGCCCAGGACTGAAGGGGTCATGCAAAGGATTTGGCACCATGAAGAGAGCCTATGAGAGGCTATTGGTGAAGCCTAGTTGGAGTGGAACACCCCAGTGTATGGAAGATGTCAGTATCATGGGATGATCACCAAGAACAGCAGCCTTAGTGGAGTGGATCAACCTGAGCTTAGAGTGCTACAGAGGGCAGAGCTGGAAAAGTGATGCCAGCCCTTAGGAGGAGTCCAAAAGATCAAGTGGAATCCCAGACACTGAAACAAGAAGCTGTAACATTGAAATTGCCTTGGAGACTCAAAGATGTTAAAGATGCCAGAACCATGGGCTATCTGCTGAGGAAAGCTGCTAACAGGGAGTGGAACAAGCCCAGGAGAAAGAGGTCTGTTGCAGTCAACAAAGATGAAAAAGGAGTGGAGATCTGAAGACCGATTTGATATCAGTCATGGAGATGCAGAGTTTGGAGTTTGCCCAGCTGTTTTTCTGTCTTTCTTTGGGGATTACAGTTAAGTGATTGAATGAATCTCAGAAGAGACCTTGAACTTTGGACTTTTAACATTGGGACTGCTATAGACTATGAGGACTTTGAAAGTTGGACTAAATGCATTTTGCATTATGCTATGTTTAAATATGCCCCCCTCCCCATAGATTCATGTGTTTGAACAAGTCTGTGGGGGCAGGGAGTGGAATGTCATGGTTTATATATTCTTGGACCAGGGAGTGGCACCACTTGGAGGTGTGGCCTTGTTGGAATAGGCGTGACCTGGTTGGAGTAGGTATGTCACTGTGGGAGTGGGCTTAAGACCCTCACCCAAGTTGCCTGAGAGTCAGTCTTCCACTAGCAGCATTTGGATGAAGATGTAGAACTCTCAGCTCTGCCTGTGCTATGCCTGCCTGGATACTGCCATGCTCCCACCTTGATGATAATGGACTGAACTTGTGAATCTGTAAGCCAGCCCCAATTAAATGTTGTTTTTATAAGACTGGCCTTGGTCATGGTGTCTGTTCACAGCAGTAAAACCCTAACTAAGACACAATTATTTTGTAATTTATAAAGTACAAGAGACCTAATACCCACTCCATCATCTTTTTTAATTAAATAGAACCTCTGTCATCTATCCTTACTTACAAGACTTATAATTCAGGCTGGAGAGATGGCTCAGTGATTAAGAGCACCAACTGCTCTTCCGGAGGTCCCTAGTTCAAATCCCAGCACCCACATGGTGGCTCACAACCATCCATCATGAGATCTGATGCTCTTCTGGTGTGTCTGAAGACAGCTACACTGTACTTACATACAGTAATAAATAAATGTTTAAAAAAAAAGACTTATAATTCTACATCTGGCTATGTCTTGGTTTTAGAATGAATGCCATCTGAAAACCATCCTCTCAAAACTGTTCCTCTCAGAGTAAAAAGTCTGGGTTGGCTAGGAGACTATTTAGTATTTCAAACCTATCAGAAATCCAAGAACGACTGATATTAACTGAAAATATATAGAAAGCCTAAAACAGCTTCCAAAATTTAGCCAATCCATAGAGACTACTGATCACCTGGTCAGTCCCTTACTTCAGCATGTTGGAGCATTAATCTTCAGCCTACTGGCCAGGGTCATCTGGCAGACTTAGAGAAACAGGAATATTAAGGACTAGCCTACTCTGTCTTGGCAGAATCAAGCTGTCCTAACCTGTAATTGTGTCCTTTCTTTGGACAGTATTATGTCTGTAGATAAATGAGGCAATTCTTGCCTAGTAGCTGTTTTGCCACAACTGGAATAACTCAAAGATGCTCAGTTTCTTCTTTGAATCAAAGACAGGGAAAGCTGTCAGGAGCAGACTAGTCTCAACAACAAGTGAATAAATAAATAACATTAAACATCACATTCTGTGGATCTTTGACATTTTTGAAAACCAACTACCTATGTAAAGTAATCTAGACTGTTCTCTGTTAACTAATCTCAGCCATTTCTAATTAAAATAACCGAGAACACCTAACAATAAACTCATAACCATGAATTTCCTATTTGGTCCTTAATTCACAGGCTTAAACATCTCAGATATGTTTATAATAACAGCAATAGAAGGACTTGGTTCAAGCCTTGTACTTCAAAATTTTTAGAATCAAAGACAACCTATAATAACCACCCCCAGTCCCAAAATCTAGGGAACTGGGACAACAACTCTTCATAACTTCTTCAAGCTGAATATGGGCATTGAGATATTTTAAAGGGGGGAGGGAAGGGTAAGGAAATGGGAGAGTTAGTTGGCCTCAATAAGGCTACACCAATGATTGTATTAGTCTCTGATATCTGTGTCCTGACTGGATCCAGATGAAAAACTAAGACTTCAGGAGTTCAGGCATGTCAGTTCAGCAAGTCTGATGACGAAATTCACCAAGGCTGTATAATATATAAATCTCAAAACAAAATTTTATTATCATCAAGATAGACTTTTTGTTTCGTTCTCTGTAATCTAATTCTCAGGGGGTCTCCCCCTATCAAATCTGATCCATAACTCTTGAAGTTGTAAATATCTTAATCACTCTTTTCCAAAAACACAAAAGACAAAACCTTTCCTCCAAATCAGCATAGCCTTCAGCTGCTAACAAGGAAAACCTGTAGCTTGTCCTCTGTCCCAGAGGAACAATAAAACCACCACAATATTCAAAATCACACACATTTTAGCCTATTTAGGCCTTTCTAATTTGTCATGTCAGGATTTAAATCCAAAATTCCCGTGGAGCCCATGTTTGACAGAATATGAGTATCCTGTAATACTTATTAGGGTGCTCTCTACCTTGAGCCACAGACATTTATTTAATTAATCCCCATTATAATATCTATCAGTTATGCTCTCTACCTGGAGCCACAGACTTCTATTAATTAATACCTGTTCATAGCAGGTGATTATCACTGCTCTCTCTACTTGGAGTCAGTGACTAATATTCCCTATCTGGTTCTGAACTGCAGGTGAAATTTTTCTTTAGGTACTACACCTACTTATAAGAGGCAGCTTGTCAAGCTGGGTGTGGTGGCACACACCTTTAATCCCAGCACTCCTGAGGCAGAGGCAGAGGCAGAGGGCAGAGGGCAGAGCCAGAGGCAGGTAGATTTCTGAATTCAAGGCCAGCCTGGTCTACAAAGTGAGTTCCTGGACAGCCAGGGCTAATCAGAGAATACTTGTCTCGAAAAACCAAAAAAAAAAAAAAAAAAAGCAGCTTGTCAAACCAGGATTTAAACCCAAATTTCCCATGGAGCCCACATTAGACAGAATATGAGTATCCTGTTCTCTCTTTACAGAAATGAATTACCTGGTCTGGAGTCCTTTGTACCTTTGTCTCCCAATTATTTATTCACAGGGAGAAGCTGAGTGTAAAAAGGTCCCATTTGTTTGTGTCCCTGTTTGGAGATAGGGAAGGCAGGGTAAGGGGCAAAAGATACAGGGAAGCAAACACAGAAAGGCTCTCTCAGGTATAGATGCCTCTCTGCTGTTCTCTGTGGGCCCCTTAAATCTAGTCAGCTTTAAATCCATACTGCTACAGCCAAGGTCACTACCCAAGTCCCATTCAGGGGTTGGGGGTCAGTGAATCTTTATCTCAGGTTAGTTGAACTCAAATCAATATGTTGGGTGCCATTTTGTTGCGGTAACTCTCCAACCCAAACATTTCCCAGCAATGAAAACATGACTCAGTTAATATGAATACATGCTGTGCTCCTTGATCTACTGCTACACTACCATCTTCTACATCTATGAAACCCCTTAGAACTTGCGGTTTCTCCAGGCCATGAGTTTTTGCTCTGCTTTTCTTCTTCATCTTCCTCCTCCTCTGCATCCTCTCCCTCTTCCATTTTCTCCCTCACCTTCTGCTCCACCTTCCCTTTTATCTGCCCAATCATCAGCTCTCTTTTATTTTACAAATGAAGGTGGGAAGCAGGTTTACAGGAAATCACCTGAGTGCTGACTCATTCCTTGTTCACAACCACTCACAGGAGAATGGAATTAACATCAAACATAATAAGGCCCAGGGCTATCCACAACAAAAAGATGCCTTATGATATACTGCTATATACATAGATTGGTGTCTGATTGGAGAGGCTTCATCCAGTGACTGATGGATACAGATGCAGAACCAAGCTTAAATTGGGAGAATTAAGCTCAAGAGGGAAAAAGAAAGATTGTATGAGTGAGAGGGGTCAAGGTCACCTCAAGAAAATCCACAGAACCAACTATCATGAACTCAAAGTGGCTCACTAAGATTGAACCAACAATTACGGAGCCTGAATGCATCTAACCTAGTCCATATATTCATGTTATAGTTGTGTAGCTTGGTGTCTTCTGGGACTCTTAACAGAAGGAATGGGAGCTGTGTTCTGATGTTGTTGTCTTCTCTTGGACCCTTGTGCTCCTACTGGTTGCCTTGACCAACCTTAATATGAGGCAAGGTGCTTAATTTTATTGCAACTTGATGTGACAAGTTTGTTTCATACTCCTAAAAAGTCTACTGTTTTCGAAATGGAAATGGAAGAGGAGTGGATGGGGAGGGAGGAAGTGTATGGGATGGAGGAGGTAAGGGTGGTGAAAAAGGACTGAGGGAGAAACTTGCATTGGGATCTAATATATTAGGGAATAAGTTAATAAAAAATAAATAATTGTTAAATATACTAAATGTATGCCTTTAATCCCAGCACTTGGGAGGCAGAGGCAGGCAGATTTTTGAGTTAGAGGCCAGCCTGGTCTACAAAGTGAGTTCCAGGACAGCCAGGGCTATGAGGAGAAACCCTGTCTCGAAAAACCAAAAAAAAAAAAAAAAAAAAAAGAAAGAAAGAAAGAAAAAAAGAATAGAACGATTAAGTGGCTGCTAAAATGGGGAGAACCACTCATCTCCCAGGACCAGCCCATTAATAGGTTATCCAATCCCATCCCAAGTGGTTTTCCCTAAACCTGTGTATATGAGCAACATTAATGGGACTCATCAGGATGTATTGATAAATGGGTATGTAACAGTAATTATTATCGAAGAGGTTATGAAGTTGAGAAGGAAGTGGGGAGGTATAAAATAGCAATCAGAGGAGTGAGGCGGAAATGATATAAGAACAATATGTATGAAATTTACCCAAAAAATGAGTTTTTTTTTTTTTTGGTTTTAAGGCATTTATTATAGAAAGGCAGAGAGATGGAGAGAGTAGAGAAGCAGAGGGTGGCCATGACCACATGGAGAAAGGGGGTAAGGGAAGGTGGAGAGAGGGGGAGCAAGGGAGTAAGAGTAAGAGAATGAGCCTTAAGAGAGTGAGAGGGAGTTTCCTTCTTAAAAGAAACTGAACAGCCCAAAAAGTGGCTTAGCATGGGGATGTGACTTTGATCTCCACGGCACATACTTGGAAGAAAAGAACAGATCCACAAATATTATTTGATTTTATTTTCTTGTTTGTTTTGTGTTTTGGGACAGTCTTACTTACTCTGTAGCTTTGGCTGTCCTGGAAATAACTTCATAGAACAGGCTGGCCTCCACTTCACAGAGATGTGCCTCCTCTGTCTCACAAGTGCTGGGATTAAAGGCACGCACCAAATTCCTGGCATTATTTGATTTCTAATTACTGGTAGGTGGGTCATTTTTCATGGTGCATATGTGGAGGTCAGAGGAAACCTTTCAGCTGTCTGTGTGTTTCTTTAGTCATACATAGAGGTTCACCCCTTTAATCACAGCACTCAAAAGGTAAAGGCAGGTAGATCTCTATGAGTTCCTGGCCAGGCTGGTCTACAGGTGTGTGAATTCCTGGGATCCAGAAATCAAACTGGGGTCTTCAGGCTTGGAACCAGTGCCTTTAACTCTTGAGCCCATGTAGGGTTACTAGTTAAATGGGTTCTAAAAGTCCATTTGATGAACTAAGGTTTTTACTGTTTTCTTCAAGAAAAGTACCACTGTTTTGTGTTTGGAATTTCATATTGATTGAAAGGTTTTCACTGTGTGGGTCCAGGTGGCCTGAAACTCACAGAGATCTGCCTGTCTTTGCTTTTGGACTACTAAAATGAAAGGTAGGTACCAAATGCTGGGATTGCATGGGTGTTCAATAAAGCTTTGCTCGCCCTACCCCTCACCCCCTATCATCCCTGAAATAGCATCACATTGTATAGCTCTGGCTGTCCTTGAATTTTCTCTGTAGACCAGCCTTTGCCTTCTCAGTGCTGTGATTAAAGGGGTGTACCTCTATGCATGGCTAAAGACAGTTGTTCTCACTGTGTAGATCATGCTGGCCTGAAACTCACAGAGATCCTCCTGCCTATACTTCTGAAGTTCAAAGATGTGTACCACATGCTGGGATTACACAGGTGTGTTATTAAAGCCTTACTGTTCCTTTGACTTCCATCTCATAATGTCTTGCTATCGGTATTAAACTTGTGACAAAGTACCCATCTTGCTCATGGTGGTTCTAAATTCCTTTATCAAGCATCTTTCCAACTAAAATTCTGGGTAGCAAGGCTTACAGACTCCTGCAACCCATTGCAACACTTTCAAATCTGCAAAATACACATATGGGATTAGTTTGTTTGTTTGTTTGTCTTGTGTTTGGCTTTTTTTGAATTTTATTTATTTATTTTTATTAGATATTTTCTTTATTTACATTTCAAATGCTATCCCGAAAGTTCACTATACCCTCTGTCCACCCTGCTCCACTACCCATCCACTCCTGCTTCTTGACCCTGGCATTCCCCTATACTGGGACATATAAAATTTGCAATACCAAGGGGCCTCTCTTCCCAGTGATGGCCAACTAGGCCATCTTCTGCTACATATGCAGCTAGAGATATGAGCTCTGGGGGTACTGGTTAGTTCATATTTTTGTTCCACCTATAGGGTTGCAGACCCCTTCAGCTCCTTGGGTGCTTTCTCTAGCTTCTCCATTGGGGGCCCTGTGTTCCATCTTATAGATGACTATGAGCATCCAAGCCCAGCATGGTGGTGCACGCTTTTAATCCCAGCACTCTGGAGGCAGAAGTAGGTGGATTTTTGAGTTCCAAGACAGCCTGGTCTACAAAGTGAGTTCCAGGACAGCCAGGGTTATACAGAGAAACCCTGTTTCGAAAAAACAAAACAAAACAAAACAAAACAAAACAAAGATTCAATCATGCAAACAGTGAAATCCAGCATTTCCAGATCAGTATTTTAGATTTCAAAAAAGAAGGTCTGATTCAATTAATCAACCATTGGAAAAATGAATCTTTAAGAGGATTAAGTGGGTGGAGACTCAATGGACCAATGAGAAAAAAGGATGTGGAAGGCGGAGCCACATGGGGATGGGGAGGGAGGGACTATAAAAGAGTCAGAGGATGCCAAGGAGGATGAGAGTCCTGAACCTTGGAGTCACTGTGTGGACCTGCTGGGAGTAGGAGCCTTGTAGCCACTGTCCATATCAGGTAAGAATTTTCCCTCCATAAGGAGGCTCTTGCATGCTGGGCTCGCCTTACCACCATCCAGGTACAACTTCGTTTCTAATTTACAATGTTCAGACATGATAGACTTAAGTTTTAATGAGAAATGGGATTAATGTGTATTTCTGAGATTTTAAACAAGGAATAAGCTTTCTTGAACTCTCCAGCCTTCTGGTTCCATCCAATTTTCTAGATATAATCTGGAAGTTCAGTTAGGATCTTCTTTATAACTTAATCCTTCTGCAGTCTCTTAAATTATGTTTCACTGATTATGGTTTTGCAATTGTATGAACTGGAATTTCTTCTTACCTATACCTTACAAATTGTGCTGGGGAAGCCTTCAGGCACACAAGGCCAAAGTTCTAGCTATTGGCTTGTGTCCCTGAAGCCACATCTGACCCAGGAACCAAGGCTGTAGGCATGTGGTTGCTTCACTCTTATCCAGGTGATTAGACATTGTATAAGATATGTCTATATCTTATATATGTATGCATGCATGAATGTAGGAAAATTGTACAGAGTAGCCAACCTAAAAGCTAGAATTAATGCACTGTACACATATAGCACAATCAAGGCAAGACTTGGTTACAAGAAGACACCTCACTTCTACATGAAATTAAACAAAATGAAATAGATGACCTGAAATTATTGCAGAATGATAGAGCACTTGTGTAGTGGAAACAAACCCCAATACAGGATTACTTCAATGAAGACATTTAAAATCCTATTTCACTTGATTTCCCCTAACCTGAACTAGCATAAAGTATAGTTGTATATTAGACTGGTCTGAAATCCTCCCAACTCTCCTCCAAAGAGTTTAAATTATGTATTCTAATGGGCTTGTGTGGGATTTATGCAGAGTTCTAAAAGCATAGTGCCCTAGGCAAGCATAGTAGAAAAACAACAACAACAACAACAAACCCCCAAAACCCAACACTGATAATCACAGGCCAGAGCATGGTGTGTGGGAGCAAGCCTCGGCTACATAATGTCTTAAATTCAGGATTGTAAGGAGATCCAACTCTGCAGAACCCCCTTTCTCAGTCAATACCATATTTTAAAGTATAAACAAAAGATTAGACGTATTGATAAATATATTGTCTCATCTCTTTCTTTGTCTGGACCCCAACTTCTCATGGGAAACTGCCCTCCCTTTAGCCTATGTACACTTGGCTTCTCCTCTAAGACTCACATGAGCAGTTGCTTTCATACAGTAGCATGGCATTCCAAATGCTTTGGGGAAAGTCGTACATTTTACTTAGGTTTGGCATTTTAGATGTGGTAAGTGTATAGCCAGGGGTCCATGAATTTTACCTCATTTCCCAAATCAATATAATATAGCCCAGCTTGCTCGCACTGGCCTTCAAAGAGTTAAGTAATACATACAGACAAGCATCTCAAAGGTTCTCCTTCGCCCTTCCCAGGAGGGATCAATCTGTTGAAAGGATAACAAGGCTGGTTGGGTTTGTGACATCAGCACTATATTTTCTAATGGGCCTGCAAAGTTGTTCAGTGTCTTTTTCCTGTAACAAGACTCTGGCCAGACTGTATGCTCCTGAATAACTCTTCTGACTAGGCTTGTGATTATAAGGAGCAAGGGTTGGGATCCCGTGGGACAATTGTTATCTTTTTCCACTGTGGGTGCTTAAAAGAGAATCTCCATGCTGTGAGTGAACTTTTGGCTTGGAGAGCACAAGATTGGATAGTTGGGCAGACTGAATTCTCCATTATTGCCAGAGCATAGGCTCAGGCCTTCTGGTTCCTGCGATGGTGAGACATAGGAATTTCCAAAACTTAGCCTGAAATTATGTCTGCTAAATGCTTCACCAGGTTCCTTCTGACTGAATATCTATCAGGATGAGCACCTACAACCCTCCCACACTCCTGCAGCTGGCACTGGAGGGGGTGGTGAGGAAGGATTCCATAGACTTCTCTAATCTGGAGGACCTGCCCATCACGCTCTTCCCACCACTCTTCATAAAGGCCTTCAATAGCAGACACACAGAGATAATAAAGAAAATGGTGGCAACCTGGCCCTTTCCCTGCCTCCCTGTGGGGGCACTGCTTAAAACCGCTGGTGTGGAGATGCTGCAAGCTGTGCTCAATGGCATAGATATACTGCTGACACAGAATGTTAGTCTCAGGTAAGCAAGGCCCAAGGAGGCGAGAAGGGGAATCATAGAGTTAGTGGTAAAGACACCCATGAGTGCAGGAAGAATGGGGTCAACAGGACAGAGGCTAATGATGTCATCGACATGCAGGTCTATAGAATTACTATTCAAGTTGAAAGCTGATCTAGAAGACAGTCATAGATCAGGATCGCTCAGAGTACAAGTAGCCATAGTATGATGAGCTTTTATTTGGCTTTCCTACAGATACTAGATATGGAAGAGACACAAGCCAAGAGCCACTGAATGGAGGGAAGTGGGACATGTCTCCAGATGCAGCTCATGCAGTGTTCTTGCCTGCCTGGTGTGAGGTGCTATGATGGAGCTGACATTAGACAAGTGGGATCCAAGCTGACTCCATGTTGGTTCCTGTTTTACATTATGAAACTTCACATTTTTTTTCCCTCACAGAAGAAGGAAGCTTCAAGTTGTGGATTTGAGAGATTTGCACCACGATTTCTGGGATGTATGGACTGGAAAAAACAATGGAATCCACTCAGCAGAGAAAGGGAGAAAGGAGCAAATTTCGAAACGCATACCTAAATATGCACTGAGGAGGCGTTTGAAGGTGGTCACTGACCTGAGCCTCTTCTTCTCTCTCAACAAAGACCAAACATGCTTTCTACAATGGGCCCAGCAGAGAAACGAGTATGTGAGGCTATGCTGTCTGAAAATGAATATTATTGCCTTCCCAGTGGAGATTATTAAATGGATCTTGAACATTTTTCATCCAAACTATATTGAGGAATTGGAAATACACACAAATCAGGTCCTATCCTTTCTAAGTTGCTTTGCTCCTTGCTTTGGCCAGATGAGAAATCTTCTCAGATTCCATCTATGTCAAATGTACTTGATGTCAGGTAGTGGTGTGTATAGATTTGCAGAGGTAAAAAAAGGTGCTGCCAAATTCCTTTCTCAATTCTCCAAACTCAAGTGTCTCCAGCATCTCTCCATGAATGGTGACTACTTTTCCAGGGACCACATGAAACACTTGTTCAGGTAAGGAAAGATGGGGACCTGTTTCTGCTATGGCAATATACCTTTGCCTTTACTTCAAGCACTAATGGGGATCTAAGGCATGCCAGTCATAGAGTATGTTACAATGATGGACTTATTACACTATCAAAGTGTGGATTGTTTCCTTCTTAATGGAGCTCACTTGATTCAATCCCCACTCTTTTAATAAAGTCTGAACTGGGGTAGGGGATATTGAGAGAGCTGCCTTGCAAGCATGTCCATTGTCCCGTCAGACGCATTAAATGTGCTTTGCATATTCCTCTTTCAAATCCAGGCAAAACTGATGCAAGGAAACAGGACAGAGCAGAGGGCCCTGATAAGGGGAGGCTCCACACCTGCCCTCTACAAAGATAGATGAGACCAGGAACCAGTTTGTTCCTCTATTGGAGTCAGTCAGCCTTTCATTTCCCCTAAAGGAATGGGTGGTTTGAACACAACTTGGGACTAAGTAGATGGGAAATCTGTGACCCAGGGATGGGGGTCATCAGTGTAAAGGGTGAAACAGTGCAATCATAAATAAAGATAGTGGAGACAGCAGGAACATGGATAAACTCTGCAGGACACAGGCCAAGATGTTACCAGAACATTTCTACGCTAGATCTTTCTAGCTATGCTCTCCTGGCATGATGGGGCAAACTCTAGTTCTCTGGAAGAGTGAGGAAGGAGAGTTGCAGATCTATGGTATGAGCCAATCCCACATGATTGAAATATACCTCAGTAGACAATGCTATGCGTAGATACCAACATGCTGTATCCCCAAGGTGGACCTTCAGCATAAGCATAGAGTGACACTACATATGTAGCTTCTCTGTGTCAGTGTCAATCTTACTAGTGTCCTCCAGCACCATGAGCCAGAACCAATTTCTTGTTCTTGTTCTAGATGCCTGAAGAGCCCCTTGGAGTCCTTGTCTATGAATCGCTGCCAACTCTCAAAGTCAGACTTCAAACACATGTCAGACTGTCAGAGGCTCTATCAATTGAAACATCTGCAATTCCATGGTGTAGAGTTTCCCAAGTCAGGTTTCAAGAGTCTCCAAATTCTCCTAAAGAATGTATCTGAAACTCTGCAGACCCTGAAGTTTGAGCACTGCAAGATGAATGACTCTCAACTCAAAGTCCTCTTGCCTGCCCTGAGCCAGTGCTCACAACTCACCATGGTCAATTTCTGTGACAATGACTTCTCCAATCTTGTACTGAAAGACCTTCTGAAATGCATGGCCAATCTAAGTAAGTTGTGTGTGGAGCAGTACCCTGCCCCTCTAGAGTGCTATGATCACCGGCGTAATGTTGTGGTAGAGGAATTTGTCCAACTGTGTTCTGACCTCATGGATATACTTATAGCCAAAAGGCAGCCCAAGACAATCATCTTTGCTACAGACACCTGCTCTCATTGTTTGAGGCGCTGCATCTATGGCAGGAAGACTAGCCTTTGCCTTTGTTGGCAGCAAAGAGAAGTTTGATTCTGGATGCTGGGAAATGAAACCTGACCACCTTCCAGTTCAATTCAGCCCCAGAAAGGTAGAGACAAAATAAGCAGGTTTGTCATGCCTCAGACCCACTGGGGATTCCTAGACTCCGTGTGCTGACAATATTCTATTATTATTATTATTATTGTTATATTTATTTATTTCAAATCCAGCCTTGACCTGCATCCCAGTCCCTCCTGTCACAAAAAAAGATCTGTAGAGGCAAAAATGGAGGAAAGGGTACCAGTGTTCTTTAAGACATGGAGTAAATTTTGCAGTGAAGTCGTCTATGGAGGGAATTCCCTCTCCTGCATCTTCTGGTTCATTGCCTCTAGATACAGCTTCACAACAAGACTTTTTCCTCAGCCTTGTAGCTCTGCCTCTGTAACTCAGCACTGCTCTGTTACACACACACACACACACACACACACACACACACACACACACACACCATGTTTTAGGTTGTGTTGTCCAGATGGTACCAGCCTATAGACCAAACTCATTTACTATTAATAGACTACTGGGTATTTTATCTTCAGGTGTGTACTCTATCTCAAAATTTGGCACCTTAGGGGCAGGAGATATGGCCCAAGAGATTAGAGCATGTGCTACACTCTTAGACAACTTAGAATTCTTTCCTGATACCAACCAGTAGGCTCTCATCCATCTAGCTCTGTGTAATTCCACTTCCATTCCATCCTATGAACACTTCTGACCTCCTATGTATGTGATGCATATAAGTGCATGCAGACAAAACATACAGTTCACACAGAGTTACAGACCTGCGGGATGCAGTTCAGACATCATTCCCAGATTAGGTATGACCCTACTAGCTTCCCCACATCAAGCCCCCAATAATCTTTAATGTAGAAGGAAAACTCACCCTTATAGCCACAACAGCTCTTTATCCTTCCTCACCTGAGAAACTTTGTTACATGGTGTCTTTGAAAGCAGACACTGTTCCCTAGTGCCTCAGCTAACCCAAGCACATAAACAGGCAAGAGCTGAGACTCCTGAAAGGCTTTTGCTTTCCTCACCAGAAGAAAACAAAGCCCAATGATGTCTTCACCATCAATTACAGAGTGTGCTTAGTCTCAGATATTGAACAATTTGTTTCTCATTTTGCTGAGAGCTGAAAATATAGTTCTGCAAAGCAGGTTGAGTAACTTCAGCACAGAGGGGCTTCTGTAGGGCACTGACTAGCTCAAGCTGACCTCAGTTACAATGCAAATTACAGGTCAGCTTGGGCTACATGACAACTTGTGTGAAAGATAAAATAAAACAAATGTGTGCATAGGTGTTCTCCAATCCAGCCCTCATGAATTGAAATGGCAATTTATTTGCTTTCATTAATATGGTTCATTGTGGGCTGGTGAGATGGCTCAGTGGGTAAGAGCACCGGACTGTTCTTCCAACGGTCCAGAGTTCAAATCCCAGCAACCACATGGTGGCTCACAACCATCTGTAACAAGATCTGATGCCCTCTTCTGGAGTGTCTGAAGACAGCTACAGTGTACTTACATATAATAAATAAATAAATAAATCTTTAAAAAAAAATATGGTTCATTGTATCCTTTGTTTTTTTGTTTTGTTTTTAATTGTTGGTTTTTTTTTTTTGGTTATGTTTTCAAATGGATTTTTAATCTGTAGTCCATGGCAATTCTTCTACCTCAGTTTCTGGAGTGCTAGTATCCCAGATACCAGTAGAAATGACCAATATAGATTTTTTTTCCACTTATGTATGTTCTATCTAGCTTTGGTTGACTTTGAAGTGAATAGGTTGACCAGGCTGGCCTTCATGTCACAGTTTTTCCTGTATCTGTATCACAAATGTTGGGAATCAAGCCACTCCTAAGCAGTTCCTGCACTGATTTTACATACATATTCTAGGAGTCCTTATTTTCTCATGAGACTTTCATGATTCAAGTGTCAGCTGACTCCAGCTCCTAGTTCCTGGGAGCATCCCTGAGTGTGAAGCAGAGACTCTGGGTGGCCTAAACTAGGGTATAGGGATGTGCAGGGACAAAGGCCCTGTTGCCTCTCACCACCATTTTGGAGAGCCTTGTCCTACACTTGAGACTTGACCATAATCATTCTCTAGGTCTGGTATTTACCACAGCTCTCTAGCCTTGGTCAATGGCTACCATGTTTGATGTCAGTTTCTCAAGTTCGTGTGCTGAGCTGATCCCATCTGGAACACTCTGTCCCTTCTGGGGAAAGCACAACTGTGTTTCTCTCCCTGTCTGCAAGGACAGTTGTAGGGGCCAGCCCTGGCTCTTCTTTCTTTCATGGTTCTTTCTTAAAGTTAAGCAAATGGGCTAAAGCATCCACTGGGGTTTGATATTTAGGATTGCTGTATAATAAATAATATAAATAATAAAGTGTTTACCTTTCTGTTGCCCTGGCTGTCTTGGGACTCACACTGTAGATCAGGCTGGCCTTGAACTCCAAAATCTGCCTCCCTGTCTCCTGAGTGCTGGGATTAGAGGTATGCACCACCAAGCCCAGGTAGTGTTTACCTTTCTTAAGTCTGCCGCTTTACTGTGGTAACTAACCTGCTGGTCTGAGTTCCTCTGAAGTCAGAAACTTCAATCTCTTGCATTTACCACCTCATTGTAAAGCAGTAGGGTATTAAGTAAAGGATTAATTTCTGGGGCCTGAGTTCTGGGGACTGAGTGAGTCAGGTTCCTTCTGGTGGGTGCCAGCACAGGGCCATTTTGGGCCCAAATTCGGTAGGCAGTCCCACAGTCTCCAGAGAACTCCCCACCCCACAGGCACCCTAGCAAGCCCAGGATCTAAGAATCACTGGTAAGTGGAACACAACATCTGTTCCAATAGAACTGAGGGTGTCTGTGGATAGCTGGAGCAGGACATAGGAACCCTGCCCAATCAGTGGCTCAGGTTCCTTCTGGTCATCACTGGTCTACCTTGGTTTAGAACTCAGCCAATAGCCCCATAGTCCCCAGAGGAGGTACCACTTCCAGGTGCTCAAAGGGCCCAGAATCTTAGGATCCCAAGATCCAAGGAGATTGGTCACAGCAGGATCTCTGGGTCCCAGAGGAAGCTTGACTACCAAGAAGTCTGATACACCCAGAATCTCAGCATCACAGGATCACAGAGACAGTTGGACTCTAGAAAAAGCAAGAAAATAATCTTTCAAGAAACCTAAAAGAAGACAGCCACATGAACAAAATTAAGCTCTAAGAACAAAAATAACAGGAAGCAACAATGACTTTTCCTAAATGTCTCTTAATATCAATGGATTAAATTCCCAAATAAAGTCATAGACTAACAGACTGTTTATGTAAACAGGACCGAACATTCTGCTGCATACAGGAAACCCACCTCAGTGAAAAAGAAAACCACTACTTCAGAGTAAAGGGCTGGAAAACAATTTTCCAAGCACATGGTTCCAAGACACAAGCTGGAGTAGCCATTCTATTATTGAATAAAAATGTCTTTTAACCTAAGGTTATCAAAAAAGATAAGGAGGGACACTTCTTACTCACCAAAGGTAAAATTTACCAAGATGAACACTCAATTCTGAACAACTATGCTCTAAATGCAAGGGCATCACATTCATTAAAGAAACTTGAGTAAATCTCAAAGCACATATTGCACCTCACACAATAATAGTGGGAGACTTCAACATTCAACTCTCATCAGTGGACAGATCCTGGAAACAGAAACTAGACAGAGATACAATGAAATTAACAGAAGTTATGAAACAAATGGACTTAACTGATACCTATAGAACATTTTATCCCAAAACAAAAGGATATAACTTTTTCTCAGCACCTCATGGTACCTTCTCCAAAATTGGCCATATAATCAGTCATAAAACAGGCCTCAACAGATACAAAAA
The DNA here is from genome assembly GCF_000001635.26 of Mus musculus. Taxonomy (NCBI): domain Eukaryota; kingdom Metazoa; phylum Chordata; class Mammalia; order Rodentia; family Muridae; genus Mus; species Mus musculus. The sequence goes on from NC_000070.6 coordinate 101,915,780, forward strand.
TATTAAAATAATCCCATGCATCCTATCAGATCACCACAGAATAAGGTTGAACTTCAATAACAACACAAATAATAGAAAGCCAACATTCTCGTGGAAGCTGAACAACACTCTACTCAAAGACAACTTGATCAAGAAAGAAATAAAGAAATTAAAGATTTTCAAGAGTTTAATGGAAATGAAGCCACTACATTCCAAAACTTATGGGACACAATGAAAGCAATCCTAAGATGAAAATTCATTCTCTGAGTGCATCCAAAAAGAAACTGGAGTGAGCATACACTAACTAGCAGTCTGACAACACACCTAAAAGCTCTAGAACAAAAGGAAGCAAATTCACACAAGAGCAGTAGACGGAAGGAAATAATCAAACTAAGGGCTGAAATCAATCCAGTGGAAACAAAAAGAACAATACAAAGAATGAACCAAACCAGGAGCTGGTTCTTTGAGAAAATCAACAAGATAGATAAACCCTTAGCCAGACTAACTAGAGGGCAGAGAGACAGTATACTAATGTGCAAAATCAGAAATGAAAAGGGAGATATAACAATAGAATCTGAGGAAATCCAAAAAATAATTAGATTCTACTACAAAAGCCTATACTCCAAAACTGGAAAACCTGGATGAAATGGACAACTTGCTAGACAGATAACAGGTACCAAAGTTAATTTAGGATCAGATTACCAATCTAAACAGTCCCATAGCCCCTAAGGAAATAGAAATAGTCATTAATAGTCTCCCTTAGAAAAAAAGCCGAGGACCTGATGGGTTTAGTGCAGAGTTCTATGAGACCTTCAAAGAAGACCAAATTCCAATACTCCTCAACTATTCCACAAAATAGAAACAGAAGGTACTCTACCCAATTCATTCTATAATGACACAATTACTCTGATACCTAAACCACACAAAGACCCAACAGAGAAAGGGAATGTCAGGCCAATTTCCCTTATGAATGTTGATGCAAAAATACTCAATAAAATTCTTGCAAACCAAATCCAAGAACACATCAAAACGATCATCCATCATGATCAACTAGTCTTTATCTCAGGGATGCATGGATGATCCAATATACAGAAATCCATCAATGTAATCCACATATAAACAAACTCAAAGACAAAAATCACATGATCATCTCATTAGATGCTGAGAAAGCATTTGATAAAATCCAACACCTTTTCATGATAAAAGTCGTGGTAAGATCAGGAATTCAAGGCCCATACCTAAACATAATAAAAGCAATATATTACAAACCAGTAGCCAACATGAAACTAAATGGTGAGAAACTTGAAGCAGTCCCACTAAAATCAAGGATGAGACAAAATTGCCCACTCTCTCCCTACCTATTCAATATAGTATTCGAAGTCCTAGCCGGAGCAATTATACAACAAAAGGAGATCGAAGGAATACAAATTGGAAAGAAAGAAGTCAAAATATCACTATTTTCAGATGATATGACAGTATACTTCTGTGACCCCAAAAATTCCCCCAGAGAACTCCTAAATCTGATAAATTGTAGCCTCCCATAAGCCTGAAGCAGGCTGAGCCAGAACTTGACCTTGCTGCCACTAAGGAGATTATCTAGGGTGGAGCCTTCCTTCATACATCACTTTATTGTTGAGCCACTGTCACTGTTCCTCTTCAAGATAATGCCACCTGCTGATATCCCCTCAGAGCTAGTTTGGAGACTATGCCCTATTCTTCATGTAATCACCTGCAGCTGGTTCCAGGTTCTAAGGATGAATTGGCAGGAATGGACTTTCCCCCCTCTTTTATAAAGCATGTCTGCCATTAAACATTTGAACCTTGAGCAGACTAGTTGTCTTGCTTCCATTATTTTTCAACCCGTATAGGCTCCCACTTCTCTTCCAGTTCCAAGATGCCTTCCAGGCTGGAACCCGGACATGAGAGCTGCAGACCGGCCCCAACAATAAATAACTTCAGTGAAGTAGTTGGATACAAAATTAACTCAAACAAATCATTCTCTACACAAAGCCCTTCTCTACACAAAGGATAAAAAGGTTGAGAAAGAAATTAGGAAAAGTGGGGGCTGGAGAGATGGCTCAGTGGTTAAGAGCACTGACTGCTCTTCCAGAGGTCCTGAGTTCAAATCCCAGAAACCACATGGTGGCTCACAACCATCTGTAATGAGATCTGATGCCCTCTTCTGGTGTATCTGAAGAAAGCTACAGTGTACTTACATATACTAAATAAATAAATCTTAAAAAAAAAAAAGAAATTAGGAAAACAACCTTCAAAATAGTCACAAAAATATAAAATACCTGGGTGTGACTCTAACTTAGGAAGCGAATGATCTGTATGATAAAAACTTCAAGTCTTTGAAGAAAGTAACAAAGATCTCAGAAGATGTAAAGATTTCCCATGCTCATGGATTGGCAGGATTAATATAGTCAAAATGGCTATCTCGTGGAAAGCAATCTACAGATTCAATGCAATCCCCTTCATAATTGCAACTCAATTCTTCACAGAGTTAGAAAGGGCAATTTGCAAATTCATCTGGAATAACAAAAAACCTAGGATAGCAAAAACTATTCTCAACAATAAAAGAACTTCTGGTGGATTCACCATCTCTGACCTCAAGATGTACTCCAGAGCAGTTGTGATAAAAACTGCATGGTACTGGTACTGTGACAGACAGGTAGATCAATGGAATAGAATTGAAGATGCAGAAATGAACCCACACACCTATGGTCCCTTGATCTTTGACAAAGGAACTAAAACTATCCATGGAAAGAAGACAGCATTTTCAACAAATGATGCTGGCTCAACTGGTGGTTAGCATGTAGAAGAATGAGAATAGATCCATTCTTATCTACTTGTACAAAGCTCAAGTCTATGTGGATCAAGGAACTCCACATAAAACGAAAGACACTGAAACCTATAGAGGAGAAAGTGGGGAAGAGCCTTGTAGATATGGGCACAGGGATAAAATTCCTGAACAGAACAGCAATGGCTTGTGCTGTAAGATCAAGCATGGACAAATGGGACCTCATAAAATTGCAAAGATTCTGTAAGGCAAGGGACACTGTCAATAAGACAAAACAGCAACCAACAGATTGGAAAAATCTACCAATCCTAAATCTGATAGGGGGCTAATATACAATGTATATAAAGAACTCAAAAAGTTGGACTCCAGAAAACCAAACAATCCTATTTAAAAATGAAATACAGAGCTAAACAAATAATTCTCAACTGAGGAATACCAAATGGCCAAGAAGCACCTGAAAAAAAAATTGTTCAACATCCTTAATTATCAGGGAAATGCAAATCAGATCTACCCTGAGATTCTACCTTACACCAGTCAAAATGGCTAAGATAAAAAAATTCAGGTGACAGCAGATGCTGTTGAGGATGTGGCGAAAGAGGAACACTCCTTCATTGCTGGTGGGACTGCAAGATGGTACAACCACTCTGGAAATCAGTTTGGTGGTTCCTCAGAAAATTTGACATAGTTTTACCAGAAGATCCAGCAATACCACTCCTGGATATACCCAGAAGATGCTCCAACTTGTAATAAGGACACATGCTCCACTATGTTCATAGCAGCCTTAATTATAATAGCCAGAAGCTGGAAAGAACCCAGATGTCCCTCAACAGAGGAATGGATACAGAAAATGTGTTACATTTACACAATGGACTACACAGTCATTAAAAACAATGAATTCGTGAAATTCTTAGAGAAATGGATGGATCTGGAGGATATTATCCCGAGTGAGGTAACCCAATCATAAAAGAACACACATGATATGCACACAGTGATAAGTGGATATTAGCTCAGAAGCTCAGAATACCTAAGATACAATTTGCAAAACACATGAAACTCAAGAAAGAAGACCAAAATGTGGAAACTTTGATCCCTCTTAGAAGGGAGAACAAAATATCTATTGAAGGAGTTACAGAGACAATGGTCGGAGCAGAGACTGTAAAGCATGACCATCCAGAAACTGTCTCATCTGGGGATCCATCCCATAAACCACCACCAAACCCAGATACTATGGAGATGCCAACAAATGCTTGCTGACAAGAGACTGACTAACATAGAATTTGATGCTTGCCGCAATCCATTATACAAAGCACAGGGTCCCCAATGCAGGATCTAGAGATAGTACCCATGGAGCTGAAGGGGTTTGCAGCCCCCTAAGAGAAACAACCATGTGAACTAATCTGTAACCATAGAGCTCCCTGGAACTAAACCACCAATCAAAGAAAACACATGGAGAGACTCATGGCTCTAACTGCAGGTGTAGCAGAGGATAGCCTAGTTGGTCATCAATGTGACGAGAGGCCCTTGGTCCTGTGAAGGTTCTATGCCCCAGTATAGGGGAATGCCTGGGCCAGGAAGTGAGAGTGGGTGGGTTCGGGAGTAGGGTGAAGGGTGGGGGGAGAAGATAGGGGATTTTTGGAGGGTAAACTAGTAAAGGGGATAACATTTGAAATGTAAATAAAGAAAATACCTAATTAAAAAAAAATTGCTGTAGCCTTTTCTCTTTTGTGCAGATAGATGCCTCTTGTCAAGCTAGGGGGAAATTTGTATAACAAACTCCTATTGAACCAGGAGAAAAGAATCATGTTGGAAGAAGAAAAAATTGTGCAAACACAAATAAGCATATGCTTACATAAATTCATATTCAGACTCAGATATGTACATTTATACATTTCCATTCAAACCAGTTGCATCCAGTTTACATATATGTTAATAATTACATACTTATACATATATACACATATAAGAAAAATAAATATAACAGGAATCCTTGATTAATAATCCCTGTATATGTGAGTATATGGATCAAAAGACCAAATGCCAGTGCAGAAAGTACTCATTTATTCTGGATTAAAAAAAAAGTGAGCCTCAATCCTTATTACATAGAGAGAGAAAAAACCCTTCTACCCTTTATTGCTAAGGGTATTAAACCTAAGTTTGTAAGAAGAAAATCTTGTTTTCTTTAATAAAATTAAGTCTTCCTTTCTATTAAGGAAAGACCTGTTCTGTCCCATGGTAAGGAGAAGCCTGCCTGTTCCCTCTTCTGTCACTGAAGCTTCTTTTCCCCCTTTCCCTCTGCATTCTGCTTCCTTAGTTTTTAAAGTTGATTTATAATTTTAAGTTATTCCAATTCATTCTCTCCTCCTCCTCCTCCTTTGCCAGACAAGGTTTCTCTGTGTAGTCCTGGCTTTCCTGGAACTTACTCTGTAAGCTACACTGGCCCCAAACTCAGAAATTTGCCTACCTCTGCCTCACAAGTGCTGAGGTTAAAGGTGTGTGCCACCACTGCCTGACTGCCTTTACTTCTAAGATCTTTACTTCAGTTCTGTCTAAATGTTTCTTCTCAATTCCATCTGTTCTGTCTAAAAACTATGCAGAGACAGGCAGAGCTCTGTGAGTTTGAGGTCAGCTTAAGTCTACAGAATTAGGTCCAAAACTAATAACACCATTAGTTTTGGTGTTATACAGGGAAACCCTGTCCAAAAAAACCAAAAGACAAAAAACAAAAAGCAAGCACACAAAAAAACACCCCAAAACTAAACAACCCCCCCATACCCTTCCAAAAATTTGCAGTTATTTTCCATTGAGGATATTTGTAATGAAATACTGTGTGATACTGTGAATAGACCAAGACAATTTAAAATGTAGGGCTTTCTAGAGAGATCATCAAGAATAGTAGAAGATGAGCTAGAGAGATGGCTCAGTGGCTAAGAGCACCCACTGCTCTTCTGAAGGTCCTGAGTTCAAATCCCAGCAACTACATGGTGGCTCACAACAATTCCTAACAGGATCTGTCTCCCTCTTCTGGATTTTCTTTTTTTTTTTGGGGGGGGGGGAGAAACATTTTTTTTTCCATTTTTTATTAGGTATTTAGCTCATTTACATTTCCAATGCTATACCAAAAGTCCCCCATACCCACCCACCCCCACTCCCCTACCCACCCACTACCCCTTTTTGGCCCTGGCGTTCCCCTGTACTGGGGCATACAAAGTTTGCGTGTCCAATGGGCCTCTCTTTCCAGTGATGGCCGATTAGGCCATCTTTTGATACATATGCAGCTAGAGTCAAGAGCTCCGGGGTACTGGTTAGTTCATAATGTTGTTCCACCTATAGGGTTGCAGATCCCTTTAGCTCCTTGGGTTCTTTCTCTAGCTCCTCTATTGGGAGCCCTGTGATCCATCCATTAGCTGACTGTGAGCATCCACTTCTGTGTTTGCTAGGCCCCGGCATAGTCTCACAAGAGATAGCTACATCTGGGTCCTTTCAATAAAATCTTGCTAGGGTATGCAATGGTGTCAGCGTTTGGATGCTGATTATGGGGTGGATCCCTGGATATGGCAGTCTCTACATGGTCCATCCTTTCATCTCAGCTCCAAACTTTGTCTCTGTAACTCCTTCCATGGGTGTTTTGTTCCCAATTCTAAGGAGGGGCATAGTGTCCACACTTCAGTCTTCATTCTTCTTGAGTTTCATGTGTTTAGCAAATTGTACCTTATATCTTGGGAATCCTAGGTTTGGGGCTAATATCCACTTATCAGTGAGTACATATTGTGTGAGTTCCTTTGTGAATGTGTTACCTCACTCAGGATGATGCTCTCCAGGTCCATCCATTTGGCTAGGAATTTCATAAATTCATTCTTTTTAATAGCTGAGTAGTACTCCATTGTGTAGATGTACCACATTTTCTGTATCCATTCCTCTGTTGAGGGGCATCTGGGTTCTTTCCAGCTTCTGGCTATTATAAATAAGGCTGCTATGAACATAGTGGAGCATGTGTCCTTCTTACCAGTTGGGGCATCTTCTGGATAAATGCCCAGGAGAGGTATTGCTGGATCCTCCGGTAGCACTATGTCCAATTTTCTGAGGAACCGCCAGACTGATTTCCAGAGTGGTTGTACAAGCCTGCAATCCCACCAACAATGGAGGAGTGTTCCTCTTTCTCCACATCCATGCCAGCATCTGCTGTCACCTGAATTTTTGATCTTAGCCATTCTGACTGGTGTGAGGTGGAATCTCAGGGTTGTTTTGATTTGCATTTCCCTGATGATTAAGGATGTTGAACATTTTTTCAGGTGCTTCTCTGCCATTCGGTATTCCTCAGGTGAGAATTCTTTGTTCAGTTCTGAGCCCCATTTTTTAATGGGGTTATTGGATTTTCTGAAGTCCACCTTCTTGAGTTCTTTATATATGTTGGATATTAGCCCCCTATCTGATTTAGGATAGGTAAAAATCCTTTCCCAATCTGTTGGTGGTCTTTTTGTCTTATTGACGGTGTCTTTTGCCTTGCAGAAAGTTTGGAGTTTCATTAGGTCCCATTTGTCAATTCTCGATCTTACAGCACATGCCATTGCTGTTCTGTTCAGGAATTTTTCCCCTGTGCCCATATCTTCAAGGCTTTTCCCCACCTTCTCCTCTATAAGTTTCAGTGTCTCTGGTTTTATGTGAAGTTCTTTGATCCACTTAGATTTGACCTTAGTACAAGGAGATAAGTATGGATCGATTCGCATTCTTCTACATGATAACAACCAGTTGTGCCAGCACCAATTGTTGAAAATGCTGTCTTTCTACCACTGGATGGTTTTAGCTCCCTTGTCGAAGATCAAGTGACCATAGGTGTGTGGGTTCATTTCTGGGTCTTCAATTCTATTCCATTGGTCTACTTGTCTGTTTCTATACCAGTACCATGCAGTTTTTATCACAATTGCTCTATAGTAAAGCTTTAGGTCAGGCATGGTGATTCCACCAGAGGTTCTTTTATCCTTGAGAAGACTTTTTGCTATCCTAGGTTTTTTGTTATTCCAGATGAATTTGCAAATTGCTCCTTCTAATTCGTTGAAGAATTGAGTTGGAATTTTGATGGGGATTGCATTGAATCTGTAGATTGCTTTTGGCAAGATAGCCATTTTTACAATGTTGATCCTGCCAATCCATGAGCATGGGAGATCTTTCCATCTTCTGAGATCTTCTTTAATTTCTTTCTTCAGAGATTTGAAGTTTTTATCATACAGATCTTTCAACTCCTTAGTTAGAGTTACGCCAAGATATTTTATACTATTTGTGACTATTGAGAAGGGTTTTGTTTCCCTAATTTCTTTCTCAGCCTGTTTATTCTTTGTATAGAGAAAGGCCATTGACTTGTTTGAGTTTATTTTATATCCAGCTACTTCACCGAAGCTGCTTATCAGGTTTAGGAGTTCTCTGGTAGAATTTTTAGGGTCATTTTATATACTATCATATCATCTGCAAAAAGTGATATTTTGACTTCCTCTTTTCCAATTTGTATCCCCTTGATCTCCTTTTGTTGTCGAATTGCTCTGGCTAATACTTCAAGTACTATGTTGAAAAGGTAGGGAGAAAGTGGGCAGCCTTGTCTAGTCCCTGATTTTAGTGGGATTGCTTCCAGCTTCTCTCCATTTACTTTGATGTTGGCTACTGGTTTGCTGTAGATTGCTTTTATCATGTTTAGGTATGGGCCTTGAATTCCTGATCTTTCCAAAACTTTTATCATGAATGGTTGTTGAATCTTGTCAAATGCTTTTTCTGCATCTAACGAGATGATCATGTGGTTTTTGAGTTTGTTTATATAATGGATTACATTGATGGATTTTCGTATATTAAACCATCCCTGCATTCCTGGAATAAAACCTACTTGGTCAGGATGGATGATTGCTTTAATATGTTCTTGGATTCGGTTAGCAAGAATTTTATTGAGGATTTTTGCATCGATATTCATAAGAGAAATTGGTCTGAAGTTCTCTATCTTTGTTGAATCTTTCTGTGGTTTAGGTATCAGAGTAATAGTGGCTTCATAAAATGAGTTGGGTAGAGTACCTTCTACTTCTATTTTGTGAAATAGTTTGTGCAGAACTGGAATTAGATCTTCTTTGAAGGTCTGATAGAACTCTGCACTAAACCCGTCTGGTCCTGGGCTTTTTTTGGCTGGGAGACTATTAATAACTGCTTCTATTTCTTTAGGTGATATGGGACTGTTTAGATGGTCAACTTGATCCTGACTCAACTTTGGTACCTGGTATCTGTCCAGAAATTTGTCCATTTCGTCCAGGTTTTCCAGTTTTGTTGAGTATAACCTTTTGTAGAAGGATCTGATGGTGTTTTGGATTTCTTCAGGATCTGTTGTTATGTCTCCCTTTTCATTTCTGATTTTGTTAATTAGGATTTTGTTCCTGTGCCCTTTAGTAAGTCTAGCTAAGGGTTTATCTATCTTGTTGATTTTCTCAAAGAACCAACTCCTCGTTTGGTTAATTCTTTGAATAGTTCTTCTTGTTTCCACTTGGTTGATTTCACCCCTGAGTTTGATTATTTCCTGCTGTCTACTCCTCTTGGGTGAATTTGCTTCCTTTTTTTCTAGAGCTTTTAGATGTGTTGTCAAGCTGCTAGTATGTGCTCTCTCCTGTTTCTTCTTGGAGGCATTATGAGCTATGAGTTTCCCTCTTAGAAATGCTTTCATTGTGTCCCAAAGGTTTGGGTACGTTGTGGCTTCATTTTCATTAAACTCTAAAAAGTCTTTAATTTCTTTCTTTATTCCTTCCTTGACCAAGCTATCATTGAGAAGAGTGTTATTCAGTTTCCACGTGAATGTTGGCTTTCCATTATTTATGTTGTTATTGAAGATCAGTCTTAGGCCATGGTGGTCTGATAGGATACATGGGACAATTTCAATATTTTTGTATCTATTGAGGCCTGTTTTGTGACCAATTATATGGTCAATTTTGGAGAAGGTCCCGTGAGGTGCTGAGAAGAAGGTATATCCTTTTGTTTTAGGATAAAATGTTCTGTAGATATCTGTCAGGTCCATTTGTTTCATAACTTCTGTTAGTTTCACTGTGTCCCTGTTTAGTTTCTGTTTCCACGATCTGTCCCTTGATGAAAGTGGTGTGTTGAAGTCTCCCACTATTATTGCGTGAGGTGCAATGGGTGCTTTGAGCTTTACTAAAATGTCTTTAATGAATGTGGCTGCCCTTGCATTTGGTGCGTAAATATTCAGAATTGAGAGTTCCTCTTGGAGGATTTTACCTTTGATGAGTATGAAGTGTCCCTCCTTGTCTTTTTTGATAACTTTGGGTTGGAAGTCGATTTTATCCGATATTAGAATGGCTACTCCAGCTTGTTTCTTCAGTCCATTTGCTTGAAAAATTGTTTTCCAGCCTTTCACTCTGAGGTAGTGTCTGTCTTTTTCCCTGAGATGGGTTTCCTGTAAGCAGCAGAATGTTGGGTCCTGTTTGTGTAGCCAGTTTGTTAGTCTATGTCTTTTTATTGGGGAATTGAGTCCATTAATATTAAGAGATATTAAGGAAAAGTAATTGTTGCTTCCTTTTATTTTTGTTGTTAGAGTTGGCATTCTGTTCTTGTGGCTGTCTTCTTTTTGGTTTGTTGAGGGATTACTTTCTTGTTTGTTCTAGGGCGTGATTTCCGTCCTTGTATTGCTTCTTTTCTGTTATTATCCTTTGAAGGGCTGGATTCGTGGAAAGATATTGTGTGAATTTGTTTTTTCGTGGAATACTTTGGTTTCTCCATCTATGGTAATTGAGAGTTTGGCCGGGTATAGTAGCCTGGGCTGGCATTTGTGTTCTCTTAGTGTCTGTATAACATCTGTCCAGGCTCTTCTGGCTTTCATAGTCTCTGGTGAAAAGTCTGGTGTAATTCTGATAGGCCTTCCTTTATATGTTACTTGACCTTTCTCCCTTACTGCTTTTAATATTCTATCTTTATTTAGTGCATTTGTTGTTCTGATTATTATGTGTCGGGAGGAATTTCTTTTCTGGTCCAGTCTATTTGGAGTTCTGTAGGCTTCTTGTATGATCATGGGCATCTCTTTTTTTATGTTTGGGAAGTTTTCTTCAATTATTTTGTTGAAGATATTAGCTGGCCCTTTAAGTTGAAAATCTTCATTCTCATCAATTCCTATTATCCGTAGGTTTGGTCTTCTCATTGTGTCCTGGATTTCCTGGATGTTTTGAGTTAGGATCCTTTTGCATTTTGTATTTTCTTTGACTGTTGTGTCGATGTTCTCTATGGAATCTTCTGCACCTGAGATTCTCTCTTCCATTTCTTGTATTCTGTTGCTGATGCTTGCATCTATGGTTCCAGATCTCTTTCCTAGGGTTTCTATCTCCAGCGTTGCCTCGCTTTGGGTTTTCTTTACTGTGTCTACTTCCCTTTTTAGTTCTAGTATGGTTTTGTTCATTTCCATTACCTGTTTGGATGTGTTTTCCTGTTTTTCTTTAAGGACTTCTACTTGTTTGGCTGTGTTTTCCTGCTTTTCTTTAAGGGCCTGTAACTCTTTAGCAGTGTTCTCCTGTAATTCTTTAAGTGACTTATGAAAGTCCTTCTTGATGTACTCTATCATCATCATGAAAAATGTTTTTAAATCTGGGTCTAGATTTTCGGTTGTGTTGGGGTGCCCAGGACTAGGTATGGTGGGAGTGCTGCGTTCTGATGATGGTGAGTGGTCTTGATTTCTGTTAGTAGGATTCTTACATTTGCCTTTCGCCATCTGGTAATCTCTGAAGCTAGCTGTTATAGTTGTCTCTGTTAAGAGCTTGTACTTCAGGTGACTCTGTTAGCCTCTATAAGTAGACCTGGGAGGGTAGCACTCTCCTTGGTTTCAGTGGGTAGAGTATTCTCTGCAGGAAAGCTCTCTTCTTGCAGGGAAGGTACCCAGATATCTGGTGTTCGAACCGGACTCCTGGCAGAAGTTGTGTTCCACTCACTAGAGGCCTTAGGATCCCGTGGGGAATCCCGTGTGGGCCCTTGCGGGTGTCAGGTGACTCCGCTGGCAAGGTAGCCCGGGGCTCGAGTGGAGCGGAAGGGGTTTGTGCCCCAGATCAGGCCCGGGTAGCCTGCTTCCCTATGTACCACAGTCTCAGGTTCCGCGCAATTGGATTGGGGCAGGCGCTGTGTTCCACTCACCAGAGGTCTTAGGATCCCATGGGGAATCCTGTGTGGGCCCTTGCGGGTGTCAGGCAACTCCGCTGGCCAGGAAGCCCGGGGCTCAAGTGGAGCGGAAGGGGCTTTTGCCCCGGGTCAGGCCCGGGTATTCTGCTTCCCTATGTACCACAGTCTCAGGTTCCGCGCGATTGGATTGGGGCCGGAGCTGTGTTCCACTCACCAGAGGTCTTAGGATCCCGTGGGGAATCCTGTGTGGGCCCTTGCGGGTGTCAGGCAACTCCGCTGGCCAGGAAGCCCGGGGCTCGAGTGGAGCGGAAGGGGTCTTCTGGATTTTCTGAAGACAGCTACAGTCTACTTACTTTTAATAAAATAAATAAATAAATAAATAAATAAATATTAAAGAAAAAGAATGGTAGAAGACTTTTCTAGATGGAGTCAGGATTTTAAGTGTCAGAGGTTACACAAGTATTAAGGGAGGTTCTGGACTGGGCCAAGTATTACAAGCTATTGGCCCAATGAGTAAAAATATGAAAATGTAAGCTAATGTAGATTCCAAAAGAAGCAATACAATTTTATTTACAGCACACAAACTAGTTGAGACTGTGGTGGCCCTCCTGTTCTTCATATGCTGATATGGGGGTGAATACACTTCAAGAGAAAGTGACTTGGTTTGATTATTTGTAGGGGCATAGAAACATAATCTATTGTTCAGAGATGGGACTGTGAGGATTTCTACACTGGCACAGCTTTAAGATAGTACTGAGGTGGCTAGGAGCACTGTATAGAGAGGGGGTGAGTACCTAAGACATGTAGGGAAAGGGGCTCAGTTGCCAAGTGCATTATTACAGGGAGTTGGTGTATATAACTAAACCAAATGGGGCGTCAGCTAACAGTAGCCTGCGGTTGCCTGCCTCAAAAAGACATCTTTACCCCAACACTTTCCTTGAAGACAGGGAGACGAACACAGTTGTGCTTTCCCCAGAAGGTACAGAGTATTCCAGATGGGATCAGCTCAGCACACGAGCTTGAGAAACTGAAATCAAACATGGTAGCCATTGACCAAGGCTAGAGAGCTGTGGTAAATACCAGACCTAGAGAATAATTATGGTCAAGTCTCAAGTCCAGAACAAGACTTTCCAGAATGGTGATGAGAGGCAGCAGGGTCTTTGTCCCTGAACATGTGTATACCATTTTATAGACCACCTAGAGTCTCTGCTTCACACTTAAGGATCTCCCAGGAACCCCGAGCTGGAGTCAGCATCTTCTGACATTTGAACCATGAAAGTATCATCAGGAAACAAGGAATCTTAGAGGGTAGGGATAAAAACCGGCTTAGGAACTGGGATACAATGGACTTGTGGTGATTTGGGGTGTTAATGGCAAACTATGAGATGGCCATATATATGGGGAAGCACAATGCAGATTAAGGGTGAAATCTGAGGCTGGAGTGTTCTCAGAGATGGAGGAATTGACTTGATCTCCCCTGAGAATAACTGAAGGCAAGTCCTTGGTGGATCGCATGAATGTAGAAAAGGAGGAAACAAAGGAAGGAAGGAAGGAAGGAAGGAAGGAAGGAAGGAAGGAAGGGAGGGAGGGAGGAAGGAAGGGAGGAAGGGAGGAAGGAAGGAGAAAGGGAGGAAATAGGCGGCACTTGGACATTTAAGGGCTTGGCTTTCTTTTGCTAGTTGATATTGTTTTCTGCACACTGCTTATCAGTGGCTAGAATAAGGTTTGCTTTTGTCATTATCCCTTACTAGAAATCAGCACATCAATTTCATAAGGTCTTAATTTAATAAGCTCAGTTTTTTCCAAGGCCTAATGAGTAACGATTGCTCTGTTCCTTATTTTTTTGAGTAAACCCTGCCTCCTGTAGTACAATATGGCCTTGGACTAGTATGTAGCTGAAGTTGGCCTTGAACTCGAGAACCTACTGCCTCTATCTAATAAAGCTGGGCTTACACAGCTGTGCTGCAGCACACACTGGTTAATTTTTTAATCGCCAGTGTTTCTTATCAGTCTTTTTATGACTGAACATTTCTTTTGTAAGAATATTTCTACGTAATAGGTTATCTCTGGAATCTAGCAAAACTGATGAGTAAGAAATCATGTTTGCCCCAAGCCCAACTATATGGGCTTGATCCCCAGGGTCTCCATGGTGGAAGAAGAGAGACTCTGTACAACACCTCCTGATCTTCCCTTTACTTTTTGAAGTTTTGTAGTTACTCTAAGATCACTTAGCTGCCAGGTGGGTCTGATCAAGTTGACCAAGCTCTCTAGCTATTAAAAATTCAGTTGTCGTTTAAGTGTCTCAGCTCTAGAGCTGGCTTACCTGGAACTCTCAATTTAGACCTGGCTCACATTGACCTCAAACCCTAAGTGTATCCCCCTCTTGCCTCAGCCTCCTGAGTAGCTTGGATCAGGGGAATCAGGAATGGGCCCTTGTCTTTCTCCCTAGACTGGGTTCACTCTGTCCTGAGTTCACTGAGGAGTCACTGGGTAGAGACTCAATTCAATGAGGTGGCAGCTTGTGGTTGGCCAGTTTGGCTGCAAAGGGAAGGTGTGAAGGAAGGGTGCATAAAAGGCTCAGGGAGTCAGAGAAGACCATAGGAATCTTGGAGTCACCTCCTTGCCCTACCGATCTAGGAGACCTGCCACCACTGTCTGTGTCTGTTAAGTCCCTCATCTGCATCTGGCAGGACTTCCAATCCAAATCCTACAGCCTAGCCTCTCCCGACTGGAGACATTGCAGCACAGGTGACATAAGGAGTCTCATTTGTCTCTGCTCTGACAAGACTGTACAGTGCTTTTGTCTCCATGAATCTCTTTGCCTTCTTATCAAATTTCTTATTGTTTGTCATTAATGTTTTGTTTTGTTTTGCTTCTTTCCTCAAATAGAGTTTTGCTCTGTTGTCAACTCTGACCTGGCACTTGCCATTTAGCACAAGATGGCTGAAATTTCCAGTCCTCCTGCTTCTGTCTCTGGAATGCTGGAATTATAAGTATGTGTCACCAAGCCCCACCTCAGTCTACTGATTTCTGGTATTTCTGGCTAAGCTAACCCTCTATTCTGTGTCTCTCCCTCCCTCCTCCTCTTCCTCCTCCTCCTCTTTCACTTCTTCTTCTTCTTCTTCTTCTTCTTCTTCTTCTTCTTCTTCTCCTTCTCCTTCTCCTTCTCCTTCTTCTTCTTCTTCTTCCTCGCTCTCTCTCTCCCTCCCTCCTTCCCTCTCTTGTTCTCTCCCATGCCCACTCTCCCCTTCCCCTCCCCTCTCTCCACTTCCCTTTCTCCCTCTTACTCTCATACTCTTGCTCTCACTCTCTTGCTTCCTCTTGCTGTCAATTCAGTTCAGTTAATATTTTGGATGTTTAAAGAAAAAGGTTTTAAGGATTTAGAAGTTTCACCTTGAAATTTGGGTGAATTTGTGTAACTGCATGCACATGTGCCTGCTACATAAGGCATTCAAAAGAAATATGGATTCCCTGGGACAGGAGATGTGGTTGTTTTTGGTCACCTTGTGGTTGTTGGGAACTACACTTAGGTCCACTGCCAGAACCATCTCCCCAGCTCTCATTTCTGGATTATTTGTTGGTTGGTTTTTCTGTTTTGAAGCAGGGTGTCTAGTAGCCCAGGGTCACCTAGCATCTATGTGTAGCTGAGGTGAACTTGAAGCAGAGTTCCTTCCTCCTGCCTCTACTGCCTGATGGATAGAATCTTAGGTGTGAGGCCAGGGGGCCTCTTTGTATAGTTCTAGGCATTTACACCCAGGGTATCCCTCATGCTAGCTGCATCTCAGCATCTGCCCTTAGAAGATTCAATTTTAGTCGGGCATGGTGGTGCATGCCTTTAATCCCAGCACTTGGGTGGCAGAGGCAGACGGATTTCTGAGTTCGAGTTCAGCCTGGTCTACAAAGTAAGTTCCAGGACAGCCAGGAATATACAGAGAAACCCTGTGTCAGAATACAAAAAAAAAAAAAAAAAAAAAAAAAAAAAAAAAAAAAAAAAGGAGAAGTTTCAAGTTTCATAAGATGCAAAATATAAGTGGATTTATTAAGAGAAAATGAGAACAACTTCTGAATGGGAAGAGTTCAAAGGGATTCTAATTAAACTTGAAATGACCTATGGAAGACTACAGGATGGAGGAATCTTTGCCTTGTCTTGCCTTGTCACAATATGATATTGGGGACTCCCTTATTGGTACTGGCAGATGCACTCAGTGCTCTAAATGGATGAGTCCCCTCTTATGCCCTTGATATAAACTAACATTTCCTTTACCCTGGGAATGAAGAACAATCCTGAGAACAATGGGAAAACAGGCCAGTGCTCATCTCACCCACTCTGGCAACTGAGGCAGGTGGATCACAAGTTAGGCCAGCTAGGACCCTGAACAGTAGATCTTAATAAGATCTTCTGAAGGTCCTAAGTTCAAATCCCAGGAACCACATATTAACTCACAAACACCCACAATGAGATCTGACACCATCCCTGGTATTCACTATAAACTCTTGAATTGTGGGATTGCTTGTTTTCTTTACATTATTCTTTTCTTTTTTTTTTTTTTTTCAGGATGTGTTCTCACATGGTGGTTGTAGAATATCTGTAATTCGTGTAGCCAAGGATGATCTCTAAGTCTCATTATTGCTCCTGCCTCCATGACAGGGTGTGTTCTAGTGAGTATCCAGGTTGATTAGATCTGCTAGCAGAGTATGAATTGAGTGCAGAGTATCCAAGAACTCATCCAAAAGGTCACTGCAAAACACTTGAGTTTTCTCCTTTTCTTTAGTCTTTGATTTCTTAAGTCTGGGTTACTCTGTGCAGCTTTGGCTGTCTTCAAAATTTCAGTAGAACAGGCTGGCTTAGAACTAAGAGATCTGTCCCCCATCTCCAATGCTGGCGTTAGTGGTCATTACACTTTCCTATTTCTTTCTGTCTATGACTGTACTGGTTCTGCCTTTGATGGAGTCGTTGGCAGAATGAGAGCAGAGCTAGGACTCCAAGTGGGATTGATTGGTGCTGCAAACAAGGTAGGTATGTGGTTATCTTTTTCTAGTTGCCTGTAGCATGAATCATTCTGGAATTGAAAGACGTGGCTCACTTCCTAGGACTTCAAAGCAAAGTAAAGAGCCTTTGGGTTAGGAGAAAGGTGCCCAAGATCCAAATCCACCCTTTAGGGTTTTTTCCCCTTTGTTTTTTTATCTTTACCCTTGAGCCCAGACCGGTCTGGCAATTGTTATG
Source organism: Mus musculus (assembly GCF_000001635.26). Classification (NCBI taxonomy): domain Eukaryota; kingdom Metazoa; phylum Chordata; class Mammalia; order Rodentia; family Muridae; genus Mus; species Mus musculus. Next base: position 101,932,918 of record NC_000070.6, read on the forward strand.
TAGCTAATGATGACCCTGAACACCTGCTTCTCCTTACTCCACTTCTGGAGCTGGAATATAGGCTTTCTGAATCATACTTAGCATGGTGATGGTGGTAGGGTATTGAAGGTGTATTAGTCAGGGTTTTACTTCTGTGAACAGACACCATGACCAAGGCAAGTCTTATAAAAAACATTTAATTGGGGCTGGCTTATAGATTCAGAGGTTCAGTCCATTATTATCAAGGTGGGAGCATGGCAGTATCCAGGCAAGCATGGTGCAGGAGGAGCTGAGAGTTCTATGTCTTCATTCAAAGGCGGCTAGTGGAAGACTGAATTCCAGGCAATTAGGGTGAGGATCTTATATCCACACCCACAGTGACACACCGATTCCATCCAGGTCACACCTATTCCAAGGAGGCCACACCTTCAGATGGTGCCACTCCCAGGTCCAAGAATATACAAACCATCACATTCTACTCCCTCGTCCCCATAGACTTGTTCAAAAACATGAGTCTATCGGGGCCATACTTAAACATAGCATAATGCAAAATGCATTTAGTCCAACTTTCAAAGTCCTCATAGTCTATAGCAGTCACATCGATGTTAAAAGTCCAAAGTTCAAGGTCTCTTCTGAGATTCATTCAACTTAATCAACTGTAATCCCCAAAGCAAGGCAGGAAACCAGCTGGGCAAACTCCAAACTCTGCATCTCCATGGCTGATATCAAAGCAGTCTTCAGATCTTCACTCCTTTTTCTTCTTTGTTGACTGCAACAAACTGCTTTCTCCTGGGCTGGTTCCACTTCCTGTTAGCAGCTTTCCTCAGCATGTATCCCATTGCTCTGGCATCTTTAACATCTTTGAGTCTCTAAGGCAATTTCAATGTTACAGCTCGTTGTTTCAGTGTCTGGGATTCCACTTGATCTTTTGGACTCCTCCTAAGGGCTGGCATCACTTTTCTAGCTCTGCACTCTTCTGTAGCACTCTAAGTTCAGGTTGATCCACTCCACTAAGGCTGCTGTTCTTGGTGATCATCCCATGGTACTGACATCTCCAATACACTGGGGTGTTCCACTCCAACTAGGCTTCACCAATAGCCTCTCATAGGCTCTCTTCAGGTGCCAAGCCTCAAATCCTTTGCATGACCACTTCAGTCCTGGGCCATCAACTACAGCTGAGGCTTCACCTTCTCCAATGGCCTTCCCTGGCCTCTCACAGTGATAAGCCTCAGCTTCTCTCCATGATCCCTTCATTCCTTCACAAGCAGTACCACCTGAGTGACTCTTACACATTACCAAGTCCAGCTGCAGCATGAGGTACAACCTTCGGTATCTCTGGAACACAGCTTCTTTGTGCTCCCAGAAAACACTTTCCAGAAGATTTCACCTCAATGATGCTGGTCTCTTCTTAATCACTGCTAATTCCTTACCTCCAGCTAACCAGCATCAATTTTCCCAGTAGTTCCTTCCATTCTTAACTCTAGAGCCAGAGCCACATGGCTGAAGCTGCCGAGTTCTGATACTTACAGGAGCTAGAATATGATCCCCTTGTACTATTACATTATCACTAGCTTTATGTTTTCAATATCCTTCACTGCCTAAGCTTGGCTCTCCTGGTTTTTGCTCTGTAGATTGACCTTGAATGCAGAGATCAGCATGCTTGTCTCATGGGATTAAAGGTATGTACCACCATGCCTGGATCTAATTAAGCCGGGTAGAATCTTGCCCCAAGGTTCCACTCCCTTAATCTGTTATCTCCTAGAACACAAGATTTTGCTCCATTTCACTTCCTGGTACTTCTTTAATACTCGAACTATATATTTTATATTTTGTCTTTCTAAGCTTGCTAAGCTTGTGCAAACTTCTCTTTGTGAGACTTAACCAGAGAACAAAGTCTCTGCTGGGCTTTTTTGAAACTTCCTTTGTCAATGCAATTAATGCAAATAATCCAAGTCTATTCACCTTAGCCTCAGGCAGACTTTTCAGACAAGAGTAAAAAGTAGCCACATTCTTCACCAAAATACCACAAAAACAGTCTTTATGCCACATACTGAAATTCTTCTCCTTTGAGATCTCTTGGGCCAGGTCAACATAGTTCAAATTACTCCCAACAACAAACTCGTCCATATTTCTACTAGATGACCCATTAAGCCCCATTTAAAGCATTCCACTGAGTTCCAAATCCAAAGTCCAAAAATCCACATTCTTTCAAATAAAAGCATGGTCAGGCCTATCACAGCAATACCCCACTCCCAGTACCAACTTCTGTATTAGTCAGGGTTTTACTGCTGTGAACAGACACCATGACCAAGGCAAGTCTTATAAAAAACAACAACATTTAATTGGGGCTGGCTTACAGGTTCAGAGGTTCAGTATATTATTATCAAGGTGGGAGCATGGCAGTACCCAGGCAGGCATGGCACAGGAGGAGCTGAGAGTTCTATGTCTTCATTCAAAGGCTGCTAGTGGAAGACTGAATTCCAGGCAATTAGGGTGAGGATCTTATATCCACACCCACAGTGACACACCCATTCCAACCAGGTCACACCTATTCCAACAAGGCCACACCATCAGATGGTGCCACTCCCTGGTCCAAGGATATACAAACCATCACAGAAGGGCTGGAGTTGGGAGTCATGGTCTTTAGCTTTTACTGTTTGAGCCACAGCTCTCATTCTATTTTTGTTTGGTTTCCTTTTCAGAGATAGAATGATACAGTTTCAGCTTGTAATTCAGACTTCACTTCAACTCATACAATCAAGGGTGGTTTTAGTCCAATCAAATGTTCCATCCATGCTGATATGAGAGTAGCTGAGGGGTGAATGTCAAGAAAAAACACAGGCATCAATTCTTTTAATTTATGCCTTTGAGACTTCCTCTTTTTGAGGTTTTCTCCAACCATGATAAGATTTTCTCTTATTGCTCCACATCAATTAGTGTAGGAATAACAGGTTTTCCCCAAAATATGCATCATATGTAGTCCTCCTTATCTCATGAAAAGTAAATCTATGCCTTTTCAGTGTTATAGGACCACAAAAGAAGGAAGACTAAAGAATTAATACCTGTGTTTGTTCTCTTGACACCCACCCCCCATCCCCCCACCCCTGCAGCTACTCTCATATCAGCAATGACACACACTTCTCATCTGGTTGGATTAAAGGTTGGGGGACTGCATCTTATAAAAACTAGCCAATTATATATATCTGTTCAGTAAAATCAATGGTACTAAGGACCAAATATGGGCTTGATCCCCAGGGTCTCCATGGTGGAAGAAGGATGAATCCACAATTGAATTTGTTCACTAAGACTAATGTAGAATGTAACAGTGTCTCTGACCTTAATACAACTGAGTCTGATGGAAGTATCATTCAGGCTCTAAAACTCAGCACATAGACAGTATCATCCTGCAAAATTATAATAAAGACCTAACCCATCAAATTCCAAAAGTCTCTAAACTACTAACCTTGCTTTTCTTCTCTGAAGTTTCATGGCTTGTTAATTCACTCAAGGTTCTTGTTTACTAATGTTTGCCAACCCAAACGTTATTTTTGTGCTTCAAAGTTTCGATGACAAAGGCTTGCTGACACTGGGAACCCAAAAACTCACTATAGTTTCCAATAGGCTAATATAGATATTCTGTTGGCTTAGAGCCATGGAAAAGGAGTCTCCTCTTGTGTGTTCCTCAAAACAAGATGGGGCTTATAGAGTTCAAAACAAGCCCGGAAACCAGATATGGTGACAGAGGCCTTTAATCCCAGCACTGGGAACCAGTGGCGGGTGGATCCCTGAGTTCCAGGTCAGGGTGGTCTACAGAGCCCAAAACAGCTAGAGATATACAGAGAAACCCGGTTTCACTCACACACAAAACCCAAAAAACACAGATACACAGACACAGGCACTAGGGCACACGGGCACACACACACACCCTGCCACAAAACCACCCTTGATTGTATCAATTGAAGTCTGAGTTAGAAATGAAATCTGTATCTCTGAAAACAGAACCTAACACAATAAAGATGACAGCTGTAGTTCAAAACCTCATCCAGTGGGCTGAAGACCACAACTCCCATCTCCAGCCCTTCAATACTCCACCACCATCACCATGCTAGGCATGGAGCAGAAAGTTTGTATTCCTGCATCGAAGGTGGAATAGGGAGAAACAGGTGTTCTAGTGCATCATTAGCTACATAACAATTACCAGGCCAGCCTGGGATCAAGGGTAAAGATAAGATAACAAAGATAAAACCATCTATCTTAAAAGGTGGATTTGGATCTTGGGAAGGTTCCTTCCACCCTCAGGCTCTTTGCTAGCTTTGAAATCCTAGGGAGTGTGTAGCCCTGGCTATCCTGGAACTCACTTTGTAGACCAGGCTGGCCTTGAACTCAGAAATCCACCTGTCTCTGCCTCCCAAGTGGCGGGATTAAAGGCATGTGCCACCACTGCCTGGCTGAGCCATGTCTTTCAACTCCATAATGAATTATGCTACAGGTAGCCAGGAACAGAGAACCATATACACACCTTGTGTAGGTTACCATAGCAATACCACTTGGAGTCCCAGCTGTGTTCTCATCCTGCCAAGGATTCCATCAAAGGCAGAGCCAGTACAGTTAAGGACAGAAAGAAATATAAAGGTGTGGCAGCCACACCATCAATCCCAGAATAGAAGGTGGGAGACAGTTCTCTGTGTTTAAGGGCAGCTTGTAATACAGAAATTTCAAGGAAGGCTGTGGCAAAACATTTTCACTTCTTAAAAAAAAAAAATCAAAGACTAAAGAAAAGAAGAAAACTCTGGTGTTTTACAGAGGAACATATGGATGAATTCTAATGTAGTCTGCTCTTATAGTTCATTCTCTACGTACAGATCTGATCAACCTGGTTACACACTAGAACACACCCTGTCATGGAGGCAGGAGCAATAATAAGACTTAGAAGTTATCTTTGGCTACATAAGTTCCAGACAGGTCTGAGCCACAATGTGAGACCACATCTAGAAAAATGAAAATAACTATGTAAAGACAAGCAATCCCACAATTCAGAGTTTATTGTGGCTACCGTGGATGATGGATCTGGGACTTGAAATGTAATCTTATTTCACACTTTTTCATTAAAACCATATACACTATAATATATCCATACATGAACAACTGTAGACACACACACAAGAAGATTCAATCATGCTGGGCATGGTGGCACATGCCTTTAATCCCAGCACTCTGGAGGAGGAGGCAGGTGGATTTCTGAGTTCCAGGCCAGCCTAGTCTACAAAGTGAGTTCCAGGACAGCCAGGGTTATACAGAGAAACCCTGTTTCGAAAAAAAAAAAAAAAAAAACAAAACAAAGATTCAATCATGCAAACAGTGAAATCCAGCATTTCCAGATCAGTATTTTTGATTTCAAAAAAGAAGGTCTGATTCAATTAATCAACCATTGGAAAAATGAATCTTTAAGAGGATTAAGTGGGTGGAGACTCAGTGGACCAATGAGAAAAAAGGATGTGGAAGGCGGAGCCACATGGGGATGGGGAGGGAGGGACTATAAAAGAGTCAGAGGATGCCAAGGAGGATGAGAGTCCTGAACCTTGGAGTCACTGTGTGGACCTGCTGGGAGTAGGAGCCTTGTAGCCACTGTCCATATCAGGTAAGAATTTTCCCTCCATAAGGAGGCTCTTGCATGCTGGGCTCGCCTTACCACCATCCAGGTACAACTTCGTTTCTAATTTACAATGTTCAGACATGATAGACTTAAGTTTTAATGAGAAATGGGATTAATGTGTATTTCTGAGATTTTAAACAAGGAACAAGCTTTCTTGAACTCTCCAGCCTTCTGGTTCCATCCAGTTTTCTAGATATAATCTGGAAGTTCAGTTAGGATCTTCTTTATAACTTAATCCTTCTGCAGTCTCTTAAATTATGTTTCAGTGATTATGGTTTTGCAATTGCATGAACTGGCAATTCTTCTTACCTATACCTTACAAATTGTGCTGGGGAAGCCTTCAGGCACACAAGGCCAAAGTTCTAGCTATTGGCTTGTGTCCCTGAAGCCACATCTGATCTAGGAACCAAGGCTGTAGGCATGTGGTTGCTTCACTCTTATCCAGGTGATTAGACATTGTATAAGATATGTCTATATCTTATATATGTATGCATGCATGAATGTAGGAAAATTGTACAGAGTAGCCAACCTAAAAGCTAGAATTAATGCACTGTGCACACATAGCACAATCAAGGCAAGACTTGGTTACAAGAAGACACCTCACTTCTACATGAAATTAAACAAAATGAAATAGATGACCTGAAATTATTGCAGAATGATAGAGCACTTGTGTAGTGGAAACAAACCCCAATACAGGATAACTTCAATGAAGACATTTAAAATCCTATTTCACTTGATTTCCCCTAACCTGAACTAGCATAAAGTATAGTTGTATATTAGACTGGTCTGAAATCCTCCCAACTCTCCTCCAAAGAGTTTAAATTATGTATTCTAATGGGCTTGTGTGGGATTTATGCAGAGTTCTAAAAGCATAGTGCCCTAGGCAAGCATAGTAGAAAAACAACAACAACAACAACAAACCCCCAAAACCCAACACTGATAATCACAGGCCAGAGCATGGTGTGTGGGAGCAAGCCTCGGCTACATAATGTCTTACATTCAGGATTGTAAGGACAGCCAACTCTGCAGAACCCCCTTTCTCAGGCAATACCATATTTTAAAGTATAAACAAAAGATTAGACGTATTGATAAATATATTGTCTCATCTCTTTCTTTGTCTGGACCCCAACTTCTCATGGGAAACTGCCCTCCCTTTAGCCTATGTACACTTGGCTTCTCCTCTAAGACTCACATGAGCAGTTGCTTTCATACAGTAGCATGGCATTCCAAATGCTTTGGGGAAAGTCGTACATTTTACTTAGGTTTGGCATTTTAGATGTGGTAAGTGTATAGCCAGGTGTCCATGAATTTTACCTCATTTCCCAAATCAATATAATATAGCCCTGCTTGCTCGCACTGGCCTTCAAAGAGTTAAGTAATACATACAGACAAGCATCTCAAAGGTTCTCCTTCGCCCTTCCCAGGAGGGATCAATCTGTTGAAAGGATAACAAGGCTGGTTGGGTTTGTGACATCAGCACTATATTTTCTAATGGGCCTGCAAAGTTGTTCAGTGTCTTTTTCCTGTAACAAGACTCTGGCCAGACTGTATGCTCCTGAATAACTCTTCTGACTAGGCTTGTGATTATAAGGAGCAAGGGTTGGGATCCCGTGGGACAATTGTTATCTTTTTCCACTGTGGGTGCTTAAAAGAGAATCTCCATGCTGTGAGTGAACTTTTGGCTTGGAGACCACAAGATTGGATAGTTGGGCAGACTGAGTTCTCCATTATTGCCAGAGCATGGGCTCTGCACTACTGATTCCTGCAATGGTGAGACACAGGAATTTCCAAAACTTAGCCTGAAATTATGTCTGCTAAATGCTTCACCAGGTTCCTTCTGACTGAATATCTATCAGGATGAGCACCTACAACCCTCCCACACTCCTGCAGCTGGCACTGGACGAGGTGGTGAAGAAGGATTCCATAGACTTCTCTGATCTGGAGGACCTGCCCATCACGCTCTTCCCACCACTGTTCATAAAGGCCTTCAATAGCAGACACACAGAGATAGTAAAGAAAATGGTGGCAACCTGGCCCTTTCCCTGCCTCCCTGTGGGGGCACTGCTTAAAACCGCTGGTGTGGAGATGCTGCAAGCTGTGCTCGATGGCATAGATATACTGCTGACACAGAATGTTAGTCTCAGGTAAGCAAGGTCCAAGGAGGCCAGAAGGGGAATCATAGGGTAAGACACACATGAGTGCAGGAAGAATGGGGTCAAACAGGACAGAGGCTAATGATGTCATTGACATGCAGGTCTATAGAATTACTATTCAAGTTGACAGCTGATCTAGAAGACAGTCATAGATCAGGATCGCTCAGAGTACAAGTAGCCATAGTATGATGAGCTTTTATTTGGCTTTCCTACAGATACTAGATATGGAAGAGACACAAGCCAAGAGCCACTGAATGGAGGGAAGTCGGGCATGTCTCCAGATGCAGCTCATGCAGTGTTCTTGCCTGCCTGGTGTGAGGTGCTATGATGGAGCTGACATTAGACAAGTGGGATCCAAGTTGACTCCATGTTGGTTCCTGTTTTACATTATGAAACTTCACTTTTTTTTCCCTCACAGAAGGAAGCTTCAAGTCGTGGATATGAGAGATGTGCACCAGGATTTCTGGGATGTATGGACTGGGAAAAACGATGGAGTCCACTCAGCAGATGAAGGGATAAAGGAGCCAATTTCAAAGCACGTACCTAAATATGCACTGAGGAGGCTTTTGAAGGTGGTCACTGACCTGAGCCTCTTCTTCTATCTGAACACACACCAAAGATGCTTTCTACAATGGGCCCAACAGAGAAATGAGTATGTGAGGCTATGCTGTCTGAAGATGAAGATTTTGGCCTTTCCAGTAGAGAATATTAAATGGATCTTGAACATTTTTCACCCAAACTATATTGAGGAATTGGAAATATACACAAATCAGGTCCTACCCTTTCTAAGTTGCTTTGCCCCTTGCTTTGGCCAGATGAGAAATCTTCTCAGATTCCATGTATGTCAAATATACTTGATGTCAGGTAGTGGTGTGTATAGGTTTGCAGAGGTAAAAAGAGGTGCTGCCAAATTCCTTTCTCAATTCTCCAAACTCAAGTGTCTCCAGCATCTCTCCATGAATGGTGACTACTTTTCCAGGTATCACATGAAACACTTGTTCAGGTAAGGAAAGATGGGGACCTGTTTCTGCTATGGCAATATACCTTTGCCTTTACTTCAAGCACTAATGGGGATCTAAGGCATGCCAGTCATAGAGTATGTTACAATGATGGACTTATTACATATCAAAGTGTGGATTGTTTCCTTCTTAATGGAGCTCACTTGATTCAATCCCCACTCTTTTAATAGAGCCTGAACTGGGGTAGGGGATATTGAGAGAGCTGCCTTGCAAGCATGTCCATTGTCCCGGTCAGATGCATTAAATGTGCTTTGCATATTCCTCTTTCAGATCCAGGCAAAACTGATGCAAGGAAACAGGACAGAGCAGAGGGCCCTGATAAGGGGAGGCTCCACACCTGCCCTCTATAAAGATAGATGAGACCAGGAACCAGTTTGTTCCTCTATTGGAGTCAGTCAGCCTTTCATTTCCCCTAAAGGAATGGGTGGTTTGAACACAACTTGGGACTAAGTAGATGGGAAATCTGTGACCCAGGGATGGGGGTCATCAGTGTAAAGGGTGAAACACTGCAATCATAAATAAAGATAGTGGAGACAGCAGGAACATGGATAAACTCTGCAGGACACAGGCCAAGATGTTACCAGAACATTTCTACGCTAGATCTTTCTAGCTATGCTCTCCTGGCATGATGGGGCAAACTCTAGTTCTCTGGCAGAGTGAGGAAGGAGAGTTGCAGATCTATGGTATGAGCCAATCCCACATGATTGAATTATACCTCAGTAGACAATGCTATGAGTAGATACCAACATGCTCTATCCCCAAGGTGGACCTTCAGCATAAGCATAGAGTGACACTACATATGTAGCTTCTCTGTGTCAGTGTCAATCTTACTAGTGTCCTCCAGCACCATGAGCCAGAACCAATTTCTTGTTCTTGTTCTAGATGCCTGAAGAGCCCCTTGGAGTCCTTGTCTATGAATCGCTGCCAACTCTCAAAGTCAGACTTCAAACACATGTCAGACTGTCAGAGGCTCTATCAATTGAAACATCTGCAATTCCATGGTGTAGAGTTTCCCAAGTCAGGTTTCAAGAGTCTCCAAATTCTCCTAAAGAATGTATCTGAAACTCTGCAGACCCTGAAGTTTGAGCACTGCAAGATGAATGACTCTCAACTCAAAGTCCTCTTGCCTGCCCTGAGCCAGTGCTCACAACTCACCATGGTCAATTTCTGTGACAATGACTTCTCCAATCTTGTACTGAAAGACCTTCTGAAATGCATGGCCAATCTAAGTAAGTTGTGTGTGGAGCAGTACCCTGCCCCTCTAGAGTGCTATGATCACCGGCGTAATGTTGTGGTAGAGGAATTTGTCCAACTGTGTTCTGACCTCATGGATATACTTATAGCCAAAAGGCAGCCCAAGACAATCATCTTTGCTACAGACACCTGCTCTCATTGTTTGAGGCGCTGCATCTATGGCAGGAAGACTAGCCTTTGCCTTTGTTGGCAGCAAAGAGAAGTTTGATTCTGGATGCTGGGAAATGAAACCTGACCACCTTCCAGTTCAATTCAGCCCCAGAAAGGTAGAGACAAAATAAGCAGGTTTGTCATGCCTCAGACCCACTGGGGATTCCTAGACTCCATATGCTGACAATATTCTATTATTAGTATTGTTATATTTATTTATTTCAAATCCAGCCTTGACCTGCATTACAGCCCCTCCTGTCACAAAAACGATCTGTAGAGGCAAAAATGGAGAAAAGGGTACCAGTGTTCTTTAAGACATGGAGTAAATTTTGCAGTGAAGTCGTCTATGGAGGGAATTCCCTCTCCTGCATCTTCTGGTTCATTGCCTCTAGATACAGCTTCACAACAAGACTTTTTCCTCAGCCTTGTAGCTCTGCCTCTGCAACTCAGCACTGCTCTGTTACTCACACATACACACACACCACACACACACACACACACACACACACACACACACACACACACCATGATTTAGGTTGAGTTGTACAGTTGGTACCAGCCTAAAGAGCAAACTCTTTTTCTACTAATACACTACTGTTTGTCCTTCAGCTGTGTACCCTATCTCAAAATTCTGCACCTTAGAGGCAGGAGATGTGGCCCAACAGATTAGAGCATGTGCTACACTCTTAGACAACTTAGAATTCTTTCCTGGTACCAACCAGTAGGCTCTCATCCATCAAGCTCTGTGTAATTCCACTTCCATTCCATCCTATGAACACTTCTGACCTCCTATGTATGTGATGCATATAAGTGCATGCAGACAAAACATACAGTTCCCACAGAGTTACAGACCTGCGGGATGCAGTTCAGACATCATTCCCAGATTAGGTATGACCCTACTAGCTTCCCCACATCAAGCCCCCAATAATCTTTAACGTAGAAAGAAAACTCACCCTTATAGCCACAATACCTCTTTATCCTTCCTCACCTGAGCAACTTTGTCACATGGTGTCTTTGAAAGCAGGCACTGTGCCCTAGTGCCTCAGCTAACCCAAGCACATAAACAGGCAAGAGCTGAGACTCCTGAAAGGCTTTTGCTTTCCTCACCAGAAGAAAACAAAGCCCAATGATGTCTTCACCATCAATTACAGAGTGTGCTTAGTCTCAGATATTGAACAATTTGTTTCTCATTTTGCTGAGAGCTGAAAATATAGTTCTGCAAAGCAGGTTGAGTAACTTCAGCACAGAGGGGCTTCTGCAGGGCACTGACTAGCTCAAGCTGACCTCAGTTACAATGCAAATTAGAGGTCAGCTTGGGCTACATGATAACTTGTGTGAAAGATAAAATAAAACAAATGTGTGCATAGGTGTTCTCCAATCCAGCTCTCATGAATTGAAATGGCAATTTATTTGTTTTCATTAATATTTCATTGTATTCTTTGTTTTTGTTTTGTTTTGTTTTGTTTTCAAATGGATTTTTAATCTGTAGTCCATGGCAATTCTTCTACCTCAGTTTCTGGAGTGCTAGTATCCCAGATACCAGTAGAAATGACCAATATAGATTTTTTTCCCCCTTTTTATGTAAGTTCTATCTAGCTTTGTTGGCTTTGAAGTGAATAGGTTGACCAGGCTGGCCTTCATGTCACAGTTTTTCCTGTATCTATATCACCAATGTTGGGACTCAAGCCACTCCTAAGCAGTTCCTGCACTGATTTTACATACATATTCTAAGAGTCATTATTTTCTCATGAGACTTTCATGATTCAAGTGTCAGCTGCCTCCAGCTCACAGTTCCTGGGAACATCCTTGAGTGTGAAGCAGAGACTCTGGGTGGCCTAAACTATGGTATAGGGATGTGCAGGGACAAAGGCCCTGTTGCCTCTCACCACCATTTTGGAGAGCCTTGTCCTACACTTGAGACTTGACCATAATCATTCTCTAGGTCTGGTATTTACAACAGCTCTCTAGCCTTGGTTCATGACTCCCGTGTTTGATGTCAGTTTCTCAAGCTCGTGTGCTGAGCTGATCCCATCTGGAACACTCTGTCCCTCTGGGGAAAGCACAACTGTGTTCCTCTCCCTGTCTGCAAGGACAGTTGTAGGGGCCAGCCCTGGCTCTTCTTTCTTTCATGGTTCTTTCTTAAAGTTAAGAAAATGGGCTAAAGCATTCACTGGGGTTTGATATTTAGGGTTGCTGTATAATAAATAATATAAATAATAAAGTGTTTACCTTTCTGTTGCCCTGGCTGTCCTGGAACTCACTCTGTAGATCAGGCTGGCCTTGAACTCCAAAATCTGCCTCCCTCTGTCTCCTGAGTGCTGGGATTAGAGGTATGCACCAAGTCCAGGTAGTGTTTACCTTTCTTAAGTCTGCCACTTTGCTGTGGTAACTAACCTGCTGGTCTGAGTTCCTCTGAAGTCAGAAACTTCAGTCTCTTGCATTTACCACCTCATAGTAAAGCAGTAGGGTATTAAGTAAAGGATTAATTTCTGGGGCCTGAGTTCTGGGGACTGAGTGAGTCAGGTTCCTTCTGGTGGGCGCCAGCACAGGGCCATTTTGGGCCCAAATTCCGCAGGCAGTCCCACAGTCTCCAGAGAACTCCCCACCCCACAGGCACCCTAGGACACCCAGGATCTTAGTATCACTGGTAAGTGGAACACAACATCTATTCCAATAGAACTGAGGGTGTCTGTGGACAGCTGGAGCAGGACATAGGAACCCCGCCCAATCAGTGGCTCAGGTTCCTTCTGGTCATCACTGGTCTACCTTGGTTTAGAACTCAGCCGATAGCCCCATAGTCCCCAGAGGAGGTACCACTTCCAGGTGCTCAAAGGGCCCAGAATCTTAGGATCCCAAGATCCCAGGAGATTGGTCACAGCAGGATCTCTGGGTCCCAGAGGAAGCTTGACTACCAAGACTTCTGATACACCCAGAATCTCAGCATCACAGGATCCCAGAATCACAGGATCCCAGAGACAGTTGGACTCTAGAAAAAGCAAGAAAATAGTCTTTCAAGAAACCTAAAAAAGACAGCAACATTGTCTTAGTTAGGGTTTAACTGCTGTGAACAGACACCATGACCAAGGCAAGTCTTATAAAAAACATTTAATTGGGGCTGGCTTACAGGTTCAGAGGTTCAGTCCATTATCATCAAGGTGGGAGCATGGCAGTATCCAGGCAAGCATGGTGCAGGAGGAGCTGAGAGTTCTATGTCTTCATCTAAAGGCTGCTAGTGGAAGACTGACTTCCAGGCAACTAGGGTGAGGATCTTATACCCACATCCACAGTGACACAATCATTCCAACCAGGTATCACCTATTCCAACAAGGTCACACCTTCAGATGGTGCCACTCCCTGGTCCAAGGATATACAAACCATCACATTCCACTGGCTGGTCCCCATAGACTTGTTCAAAAACATGAGTCTATGGGGGCCATACTTAAACATAGCATAATACAAAATGTGTTTTTCCAACTTTCAATGTTCTCATAGTCTATAGCAGTCGCAACAATGTTAAAAGTCCAAAGTTCAAATTCTCTTCTGAGATTCATTCAACTTAACTGACTGTAATCCCCAAAGCAAGGCAGGAAAGCAGCTGGGCAAACTCCAAACTCTGCATCTCCATCTCCATGGCTGATGTCAAAGTGGTCTTCAGATCTCCACTCCTTTTTCATCTTTGTTGACTGCAACAAACTGCTTTTCCTGGGCTGGTTCCACTCCCTGTTAGCAGCTTTCCTCAGCATGTATCCCATGGCTCTGGCATCTTTAACATCTTTGAGTCTCCAAAGCAATTTCAATGTTACAGCTTCTTGTTTCAGTGTCTGGGATTCCACTTGATCTTTTGGACTCCTCCTAAGGGCTGGCATCACTTTTCCAGCTCTACCCTCTGTAGCACTCTAAGCTCAGGTTGATCCACTCCACTACGACTACTGTTCTTGGTGATCATCCCATGTTACTGACATCTCCAATACACTGGGGTGTTCCACTCTAACTAGGCTTCACCAATAGCCTCTCATAGGCTCTCTTCAGGGTGCCAAGCCTGAAATCCTTTGCATGACCCCTTCAGTCCTGGGCCATCAACTACAGCTGAGGCTTCACCTTCTCCATTGGCCTTCCCTGGCCTCTCACAGTGATAAGCCTCAGCTTCTCTCCATGATCCCTTCATTCCTTCACAAGCAGTACCACCTGAGTGACTCTTACACATTACCAAGTCCAGCTGCAGCATGAGGTACAACCTTCGGTATCTCTGGAACACAGCTTCTTTGTGCTCCCAGAAAACACTTTCCAGAAGATTTCACCTCAGTGATGCTGGTCTCTTCTTAATCACTACTAATTCCTTAGCTCCAGCTAACCAGCATCAATTTTCCCAGTAGTTCCTTCCATTCTTAACTCTAGAGCCAGAGCCACATGGCTGAAGCTGCCGAGTTCTGCTGCTTACAGGAACTAGAACATGATCCCCTTGTACTATTACATTATCACTAGCTTCATGTTTTCTAAATCCTTCACTGCCTAAACTTGGCTATCCTGGTTCTTGCTCTGTAGATTGACCTTGAATGCAGAGATCAGCATGCTTGTCTCATGGGATTAAAGGTGTGTACCACCATGCCGGGTTCTAAATTCAGCTGGGTAGGATCTTGCCCCTAGGTCCCACTCCCTTAATCTGTTATTTCCTAGAACACAGGATTTAGCTCCATTTCACTTCCTGGTATGCCTTTAATACTCGAACTATATATTTTATATTTTTTCTTTCTAAGCTTGCTAAGCTTGTGCAAACTTCTCTTTGTGAGACTTAACCAGAGAACAAAGTCTCTGCTGAGCTCTTTTGAAACTTCCTTTGTCAATGCAATTAATGCAATTAATCCAAGTCTATTCACCTTAGCCTCAGGCAGACTTTTCAGACAAGGGTAAAAAGTAGCCGCATTCTTCACCAAAATACCACAAAAACAGTCTTTATGCCACATACTGAAAGTCTTCTCCTTTGAAATCTCTTGGGCCAGGTCAACACAGTTCAAATTACTCCCAGCAACAAAGACTTCCATATTCCTACTAGGATGACCCATTAAGCCCCATTTAAAGCATTCCACTGCTTTCCAAATCCAAAGTCCCAAAATCCACATTCTTTCAAATAAAAGCATGGTCAGGGCTATCACAGCAACACCCCACTCCTGGTACCAACTTCTGTCTTAGTTAGGGTTTAACTGCTGTGAACAGACACCATGACCAAGGCAAGTCTTATAAAAAACATTTAATTGGGGCTGGCTTACAGGTTCAGAGGTTCAGTCCATTATCATCAAGGTGGGAGCATGGCAGTATCCAGGCAAGCATGGTGCAGGAGGAGCTGAGAGTTCTATGTCTTCATCTAAAGGCTGCTAGTGGAAGACTGACTTCCAGGCAACTAGGGTGAGGATCTTATACCCACACCCACAGTGACACAACCATTCCAACCAGGTATCACCTATTCCAACAAGGTCACACCTTCAGATGGTGCCACTCCCTGGTTTAAGGATATACAAACCATCACAAACATTAACAAAATTAAGCTCTAAGAACAAAAATAACAGGAAGCAACAATGACTTTTCCTAATATCTCTTAATATCAATGGTTTAAATTCCCAGATAAAGACATAGACTAACAGACTGGTTATGTAAACAGGACCCAGCTTTCTGCTGCATACAGGAAACCCATTTCAGTGACAAAGACAGCCACTACCTCAGAGTAAATGAATGGAAAACAATTTTCCAAGCACATGGTTGCAAGACACAAGCTGGAGTAGCCATCCTAATATTGAATAAAATTGTCTTTCAACCTAAAGTTATCAAAAAAGATAAGGAGAGACACTTCTTACTCACCAAAGGTAAAATTTACCAAGATGAACACTCAATTCTGAACAACTATGCTCTAAATGCAAAGGCATCACATTCATTAAAGAAACTTGAGTAAATCTCAAAGCACATATTGCACCTCACACAATAATAGTGGGAGACTTCAACATTCAACTCTCATCAATGGACAGATCCTGGAAACAGAAACTAGACAGAGATACAATGAAATTAACAGAAGTTATTAAACAAATGGACTTAACTGATACCTATAGAACATTTTATCCCAAAACAAAAGGATATAACTTTTTCTCAGCACCTCATGGTACCTTCTCCAAAATTGGCCATATAATCAGTCATAAAACAGGCCTCAACAGATACAATAATATTAAAATAATCCCATGCATCCTATCAGATCACCACAGAATAAGGTTGAACTTCAATAACAGCATAAATAATAGAAAGCCAACATTCTCGTGGAAGCTGAACAACACTCTACTCAAAGACAACTTGATCAAGAAAGAACTAAAGAAATTAAAGATATTTTAGAGTTTAATGAAAATGAAGCCACTACATTCCAAAGCTTATGGGACACAATGAAAGCAGTCCTAAGATGAAAACACATAGCTCTGAGTGCCTCCAAAAAGAAATGGAGTGAGCATACACTAACTAGCAGCCTGACAACACACCTAAAAGCTCTAGAACAAAAGGAGGCAAATTCATACAAAATCAGTAGAAGGCAGGAAATAATCAAACTAAGGGCTGAAATCAATCAAGTGGAAACAAAAAGAACTATACAAAGAATGAACCAAACCAGGAGCTGGTTCTTTGAGAAAATCAACAAGATAGATAAACCCTTAGCCAGACTAACTAGAGGGCAGAGAGACAGTATACTAATGTGCAAAATCAGAAATGAAAAGGGAGATATAACAATAGAATCTGAGGAAATCCAAAAAATAATTAGATTCTACTACAAAAGCCTATACTCCAAAACTGGAAAACCTGGATGAAATGGACAACTTGCTAGACAGATAACAGGTACCAAAGTTAATTTAGGATCAGATTACCAATCTAAACAGTCCCATAGCCCCTAAGGAAATAGAAATAGTCATTAATAGTCTCCCTTAGAAAAAAAGCCGAGGACCTGATGGGTTTAGTGCAGAGTTCTATCAGACCTTCAAAGAAGACCAAATTCCAATACTCCTCAACTATTCCACAAAATAGAAACAGAAGGTACTCTACCCAATTCATTCTATAATGACACAATTACTCTGATACCTAAACCACACAAAGACCCAACAGAGAAAGGGAATGTCAGGCCAATTTCCCTTATGAATGTTGATGCAAAAATACTCAATAAAATTCTTGCAAACCAAATCCAAGAACACATCAAAGTGATCATCCATCATGATCAACTAGTCTTTATCCCAGGGGTACATGATGATTCAATATACAGAAATCCATCAATGTAATCCACTATATAAACAAACTCAAAGACAAAAACCACATGATCGTCTCCTTATATGCTGAGAAAGCATTTGATAAAATCCAACACATCTTCATGATAAAAGTCGTGGAAAGATCAGGAATTCAAGGCCCATACCTAAACATAATAAAAGCAATATACTACAAACCAGCAGCCAACATGAAACTAAATGGTGAGAAACTTGAAGCAGTCCCACTAAAATCAGGGAAGAGACAAAACTGCCCACTCTCTCCCTACCTATTCAATATATTACTCAAAGTCCTAGCCAGAGCAATTATACAACAAAGGGAGTTTGAAGGAATACAAATTGGAAAGAAAGTAGTCAAAATATTACTATTTTCAGATGATATGACAGTATACTTCTGTGACCCCAAAAATTCCAACAGAGAACTCCGAAATCTGATAAATTGTAGCCTCCCATAAGCCTGAAGCAGGCTGAGCCAGAACTTGACCTTGCTGCCTCTAAGGAGATTATCTAGGGTGGAGCCTTCCTCCCTACATCCCTTTCACTGTTTCTCTTCAAGACACTGAAACCTGCTGAGAGGCCCCAGAGCTATTCCTGAGACTATGCCCTATCCTTCAAGTCATCACCTGCAGCTGGTTCCAGGCTCCAAGGAGGAATTGGCGGGAATGGAATTTCCCCACTCATTTATAAAGTGTGTCCGCCATTAAACATTTGAACCTTGACCAGACTAGTTGTCTTGGTTCTATTATTTCTCAACCCGTATAGGCTCCCTCTTTTCTTCCAGTTCCAAGATGCCTTCCAGGCTGGAACCCAGACATGAGAGCCGGAGGCCGGCCCCAACAATAAATAACTTAAGTGAAGTCATTGGATACAAAATTAACTCAAACAAATCATTGGCCTTTCTCTACACAAAGGATAAAAAGGTTGAGAAAGAAATTAGGAAAAAAACCTTCAAAATAGTCACAAAAAATATAAAATACCTGGGTGTGACTCTAATTTAGGAAGTGAATGATCTGTATGATAAAAACTTCAAGTCTTTGAAGAAAGAAAGCAAAGATCTCAGAGGGTGTAAAGATTTCCCATGCCCATGGATTGGCAGGATTAATATAGTCAAAATGGCTATATCCTGGAAAACAATCTACAGATTCAATGCAATCCCCTTCATAATTGCAACTCAATTCTTCACAGAGTTAGAAAGGGCAATTTGCAAATTCATCTGGAATAACAAAAAACTTAGGATAGCAAAAACTATTCTCAACAATAAAAGTACTTCTGGTAGAATCACCATCTCTGACCTCAAGATGTACTACAGAGCAGTTGTGATAAAAAACTGCATGGTATTGGTACAGTGACATACAGATAGATCAACAGAATAGAATTGAAGATGCAGAAATGAACCCACACACCTATGGTCCCTTGATCTTTGACAAAGGAGTTAAAACTATCCATGGAAAGAAGACAGCATTTTCAACAAATGAAGCTGGCTCAACTGGTGCTTAGCATGTAGAAGAATGAGAATTGATCCATTCTTATCTCCTTGTAGAAAGCTCAAGTCTATGTGGATCAAGGTACTCCATATAAAACCAAAGACACTGAAACCTATAGAGGAGAAAGTGGGGAAGAGCCTTGTAGATATGGGCACAGGGATAAAATTCCTGAACAGAACAGCAATGGCTTGTGCTGTAAGATCAAGCATGGACAAATGGGACCTCATAAAATTGCAAAGATTCTGTAAGGCAAGGGGCACTGTCAATAAGACAAAACAGCAACCAACAGATTGGAAAAATCTACCAATCCTAAATCTGTTAGGGGGCTAATATACAATGTATATAAAGAACTCAAGAAGTTGGACTCCAGAAAATCAAACAACCCTATTTAAAAATGAGGTACAGAGTTAAACAAAGAATTCTCAACTGAGGAATACCAAATGGCTAAGAAGCACCTGAAAAAATTGTTCAACATCCTTAATTATCAGGGAAATGCAAATCAGATCTACCCTGAGATTCTACCTCATACCAGTCAAAATGGCTAAGATCAAAAATGCAGGTGACAGCAGATGCTGTTGAGGATGTGGAGAAAGAGGAACACTCCTTCATTGCTGGTGGACTGCAAGCTGGTACAACCACTCTGGAAGTCAGTTTGGTGGTTCCTCAGAAAATTCGACATAGTTTTACCAGAAGATCCAGCAATACCACTCCTGGGAATACCCAGAAGATGCTCCAACTTGTAATAAGGACACTTGCTCATCTGTGCTCATAGAAGCTTATTTATAATAGCCAGAAGCAGGAAAGAACCCAGATGTCCCTCAACAGAGGAATGGATACAGAAAATGTGGTACATTTACACAATGTACTATTACTCAGTTATTAAAAACAATGAATTCGTGAAATTCTTAGAGAAATGGATGGATCTGGAGGATATCATCCTCAGTGAGATAACCCAATCACAAAAAACACACATGATAGCACACAGTGATAAGTGGATATTAGCTCAGAAGCTCAGAATACCCAAGATACAATTTGCAAAACACATGAAACTCCAGAAAGAAGACCAAAATATGGATGCTTCGATCCCTCTTAAAAGGGAGAGCAAAATATCTATGGAAGGAGTTACAGAGACAACATTTTGAGTAGAGACTGAAGGAATGACCATCCAGAAACTTCCTCACCTGGGGATCCATCCCATAAACCACCACCAAACCCAGATACTATGTCAGATGCCAACAAGAGCTTGCTGGAAAGAGACTGACTAACATAGAAGTTGATGCTCACCGCCATCCATTAGACAAAGCATAGGGTCCCCAATGCAGGATCTAGAGAAAGTACCCAAGGAGCTGAAGGGGTTTGCAGCCCCCTAAGAGGAACAACCATGTGAACTAATCTGTAACCATAGAGCTCCCTGGAACTAAACCACCAATCAAAGAAAACACATGGAGAGACTCATGGCTCTAACTGCAGGTGTAGCAGAGGATGGCCTAGTTGGTCATCAATGTGACGAGAGGCCCTTGGTCCTGTGAAGGTTCTATGCCCCAGTATAGGGGAATGCCTGGGCCAGGAAGTGAGAGTGGGTGGGTTGGGGAGCAGGGTGGGGGAGAAGATACGGGATTTTCGGATGTAAAGCGGATAACATTTGAAATGAAAATAAAGAAAATACCTAATTTTAAAAAATTGCTGTGGCCTTTTCTCTTTTGTGCAGATAGATGCCTCTTGTCAAGCTAGGGGGAAATTTGGATAACAAACTCCTATGGAACCAGGAGAAAAGAATCATGCTGGAAGAAGAAAAAATTGTGCAAACACAAATAAGCATAAGCTTACATAAATTCATATTCAGACTCAGATATGTACATTTATACATTTCCATTCAAACCAGTTGCATCCAGTTTACATATATGTTAATAATTACATACTTATAGACATACACACATCCATACTTATATATGTATATGGATCAAAAGACCAAGTGCCAGTGCAGAAAGTACTCATTTATTCTGGATTAAAAAAAAACAATGAGCCTCAATCCTTATTACATAGAGAGAAAAAAAAAACCTTCTACCCTTTATTGCTAAGGGTATTAAACCTAAGTTAGTAAGAAGAAAATTTTGTTTTCTTTAATAAAATTAAGTCTTCCTTTCTATTAAGGAAAGACCTGTTCTGTCCCATGGTAAGGAGAAGCCTGCCTGTTCCCTCTTCTGTCACTGAAGCTTCTTTTCCCCCTTTCCCTCTGCATTCTGCTTCCTTAGTTTTTAAAGTTGATTTATAATTTTAAGTTATTCCACTTTGTTCTCTCCTCCTCTTCCTCCACCTCCTCCTCCACCTCCTCCTCCTCCTCCTCCTCCTCCTCCTCCTCCTCCTCCTCCTCCTCCTCCTCCTCCTCCTCCTCCTCCTCCTCCTTCTTTTTGAGACAAGGTTTCTCTGTGTAGTCCTGGCTGTCCTGGAACTTACTCTGTAAGCTAGACTGGCCCCAAACTCAGAAATTTGCCTGCCTCTGCCTCACAAGTGCTGAGGTTAAAGGTGTGTGCCACCACTGCCTGACTGCCTTTACTTCTAAGATCTTTACTTCAGTTCTGTCTAAATGTTTCTTCTCAATTCCATCTGTTCTGTCTAAAAACTATGCAGAGACAGGCAGAGCTCTGTGAGTTTGAGGTCAGCATAGTCTACAGAATTAGTTCCAGGTGTGTTAGTGTTATACAGGGAAACCCTGTCAAAAAAACCCAAAAGACAAAAAACAAACAAACAAAAAAACACCCCAAAACTAAACAACCCCCCCATACCCTTCCAAAAATTTGCAGTTATTTTCCATTGAGGATATTTGTAATGAAATACTGTGTGATACTGTGAATAGACCAAGACAATTTAAAATGTAGGGCTTTCTAGAGAGATCATCAAGAATGGTAGAAGATGAGCTAGAGAGATGACTCAGTGACTAAGAACACCGACTGCTCTTCTGAAGGTCCTGAGTTCAAATCCCAGCAACCATATGGTGGCTCACAACCATCCCTAACAAGATCTGTCTCCCTCTTCTGGAGTTTCTGAAGACAGCTACAGTGTACTTACTTATAATAAATAAAGTAAATAAATAAATATTAAGGAAAAAGAATGTTGAAGACTCTTCTAGACAGCGTCAGGGTTTTAAGTGTCAGAGGTTACGCAAGTATTAAGGGAGGTTCTGATCTGGGCCAAGTATTTCAAGCTATTGGCCCAATGTGTAAAAATATGAAAATCCAAGCTAATGTAGATTTCCAAAAGAAGCAATACAACTTTATTCACAGCACACAAACCAGTTGAGACTGTGGTGGCCCTCCTGTTCTTCATATGCTGATATGGGGGTGAATACACTTCAAGAGAAAGTGACTTGGTTTGATTATTTGTAGGGGCATAGAAACATAATCTATTGTTCAGAGATGGGACTGTGAGGATTTCTACACTGGCACAGCTTTAAGATAGCTCTGAGGTTGCTAGGAGCACTGTATAGAGAGGGGGTGGGTGCCTAAGACATGTAGGGAAAGGGGCTCAGTTGCCAAGTACATTATTACAGGGAGTTGGTGTGTATAACTAAACCGAATGGGGCATCAGCTAACAGTAGCCTGCGGTTGCCTGCCTCAAAAAGACATCTTTACCCCAACACTTTCCTTGCAGACAGGGAGAGAAACACAGTTGTGCTTTCCCCAGAAGGTACAGAGTGTTCCAGATGGGATCAGCTCAGCACATGAGCTTGAGAAACTGAAATCAAACATGGTAGCCATTGACCAAGGCTAGAGAGCTGTTGTAAATACCAGACCTAGAGAATGATTATGGTCAAGTCTCAAGTCCAGGACAAGACTTTCCAGAATGGTGATGAGGGGCAGCAGGGTCTTTGTCCCTGCACATGTGTATACCATTGTATAGACCACCTAGAGTCTCTGCTTCACACTTAAGAATCTCCCAGGAACCCCGAGCTGGAGTCAGCATCTTCTGACATTTGAATCATGAAAGTATCATCAGGAAACAAGAAATCTTAGAGGGTAGGGATCAAAACCGGTTTAGGAACTGGGATACAATGGACTTGTGGTGATTTGGGGTGTTAATGGCAAACTATGAGATGGCCATATATATGGGGAAGCACAATGCAGATTAAGGGTGAAATCTGAGGCTGGAGTGTTCTCAGAGATGGAGGAATTGACTTGATCTCCCCTGAGAATAACTGAAGGCAAGTCCTTGGTGGATCGCATGAAGGTAGAAAAGGAGGAAAGAAAGGAAGGAAGGGAGGGAGGGAGGGAGGGAGGGAGGGAGGGAGGAAGGAAAGAAGGAAGGAAGGAAGGAAGGAAGGAAGGAAGGAAGGAAGGAAGGAAGGGCGTGAAGAAGGAAAGAAAGAAGGAAGGGAGAAAGGGAGCAAAGAAAGAAGGAAGGAGAAAGGGGGGAAATAGTCATTTGGACATTTAGGGGCTTGGCTTTCTTTTGCTGGTTGTTGTTGTTTTCTGTTTTCGTTTTCTGCACACTGCTTATGAGTGGCTAGAATAAGGTTTGCTTTTGTCATTATCCCTTACTAGAAATCAGCACATCAATTTCATAAGTTCTTAATTTAATAAGTTCAGTTTTTTTTCCAAGGCCTAATGAGTAACCGTTGCTCTGTTCCTTATTTTTTTGAGTAAACCCTGCCTCCTGTAGTACAATATGGCCTTGGACTAGTCTGTAGCTGAAGCTGGCCTTGAACTCGTGAACCTACTGCCTCTATCTAATAAAGCTGGGCTTACACAGCTGTGCAGCAGCACACACTGGTTAATTTTTTAATCACCAGTGTTTCGTATCAGTTTTTTTATGACTGAACATTTCTTTTGCAAGAATATTTGTACGTAATAGGTGATCTCTGGAATCTAGCAATACTGCTGAGTGAGAAATCATGCTTGCCCCAAGCCCAACCATATGGGCTTTATCCCCAGGGTCTCCATGGTGGAAGAAGAGAGACTCTGTACAACCCCTCCTGACCTTCCCTTTGCTTTTTAAAGTTTTATAGTTACTCTAAGATCACTTAGCTGCCAGGTGGGTCTGATCAAGTTGACCAAGCTCTCTAGCTATTAAAAATTCAGTTTTTGTTTGAAGTGTCTCAGCCCTAGAGCTGGCTTACCTGGAACTCTCAATTAGACCTGGCTCACCGTGATGTCATACCCTAAGTGTATCCCCCTCTTGCCTCAGCCTCCTGAGTAGCTTGGATCAGGGGAATCAGGAATGGGCCCTTGTCTTTCTCCCTAGTCTGGGTTCACTCTGTCCTGAGTTCAATGAGGAGTCACTGGGTAGAGACTCAATTCAATGAGGTGGCAACTTGTGGTTGGCCAGTTTGGCTGCAAAGGGAAGGTGTGAAGGAAGGGTGCATAAAAGGCTCAGGAAGTCAGAGAAGACCATAGGAATCTTGGAGTCACCTCCTCGCCCTACTGATCTAGGAGACCTGCAACCAATGTCTGTGTCTGTTAAGTCCCTCATCTGCATCTGGCAGGACTTCCAATCCAAATCCTACAGCCTAGCCTCTCCCGACTGGAGACATTGCAGCACAGGTGACACAAGGAATCTCATTTCTCTCTGCTCTGACAAGACTGTACAGTGCTTTTGTCTCCCTGAATCTCTTTGCCTTCTTATCAAATTTCTTATTGTTTGTCAATTCATGTTTTGTTTTGTTTTGCTTCTTTCCTCAAATAGAGTTTTGCTCTGTTGTCAACTCTGACCTGGCACTTGCCATTTAGCACAAGATGGCTGAAATTTCCAGTCCTGCTTCTGTCTCTGGAATGCTGGAATTATAAGTATGTGTCACCAAGCCCCACCTCAGTCTACTGATTTCTGGTATTTCTGGCTAAACTAACCCTCTATTCTGTGTCTCTCCCTCCCTCTCCCTCCTCCTCCTCCTCCTTCTTCTTCCTCTCTCTCTCCCTCCCTCCCCCTCTCGTTGTCTCCCCCTCCCAGTCTCCCCCTCCCCTCCCCTCTCCCTCTCTCCCCTTCCATCTCTCTCTTGCTTCCTCTTGCTGTCAATTTAGTTTAGTTTAATATTTTGTATGTTTAAAGAAAATGGTTTTAAGGATTTAGAAGTTTCACCTGTATATTTTGGCTGAATTTGTGTAACTGCATGCACATGTGCCTGCTACATAAGGCATTCAAAAGAAATATGGATTCCCTGGGACAGGAGATGTTGTTGTTTTTGGTCACATTGTGGTTGTTGGGAACTACACTTAGGTCCACTGCAAGAACCATCTCCACAGCTCTCATTTCTGGATTATTTGTTGGTTGGTTTTTCTGTTTTGAAGCAGGGTGTCTAGTAGCCCAAGGTCACCTAGCATCTATGTGTAGCTGAGGTGAACTTGAAGCAGAGTTCCTTCCTCCTGCCTCTACTGCCTGATGGATAGAATCTTAGGTGTGAGGCCAGGGGGCCTCTTTGTATAGTTCTAGGCATTTACACCCAGGGTATCCCTCATGCTAGCTGCATCTCAGCATCTGCCCTTAGAAGTTTCAATTCTAGTCAGGCATGGTGGTGCATGCCTTTAATCCCAGCACTTGGGTGGCAGAGGCAGACAGATTTCTGAGTTTGAGTTCAGCCTGGTCTACAAAGTAAGTTCCAGGACAGCCAGGAATATACAGACAGAGAAACCCTGTGTCAGAATACAAAAAAAAAAAAAAAAAAAAAAAAAAAAAAAAAAAAAAAAAAAAAAAAAAAAAAGGAGAAGTTTCAAGTCTCATAAGATGCAAAATATAAGTGGATTTATTAAGAGAAAATGAGAACGACTTCTGAATGGGAAGAGTTCAAAGGGATTCTAATTAAACTTGAAATGGCCTATGCAAGACTACAGGATGGAGGAATCTTTGCCTTGTCTTGCCTTGTCACAATATGATATTGGGGACTCCCTTATTGGTACTGGCAGATGCACTCAGTGCTCTAAATGGATGAGTCCCCTCTTATGCCCTTGATATAAACTAACATTTCCTTTACCCTGGGAATGAAGAACAATCCTGAGAACAATGGGAAAACAGGCCACTGCTCATCTCACCCACTCTGGCAACTGAGGCAGGTGGGTCACAAGTTAGGCCAGCTAGGACCCTGAACAATAGATCTTGATAAGATCTTCTGAAGGTCCTAAGTTCAAATCCCAGGAATCACATATTAACTCACAAACACCCACAATGAGATCTGACACCATCCCTGGTATTCACTATAAACTCTTGAATTGTGGGATTGCTTATTTTCTTTACATTATTTGTTTCTTTTTTTTTTTTTTTCCAGGATGTGGTCTCACATGGTGGTTGTGGAATATCTGTAATTCGTGTAGCCAAGGATGACCTCTAAGTCTCATTATTGCTCCTGCCTCCATGACAGGGTGTGTTCTAGTGTGTATCCAGGTTGATCAGATCTGCGTGCAGAGTATGAATTGAGTGCAGAGTATCCAAGAACTCATCCAAAAGGTCACTGCGAAACACCTGAGTTTTCTCCTTTTCTTTAGTCTTTGATTTCTTAAGTCTGGGTTACTCTGTGCAGCTTTGGCTGTCTTCAAAATTTCAGTAGAACAGGCTGGCTTAGAACTAAGAGATCTGTCCCCCATCTCCAATGCTGGCGTTAGTGGTCATTACACTTTCCTATTTCTTTCTGTCTATGACTGTACTGGTTCTGCCTTTGATGGAGTCGTTGGCAGAATGAGAGCAGAGCTGGGACTTCAAGTGGTATTGATTGGTGCTCTAAACAAGGTAGGTATGTGGTTATCTTTTTCTGGTTACCTGTAGCATGAATCATTATGGAATTGAAAGACATGGCTCACTCTACGACTTCAAAGCAAGCAAAGAGCCTTTGGGTGAGAAGAAACCTGCCCAAGATCCAAATCCACCCTTTAGGGTGGTTTTCCCTTTGTTTTTTTTATCTTTACCTTTGAGCCCAGGCCGGTCTGGTAATTGTTATGTAGCTAATGATGACACTGAACACCTGCTTCTCCTTACTCCACCTCTGGGGCTGGAATATAGGCTTTCTGCATCGTACTTAGCATGGTGGTGGTGGTGGGATATTGAAGGGTTGGAGATGGGAGTCATGGTCTTTAGCTTTTACTGTTTGAGCCACAGCTCTCATTCTATTTTTGTTTGGTTTCCTTTTCAGAGATAGAATGATACAGTTTCAGCTTGTAATTCAGACTTTACTTCAACTCATACAATCAAGGGTGGTTTTAGTCCGATCAAATGAGAATTAAATGTTCCATCCATGCTGATATGAGAGTAGCTGAGGGGTGTGTATCAAGAAAAGACACAGGCATCAATTCCTTTAATTTATGCCTTTGAGTCTTCCTCTTTTGAGGTTTTCTCCAACCATGATAAGATTTTCTCTTATTGCTCCACATCAATTAGTGTAGGAATAACAGGATTTCCCCAAGATATACATAATATGTAGTCCTCCTTATCACATGAAAAGTAAATCTATGCCTTTTCAGTGTTATAGGACCTCAAAAGAAGGAAGACACAAATTATTGATACCCGTGTTTGTTCTCTTGACACCCATCCCCATCCCCCCACCCCTGCAGCTACTCTCATATCAGCAATGACACACACTTCTCATCTGGTTGGATTAAAGGTTGGGGGACTGCATCTTATAAACACTAGCCAATTATATATCTGTTCAGTAAAATCAATGGTACTAAGGACCAAATATGGGCTTGATCCCCAGGGTCTCCATGGTGGAAGAAGGATGAATCCACAATTGAATTTGTTCACTAAGACTAATGTAGAATGTAACAGTGTCTCTGACCTTAATACAACTGAGTCTGATGGAAGTATCATTCAGGCTCTAAAACTCAGCACATAGACAGTATCATCCTGCAAAATTATAATAAAGACCTAACCCATCAAATTCCAAAAGTCTCTAAACTACTAACCTTGCTTTTCTTCTCTGAAGTTTCATGGCTTGTTAATTCACTCAAGGTTCTTGTTTACTAAAGTTTGCCAACCCAAACGTTATTTTTGTGCTTCAAAGTTTCAATGACAAAGGCTTGCTGCCACTGGGAACCCAAAAACCCACTATAGTTTCCAATAGGCTAATAAAGATATTCTGTTGGCTTAGAGCCATGGACAAGGAGTCTCCTCTTGTGTGTTCCTCAAAATAAGATGGAGCTTACAGAGTTCAAAATAAGCCCAGAAACCAGATATGGTGACAGAGGCCTTTAATCCCAGCACTGGGAACCAGTGGCGGATGGATCCCTGAGTTCCAGGTCAGGGTGGTCTACAGAGTCCAGAACAGCTAGAGCTACACAGAGAAACCCGGTTTCACTCACACACAAAACCCAGGAAACACAGATACACAGACAGGGGCACTTGGGCACTCGGGCACACACACACACCCTGCCACAAAACCACCCTTGATTGTATCAATTGAAGTCTGAGTTAGAAATGAAATCTGTATCTCTGAAAACAGAACCTAACACAATAAAGATGACAGCTGTAGCTCAAAACCTCATCCAGTGGGCTGAAGACCATGATTCCTGTATCCAGCCCTTCAATACTCCACCACCATCACCACACTAGGCATGGAGCAGAAATCTTGTATTCCTGCATCGAAGGTGGAATAGGGAGAAGCTGGTGTTCAGGGTCATCATTAGCTACATAACAGTTACCAGGCCAGCCTGGGGCTCAAGGGTAAAGACAAGAAAACAAAGGGAAAACCATCTATCTTAAAGGGTGGATTTGGATCTTGGGAAGGTTGCTTCCACCCTCAGGCTCTTTGCTTGCTTTGCAGTCCTAGGGAGTGTGTAGCCCTGGCTGTCTTGGAACTCACTCTGTAGACCAGGCTGGCCTCGAGCTCAGAAATCCACCTGCCTCTGCCAC
The DNA here is from genome assembly GCF_000001635.26 of Mus musculus. Lineage (NCBI taxonomy): Eukaryota > Metazoa > Chordata > Mammalia > Rodentia > Muridae > Mus > Mus musculus. The sequence continues at coordinate 101,961,706 of NC_000070.6, forward strand.
CCAAGTGCTGAGATTAAAGGTATGCGACACCACTGCCTGGCTGAGCCATGTCTTTCAACTCCATAATGATTCATGCTACAGGTAGCCAGGAACAGAGAACCATATACACACCCTGTGTAGGTTACCATAGCAATACCACTTGGAGTCCCAGCTGTGCTCTCATCCTGCCAAGGATTCCATCAAAGGCAGAGCCAGTACAGTAAAGGACAGAAAGAAATAGGAAGGTGTGGCAGCCACACCATCAATCCCAGAATAGAAGGTGGGACACAGTTCTCTGAGTTTAAGGGTAGCTTGTAATACAGAAATTTCAAGGAAGGCTGTGGCAAAACATTTTCACTTCTTAAAAAAAAAATCAAAGACTAAAGAAAAGAAGAAAACTCTGGTGTTTTACAGAGGAACATATGGATGAATTCTAATGTAGTCTGCTCTTATAGTTCATGCTCTACGTACAGATCTGATCAACCTGGTTACACACTAGAACACACCCTGTCATGGAGGCAGGAGCAATAATAAGACTTAGAAGTTATCTTTGGCTACATAAGTTCCAGACAGGTCTGAGCCACAATGTGAGACCACATCTAGAAAAATGAAAATAACTATGTAAAGACAAGCAATCCCACAATTCAGAGTTTATTGTGGCTACCGTGGATGATGGATCTGGGACTTGAAATCTAATCTTATTTCACACTTTCTCAAGAGAAGTTTTTGTTGTTTGTTTTTTAAAGGGTTTCTATTTGTAGCCCTCAAAGTTAGAATCCTGCCTGCCTGTCCTTCCCAAATCTCGGAATTAAAGTTTTGTCCCACCACCAAATGAAAATTTTATTCATCACTTCCCAACAATGAGTTTAACTTATTATTGTTGTTGTTGGATTTTTTTTTGTTTTTCATGACAGGGTTTCTCTGTGTTGCCCTGGTTGTCCTGGAACTCACTCTGTAGACCAGGCTGGCCTCAAACTCAGAAATCCACCTGCCTCTGCCTCCCAAGTGCTGGGATTAAAGGCCTGTGCCACCAGTGCCTGACGAGTTTAACTTATTCTAATTGCTTCTGTACAGTTTTGGGTTTAATTTTGATTGAGAACAGGTCTTTCTTCATTGCTAACCTTAGTTTTATATTCCAACTCTAAGAAATCCTCCTGCCTCAACCTTCATCCCGGTAGCATTGTTGTTGTGAGGCAATGGACATGGCTGAATTTTATTTGTATGTGCCCCTCATGACTCAGAGTGTTCCTAACAATAGACATGCACTCAAAATCGGCTCAAAGAAAAGCCTCAAATGACTTTGCCTTAGTTGAATTTCTTGTTGCAAAGAAACACTATGGCCAAAAGTAAGCAGGGGACAAAAGGCTTTATTTGGGATATACTTCCTCATCATAGTACATTAATGAAGGAAAGCAGGACAGGAAATCCAAATGGTCTCAAATTGGCTGCAGGAGCTGATGCAGAGCACACCGAGCAATGCCGCTTGCTGGCTTTTTCCCTCATGGCTTACTCAGTCTGCTTTCTTAATAGAAAAGGATCACAAGCACAGGAGTGGCCCAACCCAAGATGAGATTGGTCCTCCCCATCCATCATTAACAATATGCCTTAGACACAACTGGCGGTTGTCATGTAGAAGATTACAAATTGATCCATTACTTTCTCCTTGTACTAAGGTCAAATCTAAGTGGATTAAGGAACTCCACATAAAACCAGTGACACTGAAACTTATAGAGGAGAAAGTAGGGAAAAGCCTCGAAGATATGGGTACAGGGGAAAAATTCCTGAATAGAACAGCAGTGGCTTGTGCTGTAAGATCAAGAATCAATAAATGGGACCTCATAAAATTGCAAAGCTTCTCCAAAGCAAAAGACACCGTCAATAAGACAAAAAGGCCACCAACAGATTGGGAAAGGATCTTTACCTATCCCAAATCGGATAGGGGACTAATATCCAATATATATAAAGAACTCAAGAAGGTGGACTCCATAAAATCAAATAACCCCATTAAAAAATGGGGCTCAGAGCTGAACAAAGAATTCTCACCTGAGGAATACCGAATGGCAGAAAAACACCTGAAAAAATGTTCAACATCCTTAATCATCAGGGAAATGCAAATCAAAACAACCCTGAGATTCCACTTCACTCCAGTCAGAATGTCTAAGATCAAAAACTCAGGTGACAGCAGATGCTGGCGAGGATGTGGAGAAAGAGGAACACTCCTCCATTGTTGGTGAGATTGCAGGCTTGTACAACCACTCTGGAAATCAGTCTGGCGGTTCCTCAGAAAATTGGACATAGTACTACCGGAGGATCCCGCAATACCTCTCCTGGGCATATATCCAGAAGATGTCCCAACCGGTAAGAAGGACACATGCTCCATTATGTTCATAGCAGCCTTATTTATAATAGCCAGAAGCTGGAAAGAACCCAGATGCCCCTCAACAGAGGAATGGATACAGAAAATGTGGTACATTTACACAATGGAATACTACTCAGCTATTAAAAAAATGAATTTATGAAATTCCTAGGCAAATGGATGGACCTGGAGGGCATCATCCTGAGTGAGGTAACCCAATCACAAAGGAACTCGCACAATATGTACTCACTGATAAGTGGATATTAGCCCAGAAACTTAGGATACCCAAGATATAAGATACAACTTGCCAAATGCATGAAATTCAAGAAGAATGAAGACCAAAGCGTGGACACTTTACCCTTTCTTAGAAATGGGAACAAAACACACATGGAAGGAGTTACAGAGACAAAATTTGGAGCTGTGACGAAAGGATGGACCATCTAGTGATTGCCATATGCAGGGATCCATCCCATAATCAGCTTCCAAATGCTGACACCATTGCATACACTAGCAAGATTTTGCTGAAAGGACCCAGATATAGCCCTCTCTTGTGAGACTATGCCAGGGCCTAGCAAACACAGAAGTGGATGCTCACAGTCAGCTATTGGATGGGTCACACGGCCCCCAATGGAGGAGCTAGAGAAATTACCCAAGGAGCTAAAGGTAACTGCAACCCTATAGGTGGAACAACAATATGAACTAACCTGTACCCCGGAGCTCTTGTCTCTAGCTGCATATGTATCAAAAGATGGCCTAGTCGGCCATCACTGCAAAGAGAGGCCCATTGGACTTGCAAACTTTATATGCCCCAGTACAGGGGAATGCCAGGGCCAAAAAGTGGGAGTGGGTGGGTAGGGGATTGGGGGGGTGGGTATGGGGGACCTTTGGGATAGCATTGAAAATGTAAACGAGGAAAATACCTAATTAAAAAAAAAACAAAAAAAAAAAGGAAAAAAAAAAGAATATGCCTTAGAGGTAGATCTCATGGAGACATTTTCTCAACTGAGCCTTTCTTCTGACAACCGTAGTTTGAAACAAGTTGACAAAAACTAACCCATATGGGGCTGGTGAGATGGCTCAGTGGGTAAGAGCACCCGACTGCTCTTCCGAAGGTTCAGAGTTCAAATCCCAGCAACCACATGGTGGCTCACAACCATTTGTAATGAGATTAGACTCCCTCTTCTGGTGTGACTGGTGTGTCTGAAGACAGCTACAGTGTACTTACATATAATAAGTAAATAAATCTAAAAAAAAAACAACCCATATACCTTAAGACAAATGCCCTTTTTAAAATAAAAATAATTATTTATTTTATGTATCTGAATACACTGTATATATCTTCAGATATACCAGAATAGGGTATCAGTCCCCATTACAGATGGTTGTGAGCCACCATGTGCTTGCTGGGAATTGAACTCAGGACGACTGGAAGAGCAGTCAGTGTTCTTAACCACTGAGCCATCTCTCCAGCCCCACAAATGCCTTTTCATAATTGTGATTTTTTTTTCTGGAATAAAGAGCCAAGCTGACTGCTCTGTGATCTGTTGTGTCATCTCTTAGGTAGGTTGAGTCAGGAAGATGGCTTGCATCCATTAACCTTATGTATGGTTTTTGGAGATAGATCTGAATTAGGAGAGAACTTTCCTAGAATCACAAAGCCTGGGCTAGCTCTTCTGCACCCCATGACCTTGATGTGGTGGGTCATGCCTGTTATGCAAGAATTCAAAGGTTTGAGGCCAGAGGATTGGAAGTTCAAGGTCATCATTGGCTCTATAACAAGGTGGAACCTGCCTGGGCTACATACTTGTTGCTCAAAGAAATTTAAACTGCGTTTAGGAGGGAGATGAGCCCTAGTTGTTTGTCAGAAGGCAGTTTCAAAGACCATTCCAGCATGCCAAATAGAGAAATGTAATCATGCCTGAGAGCCAAGTCAGACTTGGTCCCACACACCTTTTATCTCAGCACCTAGCAGACAGACAGACCCAGGGATATCTCTGATTTTGAAGCAGTTTGGTCTATATAAAGAATTCCAAGGCAGGCAGAGCTATATAATAAAACCCCATTTAAAAATAAAAGAATGGGATATGATCCAGCATGATGACTTACACTTATTACAACAAGAGACAGAAACAGTGTTGTCATACCTTTGAGCCTAGCCTAGACACACATACAACAACATCAAGAAGAAAAAGAAACAAACAGTCAAGGAAGGTTGTGCACCATTTAATTTCAGTCATCCAGAGGCAGAAGCTGGGAAGAGCCAGATGCCCCTCAACAGAGGAATGAATACAGAAAACATGGTGTGCAGGGAATAGAGTGGAGCAGAAACCAAAGGAAAGGCCATCAAGACACTGGCCCACCTTGGGATCCATTCCACTTGCAGACAGCAAACCCAGACACTATTGCTGATGCCAAGAAGCACTTGCTGACAGGAGCCTGGCATGGCTGCCCCCTGAGAGGCTCTACCAGAGCCCGACCAATATAGATGTGGATGCTCACAGCCAAGCCTCAGACTGAGCATGGGGACCCCAATGGAGGAGTTAGGGGAAGGACTGAAGGAGTTTGCAACCCCATAGGAAGAACAACAATATCAACCAACCAGAGTCCCCAGAGCTCCTAGGGACTAAACCATCAATGATAGTGTACAAATGGAGGGACCCATGACTCTAGCTGCTTTTGTAGCAGAGGATTGCCTTATCTGGCATCAATGGGAGGGGAAGTCCTTTGTCCTGTGGAGACTTTATGCCCCAACATAGGGGAATGCTATAATAGTGAAGTGGGAGTAGGTAGGTAGATGGGGGAAGCTCCCTCATAGAAGCAGGGGAAGGGGACATGGAACAGAGGGTTTGCAGAAGGGAAAATGGGAAGGAGGATAACATTTGAAGTGTAAATAAAGTAATCAATAAAAAACAAAACAAAAAAACCCAGCCAGGTATGGTGGCGCACATCTTTAATCCCAGCACTTGGGAGCCAGAGGCAGACGAATTTCTGAGTTCAAGGCCAGCCTGGTCTACAGAGTGAGTTCCAAGACAGCCAAGGCTATACCTATACAGAGAAACCCTGTCTCGAAAAACCAAAAAAAAAAAAAAAAACCAAACCAAACCAAACCAAACCAAACCAAAAAAATACCCAAGAGACAGAAACACTGTTGTCATGTCTGAGTCAAGCCTTGGCAGACATACAAAACCATCAAGAAGAAAAGCACATAGTCAGTCATGGCTGTGCTCTGCTTTCCTTTCAATGCGCCACAGGCAGAAGCTGAGGGAGGTCGTCTACATAGTGAGATCTAAGCCAGCCCACGGCACAACATGATTATTTTGAGGCTAGAGAGATGCCTAAAGGGTTAAGAGAGTAGAGACTGCTTTTTCAGAGCCCCCATGCCAGGTGGCTTAAAACCACCTGAATGTAACGACAGATCCCATGCTACCCCAAGGGTTCCTGCATCTTGTCCTGTCTCAACTTTTTCTTTTTTGGTACTAACTTATAAGAAGCGAAGGGCATTATATCTAATCTCTGCCTGACCCACCGAAAGAAGTGCTCATGGTCCTGTTTGAGAATGGGGTACAGGAAGACATAGTCAGCATGAACACTTATTGGTTGCACCATCTCTGTTGTGTGATCTTCCTCCTCTTTCTCCTCTGATTGTGTTGGTGGAACTCGGAGAAGATCCCGTGTTGGAGTCCATATTTCCAGGAAGTCACAGTTGACATCCACCAAATTGAGCTCTTTCAGTCTACACCTCCTGTGGGTCAAACAGGAAGGAGATTACAGTGAATAATTAAATATGCAATGTATAATCTGCCTTGATCCCATGCCTCAATCTCTCCCCATTACATTTTTTGAATGACAACTACAGCTTTGCCTTCCATACGACTCAAATTCACTTACTTAGGCCGAACCTTCTGGCTACTCAGCCAATCCACTGCATCCAACACAGCCTGGAAGGTATCAACATGGTAATAATCCATCAGGGGGCCAATATAGAGGTTTGGGTAGGGCCAATTTGCTACCATGTGCTTCACAAGTTTTACGTGTCTTTTAATGAAGGCATTCTTGAACAGTAGGGGGAAGAAGACTTTGGGCAGGTCCTTCAGAGCAGAGACAGCCGTGTCTTCATTACTCGCCAGCCCCTGGATCGCCAGCTGTTGGAGTGTGGGGAGATCCTGGAAGCCCATCCTTAGGGATTCCGGTAGAGGGGTCCTGTGGGAGCATCCAGAAAAAATATCCTCTCAGAACAAAGCGTAGGGGGGTGGTGAGATGGCTCAGCAGGTAAGAGCACTGACTGCTCTTCCAAAAGTCCTGAGTACAAATCCCAGGAACCACATGATGGCTCACAACCATCCGTAATCGGATCTGATGCCCTCTTCTGGCTCTTCCGATGACAGCTGTAGTGTACTTATGTATAATAATAAATAAATCTTTAGGCCAGAGGGATCAGGGACTGAGCAAGCTGAGTTGGCCAGAGCAAGTAGGGTTAACCGGAGCAAACAGAGGTCCTAAAATTCAATTCCCAACAACCACATGAAGGCTCACAACCATTTGTACAGCTATTGTGTACTCATATACATTAAGTAAATAAATAAATCTTAAAAAACAAAACAAAGCTGAGAATGGCTTTCCCTTTCCCTTTGCAGAAGGCAGCTCGGGATCAGGGTTATTGTCTAAATAGTAAAACTTGATTTTCCCATTTGACTTCGTCTCTCCTAGTCTCAGTGCCACGAGTCTCATAAGACAGCATGGTAGACTGTGAACCTCCATGTGACGTGTGCCTTACCATTATTCTGCTTATCACAAACCCTGCTGCTGTGAATGCTATTCCACTGAGTGGCTACTCTGGAGACAGTGCAGCCTCATCGTTTTAGACAGGGTTTCTCTGTATAGCCCTGGCTGTCCTGGAACTCACTCTGTAGACCAGGCTGACCTCGAACTCAGAAATCCACCTGCTTCTGCCTCCCAAGTGCTGGGACTAACGGCGTGCGCCACCACCGCCCGGCTAGCCTCATCGTTTTAGGGTGAGCCTTTTCTCCACAAAGACTCTCAAAGGAACATGAGAGGCTCCCTGAGAAAGTTTTCTACATTCTGTCTTCTATCCATGGGGCTTGGCTTGTAGCAAATGATGAAATGGGTAAGGTTAGTTACTTTTGCTGTCAGAACCTTTAGAACGAGGTCTAAATACCCAGAGTCCTAGTCCAGAGCATGAAGGAATGAAGCAGCACAATTGCCAAAGTGATGTAACCCTGGGACAAGGACAGTGCCCAGCACAAGCACAGCAAAGGAACTGAAGGTAAGAAAAGCTTTGAAACAGCAAGGGTGAAAGCTGAGCTCCTGTACTGGGAACACAGGCTGAGATCTGTCCTCAAGAGGACCTGCCACTGAGCATCCTGTAGGGGATAGTGGGTAGAAAACACACTAGTGTTAACTCTTACTGTACCTCATTCCCATTTGGTTTTCTTTGTATGCTGTATATTTTACTGTTGGTTGAGATAGGGTCTCACTATGAGGGGTTTTTCTGGATTGACACTTTCTTGTAGACCAGGCTGGTCTTCAAATAGTAGAAATCTGCCGACTTCTCCCCAACAGTGATGGAATTAATGGCAAGTACTTCCATACCACAGTTCCATCTTTTGAGACATAACTTATCCCTGTGCATTCCAGTCTAGCCAGGAGCAGGAGAGCTTCATGACTCACCTCACTCAGCCCACCAAGTCTGAGCTGTCACCCACTTTGTAGTTTTGATTTTAACTTCTTTCAGGATCTTATCAAGATCTGCTGTTGAGGGTCCTAGCTGGCCTAACTTGTGACCCACCTGCCTCAGTTGCCAGAGTGGGTGAGATGAGCAGTGGCCTCTTTTCCCATTGTTCTCAGGATTGTTCTTCAGTCCTAGGCTAAAGGAAATGTTAATTTATATCAAGGGCAGAAGAGAGGACTCATCCATTTAGAGCACTGAGTTTATCTGCCAGTACATTCAAGAGAGTCCCCCAATACCATATTGTGACAAAGCAAGACAAGGCAAGGATTCCTCCATCTTATAGTCTTGCACAGGCCACTTCAGGTTTAACTAGAATCCTTTTGAGCTCTTCCTATTGAGAAGTTTGTCTCATTTTCTAATAATCCATGATCATTCAGCCACTTATGAGAAAGGAAACTTGTAGCACTATACAAAGAGGCCCTCTTTCCTCATACCCAAGATTCCAGCCATGTGACAGTAAAGGCAGTAGGAAGGATCTCTGCCTTAAGTTCACGTTAGCTACACATAGATGCTAGGTGAGCCTGGGATACTAGACACCCTGCTTCGAAACAAAAAATCCATCGACAAACAAAGAATACAGAAATGTGAGCTGTAAGGCTGGAGAGATGGCTCAGCCATTAAGAGCACTGACTGCTCTTCCCAAGTTCGTGAGTTGAATTCCCAACAACCATGTGGTGGCTCACAACCATCTGTAATGGGATCAGATGCCCTCTTCTGGTTTTTCTGAAGATAGCAACAGTGTAGTCATACATAAAATAAATAAATACATCTTTAAAAAATTAATAAATAGGAGCTGGAGAGAATGTTCTGGCAGTAGACAGAAAGTTTCATTCCCAAGATCCACCTGGTACAGAAACCAAGCACATCTCCAGTGCCAGGGGATCCATATTTCTTCTGATCTCCTAGTACAGCAGGCACATGTGCTTACAGTTACACAAACGTAGGCAAAACACTCAAACAGCTGAAATGTCTACAAACCTTAAGAGTAGAGTGATTAGCTTATCCAGAAATACCAAAATTTGTACTGTGGGGCTTGGAGACACATTTTTTTAACTTCACTTTTCCAGAGACAGAAGCAGGAGGTCTGTTCATTTCAACCTCCTTGAGCTAAATCAGCAGTGCCAGGCCAGAAACAACAACAGAGCAAAACTCTAACTCAAAACAAAACAAAACAACAAGCCCATGAAATGACAAACAAAACAGATTTTCGATAAAAGCAAAGCAACACTTGGAGCAAAGGTCACTCTACAATCTTCTCATCAGAGGAGGGACTAATGAGAAATCTTGTATATTCAGTGATATAATGTCCCCGTGGAGAGTGACTGGGCTGCAGGAGATGAACTGGATGCCCTGCCTGATGCAGGTGAGGGACTTACCAGACATAAACACAGATGACAGGTCTCCTAGCAGGGTGAGGAGGTGACTCCAAGATTCCCAGTGTCTCCTCTGACTCCCTGAACTTTTTATCCACCCTTCCTCCCTTCACAAATTCCCATTACAGCCAAACCTGCCTATCACTGCTACCACCTCACTAAATTGGTAGTGTCTCCACCCACTTAATCCTCATTGGCCTCAGGACAGAATGAACAGAGAGTACAGAGAAAGACAAGGGCCCATTCACGATTCTCTGAACCCAGCTACTCAGGAGGTTGAGGCAGAAGGGTTGATATATTCAGGGCCTGTGTACAGCGAGCTCATAACCAGACTTGGCACTCAAGATGATTTGTGTGAGTTTTAAGGTGAGCTGGGTCTAGACTGTCAATTCCAAGCAAGCCAGCTCTAGAGCTGAGACACTTAAGACAACAACTAAATTCTTAATAGCTAGAGAGCTAGGTCAACTTGATCACACTCACCTGCAGAAAATAGGTCTTAGATTTACTATAAAACTTAAAGAAGGGAAGGCCATGAGTGGTCACACCCATAACCTTAATCCTATCAATCAGGAGACAAAAAAAAAAAAAAAAAAAAAAAAAAAGAGTGGATGTTTTTTGAACTTGAGACCTTCTTTCTTTATAGAGTGAGCTCTAGACCAGCCAGAGCTGAAGATTGAGACCTTGTGTCAAAAACACAAAACAAAGACGGGCGTGGTGGCGCACACCTTTAAGCCCAGCACTCGGGAGGCAGATGCAAGTGGATTTCTGAGTTCAAGGCCAGCCTGGTCTACAAAGTGAGTTTCAGGACAGCCATGGCTATACAGAGAAATCCTGTCTCGATATAAAAACCAAAACAAACAAACATACACAAAACAAAACAAAGCAACAGGAAAAAAGATGAATAAACAGCAGGACGTGGTAATTTACTTTTAATCTCAGCACTGAAAAGGCAGAGCAGGAAGATCTCTGGGAGGTAGAAGTCACACTGCCTGTCTACAGAGTGAGTTCCATGACTGTCAGGGCTATGTAATGCAAAGACTCTTTGTCAAAGCATTAAAGAAAGAAAGCAGTCTTTTTAATGTCCTTCCCTTCTTTTATTAATTAACTAATTCACTCTTTCATTGATTCATTCTTGTTTTATTGAGACAGATTCTTCTGGATATCCCTGGCTGTCCTGGAAACATTTTGTATTTCTTTCCTGGTCCTCCTCCTTATTTGAGACATTATCTTTCTCTGTATGCCTGGAACTCAGTATGTAGACCAGGGTGTCCTTGATTCCACAGAGATCCACCCTCTTATGGCCCCAAGTGCTGAGATTAAAGACAAGCACCAAGCAGGGTGTGGTGGCGCACGCCTTTAGCCCCAGCACTTGGGAGGCAGAGATAAGTGGATTTCTGAGTTCGTGGTCAGCCTGGTCTACAGAGTGAGTTCCAGGACAGCCAGGGCTACACAGAAAAACCGTCTCGCAAAACCAAACCAAACCAAACCAAAACAAAACAACCCCCCCAAAACAAAACAAAACAAAACAAAACAAAATAAAGACAAGCACCACCACACCCAGCAGGAAAGACTTTCTTTATTTAGAGTATCTCACAAATCCAACATGCCTTCATGATAAAGCCCCAAAGGAGGGAAAATACTTCCAACACAATAAGATCTGGAGAGATGGCTCAGCAGTTATGAGCACTGACTGCTCTTCCATAGGTCCTGAGTTTAATTCCCCGCACCCACATGGTGGCTCACAACCATCTGTAATGGGATCTGATGCACGTTTCTGATGTGTCTGAAGGTAGGTACAGTGTACAATAAAAATCTTTTTAAAAAACCCAACAACTGTATATGAGAAACCTATAGCCAACACCATCTTAAATGGGGAGAAACGTGAAGCAATCCCAGTGAAGTCACAGATGAGGCAGAGATGTCCACTATTCCCACTCCTTTACAAAATTGTGCTTGATGTTCTAGTGAAAGGCCAAACCTACTCCATCTTGGGACCAGCTTCCATCTTAAAAAGAGAAAAGAAGGCATGAGAACCTTACCTGGTGCAGAACGCAAGTTATACCAACATTCCAGGAAGAACCCTAAGATTTTTTTCCTTGGCCAGAGTTACTTCCTAGCTACTTCCTAGCAAAAGTTAATGAAAGATTAGTTTTGCTGATTCAAATGTACTTTCAGACCATTTGTGATTGTATATCATCTTGTTTCAGAGCACCCACATGTTGGATTACAGTCATTCTATTAGATGATAGAACAGACACTGGACACCCTGTCCCTCACCCCTTCACTTGCTCCTGTTTTCCTGTAAAACCTTGTCCTGCTGAGAGTTCAGGGCTGCTCTGCCTTTCCTTCCTGTCCTGCTTGCTGTGTCAGGGTTGGGTTAGAAAAGAACCCAAGCCCAAGTTTGTAATAAAGAGACTGTAATGTGATTACATTGGAAAAGGCTCCTTGGTGGTCTTTTGTAGTTCACAAACACTTGCTGACACAACACTAGCTGGATCAATAAGGGAAGAGAAGGAAATTATAGGGAACCAAATTAAAGAGAAGAAGAAGAAGAAGAAGAAGAAGAAGGAGGAGGAGGAGGAGGAGGAGGAGGAGGAGGAGGAGGAGGAGGAGAAGGAGAAGAAGAAGAAGAAGAAGAAGAAGAAGAAGAAGAAGAAGAAGAAGAAGAAGAAGAAGAAGAAGAAGAAGAAGAAGAAGAAGAAGAAGTTGTTAAACTGCTGGGTGTGGTGGCATACACCTTTAATCCCAGCACTTGGGAGGCAGAGGTAGGCAAATTTCTGAGTTTGAAGCCAGCCTGGTCTACAGAGTGAGTTCCAGGACAGCCAGGGCTACACAGACAAACCCTGTCTCAAAAAAACAAAAAAACAAACAAACAAAAAAAAGAAATCAGGAAAATATACAGAATTTAATTTTTGGAGTAAAAAAGCATCCAGGAAGATCAAACCACAAGGAAAATTTAGGTTAGCACAAAAACTAATATTCCTGATATTGTTCCACAGACAAATTTAGACATAGCAGCATTACATTAAATTCTGTATATTTTCCTGATTTCATATATCTTACAAAGTGTGATTGTCTTAATGAGGTATGTCATGCCCCCTACTTCAAATCTTTCTATATGAGAATTTTAAGTTCACAGGAATATGGTGGGCAATATTTTTTTCTTTTTTTCCCCATTTTTTATTAGGTATTTAGCTCATTTACATTTCCAATGCTATACCAAAAGTCCCCCATACCCACCCACCCTTCACTCCCCTACCCACCCACTCCCCCTTTTTGGCCCTGGCATTCCCCTGTACTGGGGCATATAAAGTTTGCAAGTCCAAATGGCCTCTCTTTCAAGTGATGGCCTATTAGGCCATCTTTTGATACATATGCAGCTAGAAACAAGAGCTCCAGGGTTCTGGTTAGTTCATATTGTTGTTCCACCTATAGGGTTGCAGTTCCCTTTAGTTCCTTGGGTAATTTCTCTAGCTCCTCCATTGGGGACCCTGTGATCCATCGAATAGCTGACTGTGAGCATCCACTTCTGTGTTTGCTAGGCCCCAGCATAGTCTCACAAGAGAGGGCTATATCTGGGTCCTTTCAGCAAAATCTTGCTAGTGTATGCAAAGGTGTCAGCATTTGGAAGCTGATCATGGGATGGATCCCTGCATATGGTAATCACTAGATGGTCCACCCTTTTGTCACAGCTCCAAATTTTGTCTCTGTAACTCCTTCTATGGGTGTTTTGTTTCCTATTCTAAGAAGGGGTGTATTAGTCAGGGTTCTCTAGAGTCACAGAACGTATGGATAGTCTCTAGATAATAAAGGAATTTATTGATGACTTACAGTCGGCAGCTCAATTCCCAACAATTGTTCAGTCGCAGCTGTGAATGGAAGTCCAAGGATCTAGCAGTTACTCAGTCTCACGCAGCAAGCAGGCAAAGGAGCAAGAGCAAGAGCTAGACTCCCTTCTTCCAATGTCCTTATATTGTCTCCAGCAGAAGGTGTAGCCCAGATTAAAGGTGTGTTCCACCACACCTTTAATCCCAGATGAAAGGCGTAGCCCAGATTAAATGTGTGTTCCTTAAACTCGGAGATTCAATCTTCTGGAATTCATAGCCACTGTGGCTCAAGATCTTCAAACCAAGATCCAGATAAGGATCTCCAAGCCTCCAGATAAGGGTCACTGGTGAGCCTTCCAATTCCGGATTGTAATTCATTCCAAATATTGTCAAGTTGACAACCAGGAATAGCCACTACAATCCACCCCTTGTCAACTTGACACAAATAATATCTCATGTTCACATAAAACAATAACAAGGTTGTAAATACGCCTAACATGATATAACTATCCCTCGTACAATCGCAAACGCATTAGTAAATTTACAATGGGCATTCATATTACTTTATAATCCTCGTTTCTGCAACTGGTTACGTGGCCTTAATTGGTATTTATAACTACCTTCCTCTACTACCCATTCTGTATTTCCTTCACCTTCAGCCAGCACCTCAGCAGGTCTTGGCTCCTTTCCTGGAGGATTGACCCATACCTTCATTCCTGATGGGTCTGTGTCCTTTGTCATCCTGCTTGGATTAGGCTGTTGTAGTTTCCCATTGACTTTAATCACAGGACATGGTAGTACTAAGAGACGCCCTAAGGGATCTCCTACACTCCAGACATAATCTTGCTTACCACCATTGTGAAGAGGTAATCCAATTTCCCCATGGTAATCTGGATCTATCACCCCTCCTAACACTGTTATTCCTTTTTTAGCCTGTTGGTTTAAGGGCATTAGAAGCCCAAAATGACCAGGGGGAAGTCTGAGCTTCCAGTTCAATGGAATGTTTGTTGTAGCTCCTGGTAGGAGCACTCCCCTCTCTGGAGCCAAAACTTCTAGGCCAGCAGAACCTAGAGTTATGGGGACAGGAAGCAAAAATTTTCCTAGAGGGTCACTAGGAGTGATAGTAAGTGGAACTATTCTGTTTTCCACCCCTTGATTCCTGGACCCATGAATCCTGGCTATGGGTGAAACTGTACCATATATCGAGCGCTGATTCAAAGCATATACTGCCTTCTGAAGAACTCTACCCCAGCCTTCCAAGCTGTTACCACCTAATTGGCGCTGTAACTGCGTCTTCAAAAGGCCATTCCATCTTTCTATCAGCCCAGCTGCTTCAGGATGATGGGGAATGTGGTAAGACCAGTGTATTCCATGATCGTGGGCCCACTGTCGTACTTCTCTGGCTGTGAAATGAGTTCCTTGGTCAGAAGCAATACTGTGTGGAATACCATGACGATAGATGAGGCATTCTGTCAGTCCGTGAATGGTGGTTTTAGCAGAGGCATTACGTGCAGGAAAGGCAAATCCATAACCAGAATAAGTATCTACTCCAGTAAGAACAAAACGCTGTCCTTTCCACGAAGGAAGTGGTCCAATGTAGTCAACCTGCCACCAGGTTGCTGGCTGGTCACCTCGAGGAATGGTGCCATATCTGGGGCTCAGTGTTGGTTTCTGCTGTTGGCAGATCTGGCAATCAGCAGCAGCAGTAGCCAGGTCAGCTTTGGTGAGTGGAAGCCCGTGTTGCTGAGCCCAAGCATAACCTCCATCTCGACCACCATGACCACTTTGTTCATGTGCCCATTGAGCAATGACAGGGATGGCTGGGGAGAGAGGCTGACTGTCCACAGAACGGGTCATCTTATCCACTTGATTATTGAACTCCTCCTCGGCTGAAGTCACCTTTTGGTGAGCATTTACATGGGACACAAATATCTTCACATCCTTTGCCCATTTGGAGAGATCTATCCACATACTTCTTCCCCAGATGTCTTTCTCACCAATTTTCCAATTGTGATCTTTCCAAGTCCCTGACCATCCAGCCAATCCATTGGCTACAGCCCATGAGTCAGTGAATAATCGTACATCTGGCCACTTCTTCTTACAAACAAACTGTAATACCATGTGTACTGCCCGAAGTTCTGCCCACTGTGAAGATTTCCCTTCACCTGTGTCTTTCAAGGTTGTCCCAGAAAGGGGTTGTAATGCTGCAGCTGTCCACTTCTGGGTGGTGCCTGCATAACGTGCAGAGCCATCAGTAAACCAGGCTCTAGTCTTCTCCTCTTCGGTCAGTTGATCATAGGGAACACCCCATGAGGCTATAGGTGCATGCTTGGCAGCAGATGGCATTGTAACAGGAGTAGAAACCATAGGCATTTGAGCAACTTCTTCATGTAACTTGCTTGTGCCTTCAGGACCTGCTCTGGCCCGATCACGTATATACCACTTCCATTTGATAATAGACTGCTGCTGTGCGCGTCCCACTTTATGACTTGCAGGGTCTGATAGTACCCAGCTCATGATGGGTAATTCAGGTCGCATAGTGACTTGGTGTCCTATTGTCAGACGTTCAGTTTCCACTAAGGCCCAATAGCAGGCCAAGAGCTGTTTTTCAAAGGGAGAATAGTTGTCTGCAGATGATGGTAGAGCTTTGCTCCAAAATCCCAAAGGCCTTTTCTGTGATTCACCTACAGGGGCCTGCCAGAGGCTCCAAACAGCATCTCTATCAGCCACAGACACCTCAAGTACCATCGGGTCTGCTGGGTCATATGGTCCAAGTGGTAGAGCAGCCTGCACAGCAGCCTGGACCTGTTGAAGGGCCTTCTCCTGTTCCAGGCCCCACACAAAGCTAGCAGCTTTCCGAGTCACTTGGTAAATAGGCCTAAGTAACACACCCAAGTGAGGGATGTGTTGTCTCCAGAATCCAAATAGACCCACTAAACGTTGTGCTTCTTTCTTGGTTGTAGGAGGGGCCAGGTGCAATAACTTATCTTTCACCTTAGAAGGAATATCTCTGCATGCCCCACACCACTGGACTCCTAAGAATTTCACTGAGGTAGATGGTCCTTGAATTTTGGTTGGATTTATTTCCCATCCTCTGGTACGCATATGTGTTACCAATGAGTCCAAAGTGGTTGCTACTTCCTGCTCACTTGGTCCAATCAGCATAATGTCATCAATATAGTGCACCAATGTGATATTTTGTGGAAGATCCAAACGATCAAGATCCCTTCTAACTAAATTATGACACAGGGCAGGAGAGTTAATATATCCTTGAGGCAAAACTGTGAAGGTATACTGTTGGCCTTGCCAACTGAAAGCAAATTGCTTCTGGTGGTCCTTATGGACAGGTACTGAGAAGAAGGCATTTGCCAGATCAATAGCCGCATACCAGGTGCCAGGAGATGTGTTAATTTGCTCAAGTAACGAAACTACATCTGGTACAGCAGCTGCAATTGGAGTTACCACCTGATTTAGTTTTCGATAATCAACTGTCATTCTCCATGATCCATCTGTTTTCTGCACTGGCCAGATAGGAGAGTTAAACGGAGATGTGGTGGGAACCACCACCCCTGCATCTTTCAAGTCCTTGATAGTGGCAGTAATTTCTGCAATGCCTCCAGGAATACGATACTGTTTTTGATTCACTATTTTCTTTGGCAAAGGCAACTCTAAAGGCTTCCATTTGGCCTTTCCAACCATAATAGCCCTCACTCTACAGTTCAGGGAACCAATATGAGAATTCTGCCAATTTCTGAGTATATCTATCCCAATTATACATTCTGGAACTGGGGAAATCACCACAGGATGTGTCCGGGGACCTACTGGACCTACTGTGAGTCGGACATCAGTCAAAACTCCATTAATCACCTGCCCTCCATAAGCCCCTACTTTAACTGGAGGGCCACAATGTTTCTTGGGATCCCCTGGGATCAGTGTCAACTCAGAACCAGTATCCAGCAGACCCCGAAAAGTCTGATTATTTCCTTTTCCCCAGTGTACAGTTACCCTTGTAAAAGGCCGTAGGTCCCTCTGGGGAAGAACTGGAGAAAGGGTAACAGCAAAACCTTTGAGTGTCTTATCAAGATCCTTCCTCAGCGGAACCTGGCCACCCCTTCATTCAAGGGGTTCTGGATCTGCAAACTGTCTCAAGTCTGGAAATTGATTCACTGGCCGAGATTGCTGTTTACCACGATCTAATGTAGCCTTTCTTTCATTTGGCTGTTTTCCACGATCTAATGTAGCCTTTCTTTCATTTGTTTGAGAATTTTTCTGCTTATACAGATCAAACAGATATGCAGTAGGCTTCCTATGTATTTCATTCCTGGAAACACCATGATTGGTTAGCCAGTACCAAAGGTCCAACCGAGTCATGCCATTATAAATTTCACCTCTCCTGTGCTGACCATTACTGGGTATGTTATTATAAACATTCTTTTGTCTACGCTGTCCATTATAATAACTAGAATCACCTTGTCTCGGGCGATTCAATGCTGCCACCTGGCCCTTGTTACCTCGGAATCCAACTAAACCCAGTGAATTTAATTCATCTAATTGAGCAGAAGCATCTCCAATGCTAAGATCTGGCACAAGGAAAAGGGAAAGAACAAAACCCTTCAAATGTGCTGGTGCCCCTCTCACCAATTTGCGTCTTATAGAGCTGGTGAAAGGCATATCTTCTGGACCTTCCCATTGTGGACAATTATGCTTTACACAATATATCCACTCTAGCATTGCAATTTCCCTAAGTCTTAAAATCCCTTCATCAACACTAAGCCATGGAATATCAGGCATCTCCAAGTCATTTCCAGTAGGCCATCTTTTGATAAACACCTCAGCCAACCATTCAAACAAACTTTTGACACCTTTTTTAACTATGCGAGCTTCCGTATTAAACCTAGAATCTCTACTCAGAGGACCCATGTCAATAAACTCAGCCTGCTCTAGTTTTATGTTCCTTCCACCCTTATCCCACACCCTTAAAATCCATTCCCACACATATTCACCAGGTTTCTGCTTGAATGAATTAGCAAACTCATTAAGCTCCTTAGTAGTGTAGCGAATTTCCTCATGGACTACACTTTCTACCTCCCCTCTAGGAGCCTGTTTTGCTTTGAGTCTGGTTACAGGTCTAGAAGAAACTATTGGTGGGCCGTAAGCAGACTCTGCAAAATTAATTTCCTCATGTGGGGAAGGCATTATTTCAAGAGGTGGGGCTGAGGGTACTACTTCCTCAGGTGGGGCAAACCCTTGAGAATCTGAGGATTCAAAATTCTCAGCTTCAACATGGTCTTCCCACACATCCCCGTCCCATGTTGTAGGATCCCATTCTTTGCCAATTAGAGCCCTTACTTTAACTGTCGACACACTCTGAGGCTGAGACTTGAATTTTCTCTGTAGTTCAGCCAACCTTACAATGAGAGTTTCTGTTTGATTTTCTGCAACTTGAGCTCTATTGCTACAAGAGAGAAGATTCTCCTCAAGGACACACTTAGCAACTTTTAGATCGTTTACTTGTGTCTGGAGCCTTTCGATTTTATCACACAACTCCTTCCTTTCATTCATCATTTTTTCCACAGATACTAAGAGCAGCCAGCCAGTAAAATCATTTTTCGATTTTTTCCCCATCTTGTAGAAAGCTTTGTGCACTGAATCACCCAATTCATTAAGAAAATCAAGGGCATTAGCTTCTTTAAGTTCGGAATATAGTTTCAACCATGGGTCTTCAAAATTCTCTGAGCTCCCAGGAGGGAGAGAATCTGGAGAGGTTTCAATATTTGAAAGTGCTGGTGGATCAACAAGCCAATTCCAGTATTTTAAAAGATTCATCCTTGTACTTCTGTTACTCTAGAACCACTCCTGGTACCAACTTCTGTATTAGTCAGGGTTCTCTAGAGTCACAGAACGTATGGATAGTCTCTAGATAATAAAGGAATTTATTGATGACTTACAGTCGGCAGCTCAATTCCCAACAATTGTTCAGTCGCAGCTGTGAATGGAAGTCCAAGGATCTAGCAGTTACTCAGTCTCACGCAGCAAGCAGGCAAAGGAGCAAGAGCAAGAGCTAGACTCCCTTCTTCCAATGTCCTTATATTGTCTCCAGCAGAAGGTGTAGCCCAGATTAAAGGTGTGTTCCACCACACCTTTAATCCCAGATGAAAGGCGTAGCCCAGATTAAATGTGTGTTCCTTAAACTCGGAGATTCAATCTTCTGGAATTCATAGCCACTGTGGCTCAAGATCTTCAAACCAAGATCCAGATAAGGATCTCCAAGCCTCCAGATAAGGGTCACTGGTGAGCCTTCCAATTCCGGATTGTAATTCATTCCAAATATTGTCAAGTTGACAACCAGGAATAGCCACTACAAGGGGCAAAGTGTCCACACTTTGGTCTTCGTTCTCTTGAGTTTAATGTGTTTAGCAAATTGTATCTTATATCTTGGGTATCCTAAGTTTCTGGGCTAATATCCACTTATCATTGAGTACATATTGTGCGAGTTCCTTTGTGATTGGGTTACCTCACTCAGAATGATGCCCTCCAGGCCCATCCATTTGCCTAGGAATTTCATAAATTCATTCTTTTTAATAGCTGAGTAGTACTCCATTGTGTAAATGTACCACATTTTCTGTATCCATTCCTCTGTTGAGGGGCATCTGGGTTCTTTCCAGCTTCTGGCTATTATAAATAAGGCTGCTATGAACATAGTGGAGCATGTGTCCTTCTTACCGGTTAGGACATCTTCTGGATATATGCCCAGGAGAGGTATTGCTAGATCCTCCGGTAGTACTATGTCCAATTTTCTGAGGAACCGCCAGACTGATTTCCAGAGTGGTTGTACAAGGTTGCAATCCCAGCAACAATGGAGGAGTGTTCCTCTTTCTCCACATCCTCGCCAGCATCTGCTGTCACCTGAATTTTTTATCTTAGCCATTCTGACTGGTGTGAGGTGGAATCTCAGGGTTGTTTTGATTTGCATTTCCCTGATGATTAAGGATGTTGAACATTTTTTCAGGTGCTTCTCTGCCATTCGGTATTCCTCGGGTGAGAATTCTTTGTTCAGTTCTGAGCCCCATTTTTTAATGGGGTTATTTGATTTTATGGAGTCCACCTTCTTGAGTTCTTTATATATATTGGATATTAGTCCCCTATCTGATTTGGGATAGGTAAAGATCCTTTCCCAATCTGTTGGTGGTCTTTTTGTCTTATTGACGGTGTCTTTTGCCTTGCAAAAGCTTTGCAATTTTATGAGGTCCCATTTATCGATTCTTGATCTTACAGCACAAGCCACTGCTGTTCTATTCAGGAATTTTACCCATATCTTCGAGGCTTTTCCCTACTTTCTCCTCTATAAATTTCAGTGTCTCTGGTTTTATGTGGAGTTCCTTAATCCACTTAGATTTGACCTTAGTACAAGGAGAAAGTAATGGATCAATTTGCAATCTTCTACATGATAACAGCCAGTTGTGCCAGCACCATTTGTTGAAAATGCTGTCTTTTTTCCACTGGATGGTGGTGGGCAATATTTTAATGTATTAGTCAATTTGGTTTGCAAATATCTTACTGAGAATTCTTGTGTCTATGTTCATAAGACATTTTGTGTCTTGTTTATGAGAGAATAAAGATACAATTTTCTTCTTTGAAAAAAAAAAGAAGTTAAACCATCTCTATTGGGCGATGTTTCTAAGGATTCATTTAGTTTTATTTTATGTGTATGGGTGTTTGCCTATATTCATGTAATGTATACAATGTCAGTGCAGTCCAAGAGACCACTCTAAACCACAAAGGCTATTGCTGTTTTACTTGTTTGTATCATCCCAGAACTTGTAAGTATGATGTAGTGATGAAGACACAACACAATTTGGATAGCGGACTGGAAGGAACCCCGCAGGACTGACCTGGAAGTTGTATGCACAAATGTGCTGTGCCCATTGCTAGAGAGAAAGCTTCCTTATTGTTGGTTCGGTCTCAGTGAGCCCCGATTGTCAAGCCTAAGAAACACAACAGCCCAAGACACGGCAAGATAGACGGGTGCGAAAGCGACACTCATATCTCAGGGGTGACCAACAGCCGCCTAATGGGACTTCTCTTTTTCTCAATAGGATGGGATTTAAACCTGGGACTAGAAACAGTCAACTACCTGTGGCTGGTGAGATTGTGGACCCTAGAGGAAAACCTATTACTGCCTCACTTCTAAGCCAGGAGAAGTTCCAAGAGCATTCAAAGTACCCATCCTTGTATCTACAGACAGATAAGTGTAGCTCTTACCCCTTATCAAAAAAGTTTCCTGTTTCTTTGTTCATCTGAAGCAGATGAATTTCATGACAGGAATCCACAGTGGTAAAAAAAAAAAAGTAGAATAAGAAAGAATGGGGTGCCCATCCCCAGTTAATACATCTAGAACCCAACTCCTACACTTAAGGCTTAGGGAATATAAGGGAAGAGGGGACAAAAAGATTGTAAGAGCCAGAGGGCCAGTATTTCCAATATGATGTAGTGTCTTTTAAGTATGACAAAAAAAAAAAAAAAAAAAAAAAAAAAGCTGCACCCAACTGTAACAACGGGGACAAAGATCTGCACAAAGACAACACCAGTTGACATCCCACAGCGAATGGGGAAAATTCACAAGGCCTCAGCAAGGGATAAAGAACTGTGCCAATGTGTTCTTCAAAACTATTGCCCTGTTTGTCTTCTGACAGATTCACTGTATCTGTTTTTTTATTGTTAAGGTCTTTGATCCATGTGCACTTCCATAGTGTGTTGAAGGAGAGTGTGTTGGAGGTAAAGGTGGCCCAGAGATCTAAGATAGAATCAAACACAACTAGTCAAAAAAGTCAATGAAATGATGCCTAATGATATTCATCTATACTCATATATTGGTGCCTAGAATTGTCTTCAGAGAGGCTTCATCCAGTAAGTGATAAAAACAGATGCAGAGACACTCCCCCCCCCCCCACCAGCCAAACATCAGGCAGACCTTGGGGAATCATGCTGAAGAGGGGGAAAAAGGATTCTAAGGGCCAGGGTGGTCAAGAACACCACAAGAAAATCCACAGAATCCACAATCTGGACACAAAGGGGCTCAATTAGACGAAACAATCAGGGAGCTTGCATGCTTCTAACCTAGGCCCTCGGGATCCATGTTTTAGTTGTGTGGATTGGTGTTTTGGTGGGACTCCAAAGACAAAGCAGGCAGTATTCCTGATGCTTTGCCTTCATTTGGAACCCTTGTCCTCCTTCTGGGTTGCTTTGTCCAACCTAATATGAGGGGAAGTACCTAATTGATATGCCATGTTTGGTTGATATCCCTGGGAGACCTGCCCTTTCCTGAATGGAAATGGAAGAGAAGTGGATAGGGAGGGAGGAGGTGCAGGGGAGGGAGGAGGTGTTGGGAGGAAAGATGGAGGGTGAGGAAACTTCCATCAGAATCTAATATATGAGTGAAGTTAATAAACAAAAAGAAGATAAGTATTTGTAAAATATACTAAATCTATAATTTAAAAGGCAAACATTAAAAAAGACAGAAAGAGGGAACTACAGGGATAAATGGCTGCTAGAACAGGGAGAATCACTCATCTCCCAGGACCAGCCCAGGGATAGGTTATTGGGTTACCAATTCCAAGTGGTTTTCCCTAAACCCGTGTATGTGAGCAACACTGATGGGACTCATCAGGATGTATTGATAAATGGGTTTGTAACAGTAATTACTATCGAAGAGGTCGTGAAGTTGAGAGGGGCCCGGCGGTGGTGGCGCACGCCTTTAATTCCAGCACTTAGGAGGCAGAGGCAGGCGGACTTGCTGGTGGGGACCTAGCGATCTGAGTGGAGAAATTGTGGAGTTCAGAGTCAGAATCTTCCACGACATAAAAACAGGTCAGCCATTGCCCGCCAGTGCATGGCAGGCCAGGCTGCCAAGGGCAGAGGCGCAAAAGCTGGAGTGTGCTGGTTCTTTTGTGTTTGTTTTTGTTTTTGGCTTTTTTCGAGACAGGGTTTCTCTGTGTAGCACTGGTTGTCCTGGAACTCACTCTGTAGACCAGGCTGGCCACCAACTCAGAAACCCGCCTGCCTCTGCCTCCCGAGTGCTGGGATTAAAGGCGTGCGCCACCACTGCCCGGCGTGCCGGCTCTTTTTTTAATGTTTCTGCAACAGGCACAAGCCTGGGCTACGAAATGAGTTTCATTCAGGATTGAAAGGATATCCAACTGCACAGAAGCCTCCTTTGCAGGCAATACCATATTTTGAAGTGTGAACAAAAACTCAGAAGAATTGATAGATATATTGTCTCAGTTCTTTCTCTGGACCCCAACCTGACTTGGGAAACTCTCCTCCCTTTCGTCTTTGTACACTGAGCTTCTCCTCTAAGACTCACATGTGCAGGTGCTCTGTCGGGAGCTATCATAGGACAAGCTAATAACTAGCAGATGAGTCTGCTTTGGATTAATTAATAATCCACGAATGATTTGCTCCCAGTCAAGGCCGAAGAGAAAATTCGTTTTAGGAAACGTTCCTGCTATTATGCTTTCCTGTTATTATTAAACATATAATAGTCACTGGGTATTAGCTGACAGTTTTTAGCAGATCTCTGCAGAACAACTAAGATGTACTGTCTTGCAGTGATGCTATATAGACAAATCGATGACTTCTTAATTCTTTTGGCTTTTTGAGCCAAGGTTTCTCTGTGTAGCTCTGGCTGTCCTGGAAGTCACTCTATAGACCAGGCTGGCCTTGTACTCATATACATAAAAATAAATAAATCTTTAAAAAAAAGAATTCCTAAAATTATGTCAGTGTTTATTAAGCTCTTAAGCTCTTTTATACTGGGACTATTAGGTCCTTCCTGACAGTTAAAACTGCAATGAGAACTCTGCCACTCTGTTACCAGTTAATTGCTTCAACTACTCAGAGCACATTCCAAAAGGTTGTAAAACTATTAACCAAAGGTCATAAAATCGAAACAAATGATTTATTACAGGCAATGGCGCGGAAGGTAAAATATTGGCTGGGTTTATCTATATGAAACTTCGGTAATGCCAGGTGCATGCCATTAATCCAGGAGGCAGAGGCAGGCAGATTTCTGAGTTCGAGGCTGACCTGGTCTACAAAGTGAGTTCCAGGACAGCCAGGGCTATACAGAGAAACCCTGTCTTGAAAAACCAAAAAACAAAACAAAACAAACAAACAAAAAAGCAAAAACCAACCAACCAAAAAACCAAAAAACTTAATTAATAACTTAGTTATGATTGTTTTGTTTTGTTGTTGTTGTTTTTTTTGAGACAGGGTTTCTCTGTGTAGTTCATAACCAGTTGCAGGAATGAGGTTTATAAAGTACTATGAATGCTTCTGTCTTATTTTGCTAACGAATACATTTGTCTTTCTTCAAATTTCTTTAACATTAATTGTTTGAGACACTAAAAGAATGTTCCCAAGGGGACATTGCCCCATTGTGAATTTACAAATGCTTTTTCGATTGTACAAGGAATAGTTATATCATATTAGGTATATTCACAACCTTGTTATTGTTTCATGTGAACATGAGAGATTATTTGTGTCAAGTTGACAAGGGGTGGATTGTAGTGGCTATTCCAGGTTGTCAACTTGACTATATTTGGAATGATCTACAATCCAGAATTGGAAGACTCACCAGTGACCCTAATCTGGAGGCTGGGAGATAGAAGTTTCTGACCTGGATCTTGGTATGGAGATATTGAGGCATAGTGGCTATGGATTCCAGAAGAGTAAGACGGAGATCTCCGAGTTCAGGATCATCTGAGATTAAAGATGTGGTGGCACACACCTTTAATCTGGGCTACACCTTCTGCTGGAGACCATATAAGGACATTAAAGAAGGAAGGCTCACTCTCTCTCTCCTTTGCCTGCTTGCCATGTGGGACTGAGCAACCTCTAGATCCTTGGACTTCTATTCACAGCTGCTACTGACCATTGTTGGGAGTTGGACTGCAGACTGTAAGTCATCAATAAATTCCTTTACTATATAGAGACTATCCATAAGTTCTGTGACTCTAGAGAACCCTGACTAATACAGGTATTGTTCTTCCTATGGGTTTGCAAACCCCCTCAACTCCTTTATGCATATATATATGCATATGTATATGCATATATATATATGCATATTTAGCATTCCACAATATTCTGGCCATATTTAACATACTTGATATGGACTGCTGTCCTCTTGGCACATGTCTTAGTTCTTAGTTGTTTGGGTTTTTTGTTTGTTTGTTTTGTTTTTGTTTTTTGAGACAGGGTTTCTCTGTGTAGCCCTGGCTGTCCTGAAACTCACTCTGTAGACCAGGCTGGCCTCCAACTCAGAAATCCACCTGCCTCTGCCTCCTGAGTGCTGGAATTAAAGGTGTGTGCTACCATGCCTGGCTGTTTGTTTGTTTGTTTGCTTGTTTGTTTTTTAAATATTTTCATTTACATTTCAAATGTTATCCCAATTCCTGGTTTCCCCTGGAAACCCTTATCCCTTCCCCTGCTTAGATGAGGGTGTTCACCCACTCATCCACTCCCACCTCCCTGCCCATGATTCCCCTACTCTGGGGCATCTATTCAGCATTCAGAGTACCAAGGAAATCTCCTTTTGATGCCTGAGAAGGCCGAACTCTGTTACATATGCAGCTGGAGCCATGTGTACTTCTTGGTTTAGTCCCTGGGAGCTCTGGGTTGGTTGATATTGTTCTTCCTATGGGGTTGCAAACAGCCCTTTCTCTAACTCCTCTATTGAGGACACCTTGCTCAGTCCAAGGTTGGCTACAAGCATCTGCCTCTGTATTTGTACTGCACTGGCAGGGCTTCTCAGGAGACAGTCATTTCAGGCTCCTTTCTACATGCACTTCTTGGCATTAAGAGGAGCAGGGGTTGTTATCCCATGGTACAAAAGTTAACTTTTTCCACTGTGTGTGCTTACAAGAGAATCCACATGTGAGAGTGAACTTTTGGCTTGGAAACCATAAGATTGGATAATCCGGCAGACTGAGTTCTCTATTATTGCCAGAGCATGGGCTCTGCACTACTGGTTCCTGCAATGGTGAGAAATATGAATTCTCAAAACTTAGCCTGAAATTATGTCTGCTAAATGCTCCACCAGGTTCCTTCTGACTGAATATCTATCAGGATGAGCACCTACAACCCTCCCACACTCCTGCAGCTGGCACTGGACGGGGTGCTGAGGAAGGATTCCATAGACTTCTCTGATCTGGAGTACCTGCCCATCACGCTCTTCCCACCACTCTTCATAAAGGCCTTCAATAGCAGACACACAGAGATAGTAAAGAAAATGGTGGCAACCTGGCCCTTTCCCTGCCTCCCTGTGGGGACACTGCTTAAAACCGCTGGTGTGGAGATGCTGCAAGCTGTGCTGGATGGCATAGATATACTGCTGACACAGAATGTTAGTCTCAGGTAAGCAAGGCCTAAGGAGGCCAGAAGGGGAATCATAGGGTAAGACACACATGAGTGCAGGAAGAATGGGGTCAAACAGGACAGAGGCTAATGATGTCATCGACATGCAGGTCTATAGAATTACTATTCAAGTTGAAAGCTGATCTAAATGACAGTCATAGGTCAGGACAGCTCAGAGTACAAGTAGCTACAGTAGGATGAGCCTTTTTGTGGCTTTCCTACAGATACTAGATATGGAAGAGACACAAGCCAAGAGCAACTAAATGGAGGGAAGTGGGGCATGTCTCCAGATGCAGCTCATGCAGTGTTCTTGCCTGCCTGGTGTGAGGTGCTATGATGGAGCTGACATTAGACAAGTGGGATCCAAGCTGACTCCATGTTGGTTCCTGTTTTACATTATGAAACTTTGCCTTTATCCCTCACCGAAGGTGCAAGCTTCAAGTGTTGGAGTTGAGAGATGTACACCAGCATTTCTGGGATGTATGGGCTGGAAGAGAGGATGAAGTCCACTCAGCAGAGACTAAGAGTGAGAAGAAAGTAGGAGAGCGCATTTCTAGAAAACCACCGAGAGGTGTGAAGGTAGTCACTGACCTGAGACTTGGCTACCCTGTAATTGAACACCAAGCTTGCTTGCTGCAGTGGGCCCAGCAGAGAAAAGACCTTTTGAGAAAAGGCTCTTTGT
This sequence comes from Mus musculus, assembly GCF_000001635.26. Classification (NCBI taxonomy): domain Eukaryota; kingdom Metazoa; phylum Chordata; class Mammalia; order Rodentia; family Muridae; genus Mus; species Mus musculus. Next base: position 101,989,085 of record NC_000070.6, read on the forward strand.
GGCTATGCTGTCCAAAAATCAAGATTAATGGCCTCCCTTTATGTATTATGAGGGAGTTCTTAAACGTTTTCTACCCAAGCGATATCGATGAATTGGATCCATGCCCACATCAGTTTGTGTCCTTCCTGGATCTCTTTGTACTTTACTTTGGAAAGATGTGATATCTTTGCAAGTTACAACTAACCTGCATTAACTCAGATAGGGACATCTTTTCAGATACATTGGCAGACAAAGAGGAGAAGGGTGGTACCAAGTTCCTTTCTCAGTTCTCCAAACTCAACCATCTCCAGTCCTGTACTGAAGGACCTTCTGCAATGCACGGCCAATCTCAGCAAGTTGACTGTAGAGCTGTACCCTGCCCCTCTAGACTATTATGATGACATGCATGGTGTTGTGGTGGAGAGATTTTTCCAACTGTGTCCTGACCTCATGGATATACTCATGGCCAAAAGGCAGCCCAAGACAATCTTCTTTGCTACAGTCCCCTGCCCTCATTGTTGGATGTGCTGTGTCTATGAAATGAAGACCAAACTTTGCCACTGTTGGCAGTAAATAGGACAAGGTTACTTCTTGATACAGACAAATCAATGTCAAGGGGAAGGGAGAATTCATCGTGGGGTCCCAGAACCCATGGCTTTAGACACTGTTAGATGCATTGGAATCAGAATGATGTTCAGATTATTCAGAACACAGGAGATGGCATGACCTTGACAGAGTCACTGACCTCAGTTCTTGGTTTACCATTAGGGTGCCCTGTGACCTCATGAAGTGTGATCAAGGAAATTCTAGTTCAAGACCTTTTAGCATCAAACTGAACTGAAGTTATTTATTACATTTTCTTTCTCTCTTCAATTTCTACTCATTGGCTGCTAGGAGTACTATGTGCACAGTTATCAAACTGACTGGTCAGTGCAGACCTTCTGTTTATGAAAAGCAATTTATAGAGTGGCAGATGATTTCACTTCATGATACTCAGAAGAGAGATGGTATGAACATTTTGAACATGGCTGAAGCAAAAGTTCTTGCCCAGAGAACTGATTGTGCTGAGACCTGTTAACTCTTCAATTGTGAGCTCAGAGAGAGGGCAAGCCAACCATTTTATTCCCTTTGTCACTGTATCAGGTAACATTAAAATAATTTTACTCTGTTTGTGTTGGTCTTCATTAAAACACACGGATCTCCCTGTTTTCACATGCCATTGTGATGCACACTCAATCTATACAATCTACTAATTGTGAAGGGCTCTTGAACATCCTCCTCTGGAAAGAACCATTCTCGGGATGGGATGGGCTTGTGAAAATAGTGCGTCCCTACACAAGACCCCGATCATGAGCACAGTCTAGAAAAGGAAATGGGAACTGTTAGAACCTTCAGCTCCATCAATGTTTACAGAGATGACTACCACAGGCTAAGGACCTACCGTGACCATAGAGACTCTTCTATTGGAGAGAGGAAGTTTATTTGATATTCAAGTTCCTATTCATCAAGTGACAAGGCCAAGGAAGGGATTCATAGCAATGGTGCTTACTGACTTGTTTGTCCTGTATTGCTCAGCTTGCTTCTTTCTTTCCTGTCTTTATCTTCCTCTTCCTCCTCTTCTTTCTCTCTTTGTTCTTTTTTAAAATCAATTTCTTCTCATCTAGTACATCTTGCCCAGTTTCCCCTCCCTCCCTCTGCTGCCCATCTCAATTGCTCCTCTCATCCTTCCCCCAAATTCACTCCTCCATTCCCTTCAGAAGAGGGCAGCCATCCTAGGGATATCAGCCAAAATAGCCTTTCAATTGCAATAAGATTAGGTATCTCCCTATGATGGCTGGATGAGTTACCCTAGTAGAAAAACACCTTGACAAAATATAACATCCCTTCATGATAAAAGTCTTGAGAGACTATGGATGCAAGGGACATAACTAAACGTAATAAAAATGGCAGTGACATTAGACTATGTATAGACTACATCAACTATAGTATAATTTTGTTCACAAGAAGATTATCACTACAGGATAACATGTTATTTTTCTCTCCATGTTCAGCATAGTTTCTTCCTTAGGGCATCCACAATTCTATTTGGGAACTTCAACATGAATATCTCAATGTTTCATATCTACTGTACATACCATCAACTAAAAAATGCTTTTTAAAAAAATTTATTAGATATTTTCTTTATTTACATTTCAAATTTTATCCTATTTTCCTCTCTGAAAATATGCTATCCCCTCCTCCATCACCCTGATCCCCAACCCACCCACTCCTGCTTCCTGGCCCTGGCCTTCCCCTATACTGGGGCATAGAATCTTCACAAAGACCAAGGGCCTCTCCTCCCACTAATGGCCAACTAGGCCATCCTCTGCTACATATGCAGCTAGAGACATATGTCCCACCACATGTTTTCTTTGATTGGTGGTTTAGTCCCAGGGAGCTCTGGGGGTACTGGTTAGTTCATATTGTTCTTGCCATGGGGATGCAAACCCCTTCAGCTCCTTGTGTACTTTCTCTAGCGCCTTCATTGGTGACTCTGTGCTCCGTCCAATGGATGACTGAGCATCCACTTCTGTACTTGCCAGGCACTAGCAGAGCCTCACAGGAGAGAGCTATATCAAGCTCCTGTCAGCAAAATCTTGTTGGCATCTGCAATAGTGTCCTTGTTGGGTGGTGATTTATGGGATGGATCCCAAGGTAGTGCAACCTCTGGATGGTCATTTCTTTAAAAAAAATGCTTCTTAAAGTAATAATTATAGTACATTCAACTCAAAATGCAGAATATAAATTCTTTTAGTTTTCCAATAAAATATGGACCTATTGCAGGTATAGCTGGAATCCTAAAGTAATTCCAGTTCTAAATTCATTTAGTTTAGGATTCCAATAGTGTAAAGTGTGTTCTTTCTCTAAAACAATTATCCAATCACCTTCACAGAAATATTTATTTTTCAGATATGTGGGTACTGTGTTTTTATATGTAATGGGGGTAAAAGATTATGTAAGTAGAAAAGTATATTTTGAAATGAACTGAAACAAAAAAGGAATAAAATTAGTGAGATAGAGATATCATTTATCAGGAGATTATATGGCAACACATCATTGAATTAGAGAGGGTACAGGGGTCAAATAAGTGACCTTGACTCTAGAATTTGGATCTGAGAAGAACACACACATTGAGGCGTGTGCTGGAGACAGGCCTCATCAATACCTATGGAGGAAACACTAACCACCACAACAAAAAAATAGATTTTTTTTTTTGATGATGAGAATGGAAAAAAAAATCAGTGAAACCAAAGCTGACTTGCCTTGCAGGATTTGTCAAAAGTAGCCAGAACAAACAAGGGGAAGAAAAGGATCGAGACCCATTTTCCCAAATCAGGGTGGAAAGAAGAGCTATGAAAAAAGTTTCAACAGGTATGAAAAGGAAAACAGGGAATGTTCTAAACAACAGCAAGTCAGTAAACATAGCACCCAGATGATGATGGACAAGTTTCTTGAAAGGTCAAGGTACCAATCTCAATCCAGTTGTGTGTTAGTTGGCTTGCTATTGCTGTGCTAAAGATCACAACCAAAAGCAAAGGGGGAATGAACAGCTTACAGGTCACCATCCATCACTGAGGGGAAATCAGGGCAGGACACTATGAAGGAATGCTGCTTGCTCGCTTGTTCTCCATGGTTTGCTCAGGACTACTGACCCATCCAGCAGGTCCAGTTTTTCGAGGGTCTCGAAGGGACCTTCTCCTAAGAACCAAATGGGGAGAGAGAAGGGCGGACACCAAGTGCGAGGAACGACATGGAACCAGTCTGATCAGCATCAAGGTGTCACTGTATTCAGCAAGGCTCAAGGCTTAAATGCACAAGCAAAAGGGGAAGTACTTCTCAGCAGGAGAGATGGGGCATCAGAAATGCACAAGCAAAGGAGGAAGTACTTCTCAGCAGGAGGGGTGGGGCAGTGGAAATGCACAAGCAAAAGGGGAAGTACAAGTACTTCTCAGCAGGAGGGATGGGACAGTGGAAATTTTTCTTTTGGCAGCTACACGGGGAAGCAGGAACTTGGTGGTATCAGGGTACATCTTGTGGTCAGGACATCTGGCGCTGACTTAGGGCTGGAACATTCTGTGGTTATTCTCGGAACAGTGCGTCGGTGGCACGCTTTTGACCCCCTTTTCTTCTCGGGGGGAGAGGCCCAATTCGTAGATCATGACAATAGAGTTGTCTTAGTAGCTCCCAACAGACCACCTGCCCAGGGGTGGCACTGCCCATACTGTTCTGGGCCCTTACATATCACTTAATTTAATAAATGCCCTATAGGTCTGCCTACAGGCCAATTTAATAGAGTCAATTCTTCAATTGAGGTTCCCTTTTCCTAGATGACTCTGGCTTCTGTTAAAAACCAAACCAAACCAAACCAAACCAAACCAAACCAAACCAAACCAAACCAAACCAAAACCAAAACAAAAATGTAACCAGGACAGGGAGTATTTTGTTTAACCACCACCACTTCTTGCCTTCTGCCTGGGAATCAGAGAGACTGGCTGCAGGCTCTTGCCTCTAAACCTTCCCACATCCTCAGTAAGCTCTATGTAAAGCCCCTTCATTCTTCCACATAGGCTATATCCTTTCTTAGATACCCAACTCTTTTATCTGGCTCTGGTGCTGGGGTCTGAACTCTCTGTAGAACTCAGGCTATGCTGTCATTTTTCTTTCTTTCCATGGCATTAATAACTTTTCTAACAAACTTCTTACTCCCAGCAATCCATCTCAAGTGTCCTTCCAGCACACCCTTTTAATAAGGACAATTGTAAATGATAAGGCCAAATGATATAGAGCTCAATATTGGTGTTGAGCACTTGCTCAGAGTAACATGTGAGAGGATGAACTTCAGTCTTATCCAAGCCACTGAATTCTTGTAGGATTTTTTGTTAAAGCAGCCTTTTTTCTTTCTTTTCTTCCTTCATTTCCTGCTTTTCTTCTTCATTTTGCTTGCTTCCTTTCTTCTTTCCTTTCTTTCCTTCGTTTTATGTCACAACATTTTTATTGATTATTTGGAAATTTTACATCAGGTACTTCCCAGGTCCACCCCCACCCTTTTAGCCTGCCCCAAAATCAAAGAACGAGGGGGAGGAGGAGGAGGAGGAGGAGGAAGAGGACAACATCAAGTCCAATTTGTGTTGTCCATATAATCCCTAGATTGTGATCAAACACCAGCAGACAACCCCTTATCAAGACTTTTCAATGGTTTTCTGTTTAGACTATTTCTTTTTGGTGAATGGGATTTGGAGAGAAAGAGGTTGTTACAGAAGCCTTCTATGCCTCTCATTCTCAACTGAGAATCTGCAGTCATTGATACCATCACAAAAGTAGCTTCCTTGTTCTCTGTAGTAAGTAACAGCTCAGATCATGGGTTTCCACATGGTTTCTGGCTACAGCATTGGCCATGAACATCAACATGGCTTCAGATGGCAGCACAGACCATGGATATCCTTGTGATCTCTGGTGATAACATAGGCCATGGACAGCAAGACAATCCCCAGCCACAACAGGGCCACAAATACCAACATGGACCAGAGACATCAACATGGCCAGGACAGCCAGCCCAGGTCACATGCATGAACAAGACCTCAGGCTGCAGCACAGAGCACCGGTATCCACATGGCCTTCACCAGTAACATGGTCCATCGATTCGGCCTTGGTTGATAGCATGGACAGCAGCCTTTCTTTTTTCTTTTCTTTTTTTCTTTTTTTTCTTTTTTTTTTTTAGGGTTTCTCTGTATAGCCCTGGCTGTCCTGGAACTCACTTTGTAGACCAGGCTGGCCTCGAACTCAGAAATCTGCCTGCCTCTGCCTCCCAAGTGCTGGGATTAAAGGCATGCGCCACCACGCCTGGCCGACAGCAGCCTTTCTAACCGCATAAAATATTGATTGAACTTGAATTCTAGTGTTCTCAATTTTCTTCCAGTTTTCCTTGTCATCCATATAATTTCTAGTGAATTTTTTTTTAATATTGCAAAACCTATGTTTTGTTTGTTTTCTGAGGCAGTGTTTCTCTGTGTAGCCCTGGCTGTCCTGGAACTAACTCCTTAAACAAGGCTGGGCTTGAACTCTGCCTCTGGAGTGCTGTATTAAAAGTGTGTGCCAGCCGGGCACCGTGGCACATGCCTTTAATCCCAGCACTTGGGAGGCAGAAGCAGGTGGATTTCTGGGTTCAAGGCCAGCCTGGTCTACAGAGTGATTTCCAGGACAGCCAGGGCTACACAGAGAAACCCTGTCTCAAACAAACAGATTGTGTGTGCCACCACCATCTAGCTCCAAAACTTAATTATAGTGAACTATGACAATAATATTTTAGGTTCTATAGCTGATAATGCCAATATTTTAGCATCTAGGTCATCAATATCTATAGTCACTTTTGCTAACTCTTAACTCACAATGGCTTGTTCTGTCTTTAAAATGATTCTGGACTCATGTTTGCTGTTTGAGTGAGATTTTAGAAATTTTAAAATGTCTGAGTTGAATATATTGTCCCTCACAATGGACTTTTTTTTTTTTTTTAAAGATTTACTTATTTTATATGAGTACATGGTAGCTGTCTTCAGACTCTTCAGGTGAGGGCATCAGATCTCATCACAGATGTTGTGAGCCACCATGTGGTTGCTGGAAATTGAACTCAGGAGCTCCGGAAGAGCAGTCAGTGCTCTTAACCACTGAGCCATCCCTCTAGCCCACTACAGTGGACTTTTATATTTTAAGCTCTCCTATCTGGGTTAAAACTAATCTAGAACTTTAATTTCTTGGCATGGTTTTCCCTTTTTCCCTGGGGAAAAAAAACACAAAACAAAACAAATTGAATTGCAGTCTTGTATTCTTACAGGGAGACTCATAAGGATAACACTTGTGCCTATCCAGTGATATGGGAGGGGGACAGACTTCTGTCCTGGCTCTCTTTATCAGAAGGTTCTGGCTTGAAGAACTATCTCAGGGCTAATTATTTTTGTTTCTTCCTTCCTCCTTTGGGAAATGTGTCTGAATTCTTTTGTAAATCATTAAATTGTGCAGTTTATGGACAAGAGCCTAGGCTCAAAGCTTGTTTTCTCTTCAGTTCACAGGAGTTATCAATGCATCCCCACCCATCTGGCCATCTACTTCTGATCTAGCCTAGATCTAGAGTTGGAAGTCTATCTGATACCTAAGGAGATCAAAGGATGGATGATTTCTGGATGTCTGTCCCACCAGCTGCCTCTATTGCAGTTTTATATCTGAATCTGCAAGCCCTTTACTGGTGTCCCCACAGTCCAGTGGCCAAAGAGAAATCTCATGATTGAGTTTATTTACAGCATTCCTCTTACAGAGCCTGGGTTTTTTGGCCCCACATTGCCCATGATCATGGACACAACCCAGATGTTGCCATCACTAAACCTCTGTAAACAATTATCTGTTACCCCTTTCTTAGGGCATAAGTAGAAAGAAGTGTAGCCTTGGTACTGGGGGCTCAATTATTTTGGGGCTCAATAAGGTCCCTCATACCACCTACACATGCGGAGTGTTCACATGTCTTGTACTTTAAAACATCAGATAAGGGATGATTTATACCAAACAAATGATGGCACTGAGCAGAAAGCCAAAAGGAAATTAAGTCTTAGTGAAGTGGGTAAGAGTTTCAGGGGAGCAGGCTAGTCCTTTGGAACTGGGAGGTGTTTGATCTACTCTGAAGGGTACCCGAAGAAAAAAGTCCCCAGGGCAACTGACCCATTAGAGTCCTCATGACAAATTGACTGCTTTAGTTTCCAAAATTCCTCTTTCAGAAATATGTGTCCAGCGTTGTCTGGAACCAGATTCTCTGCCTGCACACTCTGCTCAGAAAGATTGTGTGGGAAGCCACTCTCAGAAGAGAGCACAGCTGGGTTCAGTAGCTTACTCGGATCAAGTGGCCAAGAGTGATGGAAAGCAAGGGAAGCCGCTGAGGTGTGGCTGCTTTGGGAAGCAGAACACTAGAAGAGGGAAAAATTCAAAGCATCAAAGTGTTGAAAAATTGCTTTTAGAGTACTGTCAGCAGACAGCAGAGGCAGGAGACTCAGGGCAGCCCTAATGTCATGAGAAATGTTCATATGTAAAGCTAGAAAAATGACAGTTCTGTAACAGATGTAGAAGTAGGTTTTGAGAAAGCCCTTATAAACATGCAATATTTTAAATGCCAATAAATCACAATCAAGAGTTTGAGAATCAAATCCAGTTGAAGACAAGCATCTTGAAGGAAAACCATATGAAGGGACTCTACAAAATGAAATCTGTTGCCATTGTCTGGTATATTTTCAGGAGTTTGGTTAAAGCTGAAATTTAGATTTGTGTGTAGCATGGCTTGAACTTGAAGCCTTCAGTTTGGAAGGACAGGTTCATCTTGGTCAGGATAGTGTATGCTTATGCTGTTTGCGTCATTATTGAAAGCACTTCATTAGCATTCTGGAGCAACTTGTTAGTGTTGGAATGTGACTTAGGAAATAGCAAGATAGGTGGGTACTAACCAGCTCTTACCAGGAAATGAAGAGAAAAAGAGTCCAGACACTCCCTCCTGGCTCTCCTGTTACCATCAAGGACATTTTTGACACCTTAATGGTGATGTTTGAAAGCCTAAATGGGAGCCGGGCGTGGTGGTGCACGCCTTTAATCCCAGCACTCCGGAGGCAGAGGCAGGCAGATTTCTGAGTTCTGATTTCTGAGGCCAGCCTGGTCTACAAAGTGAGTTCCAGGACAGCCAGGGCTATACAGAGAAACCCTGTCTCCAAAAACAAACAAACAAACAAACAAACAAACAAACAAAACAAAAAAGAAAGAAAGCCTAAATGGAAAGTCTAACTATTTATTCGTGGGAGAGAAATTTTGAAAAGATTAAATAAAAAAACTTATATCCAGTTGGAACTGTAGAAGGCATGAGACCCACATTCTCATGGATAAGCATTAGATAAGCCAGAAATGTTAAAATGCAGGTAGAAGGGTGTGCCACCACGCCCGGCACTTAGCTTGATTTTTAAATCAGGCAGAGCCAGCAGCCTAGGTGGGGTGGGGTGGGGCTACCCACAGTGGACTGGACTATCCCACATCCATCATCATATTTGATGCCCTATAGACCAATCTGATGGTGACTGTTCTTCAATCCAGGTTTCTTCCCCTTGGATGACTCTAGCTTGTGTCAAGTGGCTACAAACCAACCAGTTCTCTCAGAACGTTTCTCATCTTGGGCTTTAGTGTTGTAAGAAAGGGATTGGATGATAGAAGAGAACAGAGAGGTTATGGCTCCAGATTTCCAGGGAACTAGAAAACACACATGAGATTGTCAGTTACACTATGCCTCCCCAAATTACAAAGATGGGCGTACAGAGAGCGGAATATGCGCTTACCAAGGCTACAGCCCCGCAGTTCCGCACTGGAAAGGTGGGTTGTTTTCCTTTCCTATTATGGCTACTGAGGACGTTTGCTCTCTGCCACAGGTAGCACAGCATTTCTGTAGCTTGCAAGAAGATTGAAATTCAGAACCTTAAGTGTGGTTTGCTAGATGGTATTGTTTTCACACCGTTAAGAGAAGAAAATGGTAAGGAGACACAGTCAACTGGGTTCCTCTAATGTTACTACTGTACCAGGACGCCGTGGTCCTAATTATGTGTTGGGCTCTGCTGCCACCTGCTGGTCATCTAGGAAAATAGACGAAAGCTTCCCGTATGTGATGAATACCTGACCCCCTGAATTTCAATCTTCTTCCAAGCTACAGTTGAGTAGGAACAGAAAAAGTGGACTACGTTTCGAACAGCAAGAACCCAAGCAGGTGAGGTGCAGAGGGCCTGTGGTTTATTCGGGGGACTTGGCCAGATTAGCATAGGAGGTCAAGGATAGATCATCTTATGTTTTCTGTGTGATTACTGGGGAAAAGCATAAGGTAAAGAAACAGAGCCTCCTGATTAATTGATAGTTTCTATTTATATTATGGATAATCCACTTACAACATTCAAGAGAAGGAGGAGTTTGATTCCTAGGGGGCATAAAGAGGGTGATTCTCTGCTTTTATTTATTTTTTCTTCTCTTCCTATAATGCATTTGGGTTTGATCATATGCATGCCCAATTACTCAGAGGCATAAGAGAGCCAATAGAGAGTCTTCTTGAAATTTTATTTGAGACACACATTTGAAGGATTGTGCATATACCCCAAACTGTTCAGGCATTTCTCTTCCATAAGGAAGGTATGATTGAATAAAATCTGTCTACATCTGATGATTGTCATGGCGGGGTGGGGGGGGAGGATGGAGAAACTTATCCTAATGTTCAGAGAGAGGTATATATGTAGCTGGATGCAAATGGGGCCTGAGGTTATTGGATGCATTGTTCCAGAGAGGGGTGTTATGTGTAAGTAAAAAAGCTGGGCTTCCACTTGCGTTATCAGAAGGCGATTTCATAAACCAAACCAAGAAGAGTCCCACATTATTAAACCATTCCCTATGCGTGCCTGCCTCAGTCCTCCTTGTTAATCATCCTTGAAAATTTCTGTAGGGTTGTGGGTTCCTCATCTGCTTCACCACAGGCCAGGGCTGCTTGGGGAGGTGGAACTCAGGGAGTTAGACTGTGCTTATCCCACACTGCCCTAGGCACCACTCTGGGGTGGGAAAGCACAGTCTGAGGTGTGAGAAAGACAGAACTGGTTCCAGGGTCCCTGGGCCTAAGCTGAAGTCGGGCTGTGGGGGACTCAGACTCTTGGACACCCAGGCACAGCTGGAAGTCGTGGAAGAGCAAAGAATGCAGTGGGTCTAGCCCAGGGTGGGTGTGTGTGGGTGCAGGGGAGGGGGAGCAGGGAGCTAGTCCCACGGGGGGGGGAGAGAGAGAGAGAGAGAGAGAGAGAGAGAGAGAGAGAGAGAGAGAGAGAGAGAGAGAGAGAGTTGGTGGCTTGAAAGCTACAGGCTTGGTGGAGGTTGTAGCTGGGAGTGAGAGCCTTTCTATGGGAGACAAGACAGTGTCTCTTTAGGTAAAGGCCTTCTTTGTGGTCTCCCACTGCTCCCCACTGCAGATCATAATGAAAAGAGGCAGTTCCATGTTCTGAATCATTTCTTGCCGTAGTGGAAAGTGGATGCATAAAACCATGCCCCGCTTCTCAGGGTGGGCCTGGGATTAAATACCTTTTGCAGGGAGGAATGTCTGGGAAGGAAAGCTTATTGGCTATGCCCTCCGGAACTCTAGCTACTTCATTAGCATGGAGACCTCTGTCTTGAGCCTATGTGACCTGTGTCTCTTTTATGTGAGAAGCATGGCATGTGTCCCAAGTCTGCCAGGGAGCTGGGAGTCACCTAAGCCTCAGGTGCGTGCCCACCGAGTCTCCGGGTCTCGACCTGCTCTCCCTTACCAAACTTCCTGGCATGGTTTTATCTCCTACAATTTTCTTTTTCCCATGTAGCTATTGAACTCAGGAGTAGTTTTGATCAACTGCTAGCAAAACAGAGGAGGGACATGTATAGTTACAATGCTTTCAAGTAAAAATTCTGTAAAGTAGGATTGTCCCAAAGGCCATACAGCTACAGCCTGTAAACAAGAGGACTCCGTGAAGCCTCTAAGTGTCGTTGATACCCTGGCTCCTGTAAAGGCAATGCTTATGTACTTGCTGTGGGACATGTGTTCTTTGAGTTGTTTGCCTACCTTGCCTTCATTTTCTGTTTGTTCACGATTTACTGTGAAATGCAAGCATCAAAGTTTTACAAGCAGGGACTTTCACTGTTACTATAAGATCTCCCATTTCTTTATTTGTCAAGTAATAAGGATTGGTCTTCTAAGCTCACTGATGCCTCAATTTTGCAGGCAGTTGGAGCATTGACACCCTAAATCCCTCAAGAGTGGAGTGAAAAATGGGGAAACCCAAAGTACCTGCCGGTAGTTTCTGAATGTTCCCTGGGCATACCCACTCCCACTCTCTTGTCCTCAGTCATAGTTATTTTCTGTAGCTGTGACAAAACACTGTGGCTAAGACAAATTATAAACAAAATCATTTATGGGCTTTAGGTTTCAGAGGGTTAGAGTTCATGACGGTGGAACAAAACATGGCAGCAGGACCTGCTGAGAGCTCACTTCCTGATTCACAAGCAAGAGGAAGACCAAGAAAGACACTGGGGAGAGTGGAGGCTTTTGAAATCTTAGCTCCTCACCAGGTAGACCTTGCAGTCTCTTGATAGTGCAGGCCTTGGCTGGCATCTTGTCCTTCCATAGTAATCTGCACACAGCTTTGAGATCTCTAATCCCAACATTAGCTGAAACCAATTCATAGGTGTTCAGTCCTGGAAACCCCATCTCTTTCTGCTTGGCTGCCCCTTTCTGGGAGTTCTGCTGATGTCCCATCATGTCCATGCTGAAGGTTATTCTCTGGATTGTTACAGTGGTCTTGTTCTCCTCTTCCAATCTTCAAAGGTTCACACAACCAGTCCCTTATAAAATTTAAAAAAAAAAGAAAAAACAAAACAACAACAACAAAAACAAAACAAAACAAAAAAAAACCTTCCTCTTTAAGCAATCTAAAATGTTCTTTTCCCTAGATCAGACCCTGACTATGGTCATGACTATTTTTCCCTAGATCATGGTTTTGACTATTGGTGTTTAAGGCAGGGTGGGCAAGTCCTTGGTGGTATTAAATGAGAAAAAGGTTCTGGTTGAATCTTACCTTAATTTCATCATTTGATACCAGGTGACTCTGCTAACAACCTTTTCTTTCATTATGCATTGCCATTTGCCTATGAAGTGTCCCTTCTTTCCTACTGCCTCCTAAAGGCTCATGTATTGGAGGCTTGGTTACCAACTGGTAGCACTATTAAGAAGGTGATTGGCTAGAAGTGAGCGTTTCATTAATGGTTTGAGCCACTGATTGGTTTCTGCTGAATTGGGATACCAAGAGATGAATCCTGGGGCTGGTGAGATGGCTCAGTGGGTAAGAGCACCCAACTGCTCTTCCGAAGGTCTGAAGTTCAAATCTCAGCAACCACATGGTGGCTCACAGCCACCCGTAATGAGATCTGATGCCCTCTTCTGGTGCGTCTGAAGACAGCTACAGTGTACTTACATATAATCAATCAATCAATCAATCAATCAATCTTTTAAAAAAAGAGAGATAAATCCTGGCTGGAGTTCAGAAGCAGGTCATTGGGGGCATGCTTCTCTTCTTGTCTAATCTCTCTCTGCTTCCTGGTGTACTGTCTCACCATAGGCTCAGAAACAGGGAACCAAATAACCATGAACTGTAGACTCCAGGCAACAAGAGAAGAGAGGAGAAGGGCTGATCTACCACTGCTATTGACTTCATTGGGGAATCTGCTCTGTCCTCACACCCCTAAGTCTTTGGGTCAGAGGTTCTTGTTCTTAGAGGAGACAGAGTGCCTCTTCTTGGTGTCCCCATGGCCTTTTCTGAGATAGAAGCTGGCACTGCTGCCTGGTCTCTTTGTGCTTTCCAGGCATGTGGACTATGAAATGTTTGGAAAGCTCCTACACAACGAGGAAATGAAATGTATTTATACTCACACAATCTATTCGAACTTGTGGGTGAGGAGTCCACAAGCTTTCTCTTAAAGGGCCAGGTTGTGAGTGTTTTCTGTTTTCTAGGCAATATGGTCTCTGTCACAACTGTTCATGTCAGCTTTTCTGAGTGCTGTGAAAACAGGGTAGACAATATATAAGTAAAGAAATGTGGCTGTGTTCCAAAAATGTATTATGTGTGAAATGGGCAGCTGGCTCACAGGCGAACATGTGACCTCAGCTCTGGATTCACATTCAAGTAACCAGGGATTGCAGAGCACAGAGGAAGCCATGAAATGGCACATGAGCATGCAGTCAGACAAATAGAGACCCTAAGAAAGGAACCTGTTTCTTACAAAAAGATAGATGATATATTTCATACGTGTATGAAAATGTCACAGTGGAACCCATTATTTTATACATTTAATTTTATGCTAATTAAAATATCCCCCTACCTAAAGTATGAGAGCAAAGTATGGCCATATATTAAAAGGGTATCTAAGAAGCTTATTAAGAAATTCTGCATGAAGTGCAGGGAGCAAGGGAAGCCTTGAGTGTATGAAGCCCTGAGGGTGTGTGTATTGTCTGGCATGGGCAAAGCCATGTAAAGAATTCTAAGGACTCAGAGCCATGGGCAAACGGCAAAGCTTCTCTTCCCGTACCTGGAGCAAGAATCAGAGGGATGGCAAAGGCTTCCTCCACGTTGATCATCATAGCTTTCTCCCAGCTGAACATTTACAGCCTGACGACTTCTCTGAAGACTTCTACTGGCATTAGCTAAATCTTTTCCATGTTTAGCTGGATGTAGTAGCCCTGTCTCTTTGTTACACTGTGAGCAGTAACCTTACCTCCCTGCTTAGCTGTTTGTACTACAGCTCCACAGTCAGTAATAACCTTGTGTCTCCGGTCAAGTATGTGTAATAAACATACTGAGCTTCTAGGGCCCTGTAATTCCTCCACTAGAGAGCCCGGTCTACTTGAACCCAGCTTTTCTTTCAATGTACCTGTCTGTGTTTGTCTTTTCTTCATTCCCTCACCATCCCATGTCAGGTCATGTCCCCAGCCATGACTGCTGCTGCAATGGATAAAAAGCTAGGTTATCAAGAAAGGTTGACTGTAGATTGGGACTGTCACATAGTGTTTAGGAGTAAAGCATCTTTTGGGTATAACAGTATTGTTGGACAAGCAAAGGTCGCAGCTCTCGGCCTTACCCCTGGTAGAAGGTGCTGGGGGTCGGGGGGGGGGAGAAACACTCTTATTTCTTGGATTTGACCTATTATGGCCACAAACCATTTGCAAAAGTGATAAGAGGGCGGGAAGAGATAGGTATGATGGATGAAATGCGAAGGCAGGTATTGACATCATTGAAACAGATTCTTAGTTACTGAGGTTTCGCTTTATTATTTCCTGTGTTTTTGTCTTGGAAAAACAATTTCAAAATGAGATGTATGAAAAATAGCAAAGCCAATTTTAGTTCAATGAAAAATTTGGGGATGTTTCCGGGCAACTATTTCTACTACTTCACCCTTTTACTATTTAAATATTCACCAAATAAAAACTACTTCACTCAATTCTAAAGCTACACAATTTCATCACTCCTTCTAAACCCCAATTTCTAATGGACATAAGCCTTTGGGTAGATGGTTGTAGCAATCTGTATTTTCTACTATATTCCTTACTCCTGAGGTATGTGTGCTGGGTATAAATCAGAATATGAGAGAATGCTCACACCCACCTTCTTTCCTTAATTTTATTTTTCAGTAAAAGATGTGACAGCTGAAACATTCCTTTACGTTTTCTTTTTGAAGATTAGTTGCATTTGTCACATAGACTGCCCCTTGAATGGTTTTGTGATTAGCTGTGCCAAATATGGACCTTGAGGACCCACCCCCCCTGAGACATGTGATGACAACAACCTGGGATGACACTACCTTAACTGCTTTCATCTCCTGATGTCCCACATTACTTAGCTATGGAAAACATATCTGTGTAACCTCTCTCCATCTAGTTTTATGGGCTGGTAAGTTTTCAGTACCTGTGATGAAGAACAACTTGCCTTTGATTTCAGACCCATGTTCTGAGTTTAAAACACACCAAACGCTTTTGCATAAACCCAGAATTTTTGTGCAAAGCCAGAAAAGACAATGAGAAATATTTACTGGACTGATTATAGCATCCTTGAATGTCCTTTAGAAAAATTGTCTTCTTCAGTAGATGGGTGAGTCTGGTTGAGGCTTCCCTACAATGAATCTTTACCTCTCCCCAGGGAAACAAACATAAAGAATAGCTTAGCCAACTGGAACTCTATTTGAATTGTGCTCTGCACACTTCCTTCTCATAATAACACACTGGGTAGCCTTTACCTACATTTATGGTATATACTCTCCATTCCTTTCCTATCAACACCTCTGGCAGCTTGTTAGCAGTCTAGGACACCTGCCCCACCTCCATCAAGCTGCATGCATATTTTGCATTTAATGACCAGGCCTGAACTGGCTTTGGGTTCCTGCACAATAAGGGTAATCAGGTTCTCAAAGTGATTTTTCAGGGAGTACCTCCTTGTTGGCATCTTACACTCATGGATAATTGAGCACGCACATGGTCAGCAATTGGATGTGTTTGGGAAGGGGCATGAGCTATAGAGAACGAGTTATATAATTTAATCTGTCAATCAAAATCAAGAACCACTCTTGCCATTCCCCTTAGCAAGCAAACGCCCACCTTTCTTGACCTCACAAAAGGAAGCCTCAAACACTAATACTGCCTTTCAGTACCTTCCGTTCAGTGGCTGCTCTCAGTCTTGACAGTGTGTCCCTCCCTTCCAATATCTGTTTTCCTTTACTTTGAACAAAGTATTCCTGCTACTTTGCAAATCAGTGTGAGCCTTTATCTCATTCTTGAATAAATCCCAGAAACTTCTGGTCCAGACTCTTACCACCGGTAACAACCCCACTCAGAGTTTTGGTGTCACCTACAGTCCGCACTGCTCATCAGTTTCTGAGTGCCAAAGTGCCCCTCCCCCACGTTTCTCAGCACCTGGCTAGGCATAGCTGGATACACAGAGGCCCTGCACTTTACCCAGTAAAGGTGTTCCTTGTTATCTGTACACACAGAAGAGATTTCTTTTAATCCTACTCTCTCAGGCATCACGTATTCTAGGTCACTCCTAAAGCTGAAAGCTCATCGGCTTTCCCAGAGCTTATGGAAATGCTTAAGGCCTGGAGGGAAAAAAAAATACTGGCTTCACACTAATAAAACTGCAAGGGTGAAAAGAAACAATGTTAAATAGTGTTTCCAAAAGAACTTTTTATGGCTGAAACACTACACATATATTAAATGGAAAATGGAAGCATGGGCAGATTTATTGTATTTGATACAGTGTGAAGTGGGACCTTCAAATGTAATATAAGGGAAGTGGTCCCAAGTTTGTAGAAGTGTTGAAAACCTTACTTTGGGGTGAAAGTAGATCACAAAGATGATCCATTAGGATAACTGCCTTGACAGTAACCTCAAAAGGAGGATTTAACTTGGTCCTGAGTTTATGTCTTTTTTTTTTTTTTTTTTTTTTTTTTTTTGGGACTCAAGTATGTAGGCGACATTTAGAAGGAGCATGGGGTTCCAGAAGGTTGAGGCTATGCAGTTTTAAGGTCAGAGCACTACCTTGACCATGAAGACAATTCAGAGCAAAAGTCTCCTCAGTCTTCAGAGTCAAGACAGAAAGAAAACCTCCTCCTCGCCTAAGCTCCCCACCTCACACTGACAGTCGATCCAAGGAGCTTTGGATTTCAAATCAAAGCACTTGTTTTTGCTAAGATGGCAAATTCTTTCTATCCAGGACTCTACCCAGAAGTCTCAAGCCCAGGGTCTGAAACTCAAAGCGTGAGCTAGCTGTGTAGTGGAGAAAGAAGAGGAAAGCAGAGCCCTGATGTGGTTCTGAGTCTTGTGACGTCTCTTTCATGAGTTGTAATCCAATTTGCACTCTGCACAGGTCTTGGTTGGTGATACCTTGGCTTTCTAGTCTAGACTTCTTCTTACACACATTCTCGACCGGCCAGGAAAGACGCAGCAAACCAGAATCTTCTGCGGCAAAACTTTATTGCTTACATCTTCAGGAGCAAGAGTGCAAGAGAGAGAATGGCGAAACCCCGTCCCTTTTAAGGAGAATTATTCTCCGCCTAGGACGTATTACTCCCTGATTGGCTGCAGCCCATCGGCCGAGTTGTCGTCACGGGGAAGGCAGAGCACATGGGGTGGAGAACTACCCTTGGCACATGCGCAGATTATTTGTTTACCACTTAGAACACAGGATGTCAGCGCCGTCTTGTAACGGCGAATGTGAGGGCGGCTTCCTACAACTTCTCTCTTGGTTCTTTATTTGTAAGTCACGTTTGTTTTAATACTCTGGTTCAGGTGGCCCTCAAAATGAGCCTATATGGGGTTGATATTCTCCATTTCTTTGAGGCTTTGGAATCCCACAGAGGTAAAATCCATACTTACTCTGTTGCTTATTTTGCAGTGTGTTTAGTCCTTAACTAGTTTTGAGTAAAAGGTATGTCTTTTATTAATGGTTATAACTGTCTAGACAGTTACAGTGAGTTACATGATGGGCACATGGGGTAACCATCCCTTAGTAGATTAATAAACATACTGTAGTCCCCTCAGTGATGGCTCCAGCATCCAGTATCATCTTCCCTCCATGTGAGGACACAGTCATCATGTGCAGGAAAGTGGTCTTCATTTAAAAAGATAAACTGATTTCACTCTTACAATATACAATACAATAGCAAAGATGAAAAGTCATTTCCATTCACACCCCCAGTGGCAAGTGGGCAGAAATATACTACAGGTACTGTAATCACTAATGGGAGTGGACTGCAAAGTAATGTGAATCAATTTCGACATGGGAGGCATGCCTTCTTATACACGGAATCTACTACCATCAATGCAACAACGCTGAGCAGGTGTCTGTAGAGAGAATTGTTTTGTTCTGGTTGCCTCCTGGCAGAATGCCAAACAAAAACATAACAAGCTTACCCATCTCAGTGTCACTATTGTCTAAATATTGGATTAACTGCTGTATCTCCACAATTAATTGCTACGTAGTAATTTTTCATAGGGACTGAGTAAAACTTCATAAATGACTGAATAAAATTCCAGTGTGTGTGTGTGTGTGTGTGTGTGTGTGTGTGTGTGTGTGCAATGTGAGTATGTGTGTGTGCGCACCTATGTGTGCATGTGTGCATCACATTTTCTTTCTTCATTCATCTGCTGGTGGGGACCAGGGTTGCCCCATAACTTGTCTATTGCTGACACTGATGTGGAAAGTATGAGATGTGATTATCACTGTTGCACACACTTTGTCTTACCCATCGTCTCCTTTGCTCTTGGGCACATACTGGTTGGCTTCCTAGTGGGTACTTTCATTATTGTTGTCATCAATAAGGACAATTGGAACATTTCCCCTTCATAATGATCTTCCTGAAGGCTATCGTCACAGTAATATATATCAAAAGCCCTGGAATGGACACATGCTTTGACTTAGCAAGCAATTCTGGCTCCAGGACATGATTCAATCATTAGAGCTTGATCAAAATGTGTGAAATCCCAAGCAGTTTACAAGTTGAAATACCCTTAAGGTCTAAGGAGATTTGGGGATGCAATGTGGTTATTGCAAATTATATTCCAGAAGAATAATGGCTAGACAAATGTTCATAATTAGTGACTACCATATGTAAGTTACAAAAGAGGACATAAACCTCATTGTTTTTCTGTCTCAAATTCTCTCATGGGATTTTTGTTTTGGGTACTGCATAAGTGTATAAAATACATTTACTACTGAAAGTGAAAACTTGGGTGTGAAGCTCCACAGCTTCCATTCTGAATGCCTCTTTTCACTATATAGAAGGACACTGACTGTATACACTTTGAGTCTGGTTAATTCCAATGTTTTTGTTTACTTGCAAGGTCTTTATAATAAAATTTATAAAATTAATAACAAATACCTACCCACTGAGCCATCTTGCCACTCTTCATTTTTCTTTTAAGAAATGAATGTATCCATTTACAGTCAAGGCTTTACAATGGCTCTAGAAGGGAACAGGGAGTTTTAGTTATCTTTGTATGATGGAACCCAAGACAAACCTTATTCAGTGCTGCCCTACTCACAATCGACAGGGAATGGGAAAACTCTGATGCCCCTCGACTGATGGAAGGATAATGAATACTATACAGCTGTGAAGAAAATTAGGTAATGAAAAATGTCAGTAACTGAACAGGACTGGAAAAGATTAGGTTGAATGATGTAACCTCGTAGACACAGAAAGACAAACACATCATGTTCTCTTCCATCTGTGACTCATAGGTCTACATCTTTAGATGTGAGTACACAATACGGCATCACCACAGAAACCAAGAGCGTAGAAAGGGATCATGGTGTGAGGGGGTTCTCAAGAGGGAAATAACAAGATTCAAGTGATATGAAGGGGAAATGAGAAAAACTGAGTTAATTTGAGAGAGCAGAGGGAAGTGGAAGGTCAGACAGAAGGACAAGAAGGGAAGAGTAAAAAATGACACTAAGGATTTTTGAAAAACAAAATCGAAATCAAACCAAAGGAGCATCATCAGTCAATCATTATCATCATCATCATCATCATCATCACCACCACCATCATTTGTTTTTTTGAGACAAGACTTCTCTGTGTAGCTCTGACCATCCTGGAACTCACTCTGTAGATCAGGCTGGCCCCTAACTCATAAAGATCCACCTGCCTCACATGTGCTGGGATTAAAGGTGTGCACCACCACCACTCAGCCACATATTATTTTTTAAAACCTACATTATTTAGTTTTTTTTTAAAATTAGATTTATTTATTGTATGTATATGAGTACACTGTCAGGGTCTTCAGACACAGCAAACGAGGGCATATGATCTCATTATGAATGGTTGTGAGCCACCATGTGGTTGCTGGGAGTTGAACTCAGAACCTCTGGAAGAACAGTCAGTACTTTTAACTGCTGAGTCATCTCTCCAGTCCATTTTTCTTTATTTACCTAAGATTACATATAATGTATACAAGTGTATGTGTATACATATACATATTTAGTTTATATTAAATTATACCACCTTGGATAATAATGCTCTCTCACATGACATAGAGTAATTAAAAATCCCAGTACCAACCATAAAAAGCCCAGTTTTTGATTGCTGCACATGGGAGTCTAAGAGGCTCCCAAAACAATTTAGCTATTGCTGTTGCCTTGGCTGCCTCCCAGGGGTTGAAAGTAAGTTTCTGTTGCTGAAGTCACCACACACTTCAGTTGCAGGACCTAAAGAATCCAAGCAGGATCTGAACTGAACACTTCCTCCCTGAGAACTTTCACAGCCCTGAAATGTTCTGGGAAAGCTACCAAGGGAGGGAGGTAACCAAGAGTCCTGCCCAACTGTGAGCTTATGAGCCACAACAATGACCAGTGTGAAAAGGTATCTCCCAAGGTGCAATAGTGGCATATACCTTGGTGCTGACCAACAGCTCTATACATGGAATAAGTCTCACTGAACAGGAAGAAAATCACACCCAGCACTAGAGTCCTAGGTACTAGATATCTAGGGCTAGTGAGGTCATGGATCTTAGAGGAGAGCCTACTTTCACGACAAAACCAGTGTAACTCATAACTGCATTCTAAATATTTGTCCATGTCTCCATGGGTAAGTGTAACTCCCAACCCTTACCAAATAAACTTCTTTGGAACATTACAGACATCACAACTGGTCAAAATGCAGAGAACAAGTGGCTGAGTGGTGCCCAGCACCGATGGATACGTCTATAATACAAGCACTGCACCTAATTGGGGGTGGGGTGGGGTGGTGGAGGGCAGAAAGATGGTAAGAGTCAAAAGACCAGAAAATCTGCTGTGATATTGTATCTCCTAGAAATGACAGGATCATGATATCTTAATAATATGGTTGCCTATACAAGACCTGAACATGGACAACAATAGATGTGCTGACATGGATGGTGAAGCTACCATGCTGCTGTGTCCCTAGACAAAGACCCGCAGGCACCTAAGGGATGCTGATAGCTGGAGACACAGGCAACAGAGAGCTGGAGAATCACAACTCTAAGTCTATTCCTCTTATCTAGGTAGGATTCCCTTATGTAACATGTACTTTTGGCTAAAGTTATGAATTGCTTTAGTTGTCTGAGTATCTTATACATTATTTTTCATATGCATAAGGGTTAATATTGCTGCACAGAGTGATATGGCGGTTATTTACTCTCAGAGCTTGTCATACATTATTCCAGGCTTTCTGGTTTTGTATAGGGAAGTCTTGTGGGTTTGATTTGTAAGTGACTGTCGTTGCTTCTCCTTGTAGGTTTAGCATCATATCTATGTTCTAGACTGATGACATTTTTAATTGTTTGAGAATTTCATACGCGTGTATAATGTGTTTTGATCAAATCCTCCACT
Organism: Mus musculus; assembly: GCF_000001635.26. Lineage (NCBI taxonomy): Eukaryota > Metazoa > Chordata > Mammalia > Rodentia > Muridae > Mus > Mus musculus. The sequence goes on from NC_000070.6 coordinate 102,011,056, forward strand.
TTCTCCTCTCCTCTAATTTGTTCCCCATTCCGTACTCACTTTTCTTTGCCAACTTTATAGGCTTTCTCTCTCTTTTTTGAACCCACTGAATCCACTTAGTGCTGCCTGTGTGCTCATGGGTGTAAGGCGACTTTCTGGCTCACGGGTATTCTCACAGGGGCTGCATTCCTGAGAACAGAATGCCTCTGCTTCACTCCCCAGGCATCAGTTGCCAATAACTCCTAAGCTAGGAATGGACTAACGACATTTTAGCATGAACACAGTATGGAAAGGTCCTCTGGTCATAGAATTTTGTGGATCTAAATGGTTCATATATTTAGATGTCTATGTATTTCCTTCAAGTTGGGGAAATTTCTGCTGTAAATCCATTCAATAGGTTTCTTGTGTCCTCAGTTTGAATCTCAGCTTTTTCCTCAACATCAAAGATTCCTGAGTTTGGTCTTAATTATGTCCAAGAAAATATGACAGTTGTCTTCCTGACTGCTGTTTTGTTTACTGGTATCCTGATATAGTAATTTTTTTGAGGTTGTCTTGAACCCCAATGTTCCTCTCTCTCTTCCAGGGTCTTGCTCTGTAGCTAAGGCTAATTCTAGAACTCACAATTACCTCTCTTCTACCTGAGTGTTGGAAGTATAGGTGAAAGCTACAGTATCTCATTCAAATATTCTTTGTTTTGCTTGATGTAGTTTATTGATGATGTTTCCAATGAGTTTTTAATTTACTGAACTTCTTCTCATTTTCCAAATTTTTGTTTTTCCCTTGATTCCTTTGATAGAATATATATAATATACAATAAATATATATTATATAATTATAAAATTATAAATTATATAATAATAAATATATAATATTATATATAATATTTTAAAAATTACTGTATCAGGATACCAATAAACAAAACAGCAGTCAGGAAGACAACTGTCAAAATTTCTTGGACATAATAAAGACCAAACTTGTGAATCTTTGATGTTGAGGAAAGAGCTGAGATTCAAACTTGCATTTAAATATATGTATATATTTAAATATATTTAAATGCAAGTTTGTTAGGTAGTTGTGGAAGAGTTTACTGGCCTCAAGGAAGAAAGTCAGGGAAGTCGCCATGGGAAGAAAGAGAGGAGATGGGAAAGAGAGAAATAGAAAGAACACACTTTCAGCAGGGTTGGGGGGTGGGGTGGGGAGTCCTTTGGTGAATTTCTTGTCCAATTCATTTGGCTTCATTTATAAGTTTTAAAATTAGACTTTTGAAATTGTTCTTTTAAATATTTTAGTATCTTTGGATTTGTTTATTGAAGGCTATGAACTTCTGGAGGAGTCATATTGTCTGTTTTTTCATATATATTGTATTTCTCTGTTACAATTTGTGCAATTGTTGGAGTGGATGTTGTTTATTTAGATTTATTTGAAGGATTTTCGTGAAGAGCTTTCTCTTGAGATCTCAAGCTGTACTCTTCCAGGCAATGTACTGTGGGGAGGTATAGTTGGGACCCTGAACTTTCACCTCTGACAAGCAATAGTAAAATATTGACATTATTCCCATTCAGTGACTAAGGCTTTCTTAGTTTGGATGTTTGGGTGTTTAGAATGCTGGGTCTTCTTTCTGAAATATCACATTTTGCCTCTTGTATGCTAGAGATGATTATCTGATTGTTATCCACAATTAGATACTACCAATTCTCAAAGATCTTTGCTGTGTCCACTAGAAGAGCTTTAAACTTTTTTGCTTGTTACAATTGTGTGTGTGTGTGTGTGTGTGTGTGTGTGTGTGTGTGTGTGTGTGTGTGTGTGTGTGTGTGTGTACATGCTATGAGGACTGTGGTGTGCATGTTTGGATGTCAGACAGCAATTCTAAAGAGTTAATTTTGTTCTTTCCACCTTTATCTGGATTCTGGGGATTAATCTCAAGTCATCAGGTTTGCACAGCAAGCATCTTTCCTCCCCGGGCCACTTCTCTCGCTTTAGAAGAGATTCCATTTAAGATCCACAAATGCACACTCATTGATCAATTACCACAGACTGAGTGAAGCAGTGATCTAAGCTGTCTGTGCATATTATTACCTTATTTACTTTTCCCAACAACCAAATGAAGGAAAGAACAATATGCTTCCACCTTAAAACACAGTATAACCGAGGCTCCTGGATCAAGCAGCTTGTGTCAGATTATGAAGCTGGTAAATAGTCAGGAGAGAATGTTAGAGATGCAGGTAATTGGTCTCTAGAACTGATGCTGTCATCTTTGGACCTTTTCTCTCTACTAATGCCTTTCACTCAACGTAGCCTACTGCTGGTTGACTTTTCTACTGGTTGCTTCTTCCTGCACCATGATCTTGAGAACAGCAGGGACTCCATCCATCATCTGCTCTCTGTACCCAACATCCACAGTGATGGTATTTGTCAAATGCACAGAACAAAGCTCACCAGGACTCAGAACAGGGAAATGTTTTACTACGGCAGAGAAATGGCAGGCAAAGAGGATAAAGAGAAATGAGATGAGCCAGAAAAAGAGAAATAGGAAGAGTAAAAGAACATAGCGTGGTTATGGAGGAAAGTATTTGATGCTCTGGGGACACACAACTGGCAGAACACTCCCACTATTTTGCAGAAATCACAATTCTGTCATTTTCAGGCACTTGGAAGAATCGATAGACATTTTCTTTTCAAGTGAAGCTTTGTACCAAAGGCTGACAGATACAGCAGAGTAAGGCATGGGTGGGTGTAGCTTGCAGTACACACTCAGGGAATCCCCCACGCTCATGGCACCCATGAGGAAGATACCTCTGAGAAACTGTAAGATTCTGAGAACAATATGAAAGCCACTGGTGTAGTTTGCATCTGGATATTGGTCACAAGTGTGTCTTTGTAGGTAGAAATGTTACATATGGTTAGTGTGAAAATACGTCATCCTTTTTTTTTTTTTAACTTTAAACTACATCAACTAAAAAATCAATCATTAAAATAAGATAAAATAAAAGAAACATGTTTGGAAAGCGAATGAGAATTTTATAACTCACACCTCATATGTCTTTTCAGATAATTTTTAAAGATTTATTTTAGTTTTAATTATATATACACGTATGTACGTATGTATGTATATGAACACAATTATAGATGCCCACCTACGAGTAGGTGTCCACAGAGGTCAGAAGAGAATTATTATTTTTAATAATAATATATTTATTTTTATTTTATGTTCACTGGTATTTTGCCTGTATATAAATCTGAGCAAGGATGTCAATTCTCCTGGAGCTGGAGGTACAGACCATTGTGAGCTGCCACATGGGTGCTGGGAATTGAACCTGAGTCCTCTGGAAGAGCAGGCTGTGCTCTTAACTGATGAGTCATCTCTCTAGCCCCAAGAATTATATTTTTAGTTAGTGCACATTTTTACCTTCTGACAAGATGAAGTATGAGAGGAATATAAAGATGTGTGTGTGTGTGTGTGTGTGTGTGTGTGTGTGTGTGTGTGTGTGTTGATCAATGCTAGCTGAGGGTCCTTTTCTGAAGCATTCATCATTGTGGACAAACTCATTTGCTATGGTAGGTACTGTACCTCCAGCCTGGTGCTCTGGAGACCTCTGTCATTGACCCTCACATGCACAAAAGGGCAGAATATACATGCTCTTCTAGACCACATTATTAAAAAGCACATTTTCTCATTAAAAGGAAGGGAGAGAACAGAATATTTCTTTACTAGCATAAAGAATGTTTATTTTCTGAGACATTTTGTACTCTACAGAAAAGAAAATCTTGATAATGTAACTATTCCTAAGGGAAAATGCAAGGTTCTGTGTTGTGTATTTCTGCTCACTTTATGATTAGTGTATTTGTCCTACATCACTAGCATGGTTATGGAGAAAAACTTGTATTTGCAGAAGATGAAGATTAACACAGAGACCACAACTGGTAAAGGTATAGAGAATAAGAAACCGTAGAGTGTTCATCCCTACGTGGAATGTCTATATCATACTCCCTCTTCCCAAAGTTTAGGGATCATCATGGAAGAGGTGTAGAAAGAGCCATAGGTTGAGGATTACTACAGGGAAACAATATTTTCTGGACACAGCAGGGCAGGTATACATAGAAACTCACAGTATTTGTGACAGCACATACAGGACCTGCATAAGCTCAAACCAGACAATCCCAGCATGGAGGGTGGAAAGAGGTACAAAATCTCACTGCTTGCTGAGGAGATTTTGGCAACTGATAGCTGGCGGGAGTGGGAGAACCCATTTTCTTCAAGAGTGTATCTAGAATGTCCACATCCAGTGGATGGGCACATATCCAAGAATAAATGGGCAGCACAAAATGGAGCCAACTGTTTTTACAGAGAGCACAGAATTGGGTGGGTGTGGCAGGGGCTTGGATCTAAGAGTTTGTGGGGCATGAATATTATCAAAACACATTTAATTTAAAAAGTATATTGCACAAAATTCTCACAGAATTAATAATAATGCTTATTTTGAAAGATTAATTATTTAAAAGATTGAAATTGTAAGAATTAGAATGGTAGGTGTTGCCTAATGTTGAAGTTTAGATAAAAAAAAATTTACTATCTAGGTATTTCTTAGACACACTTAGGATACCAGCCAATCAGCTTTTGATAGATGCTTCCCATCAAACTCTAGAATGTTGATAAAGTTTTCAAAGATGATAAAATTTTAATGTATCATAAACTGGTATATTACCCATTAAGCCATGGGGTTTCTTATTCTTTAGGCAATGGCATAGTGATTAGACTATGGGATGCCTTGCATTGTACCTTTCTGAATAGCATAGTGTCTACACCATGAGACAATTTGCCTTGTGCCTTACTGTATAGTATAGTGTCCGCACCATAGGATGCCTTGCCTTGTGCCTTACTGTATGCTATAGTGACTACACCATAGGATGCCTTTGAGAAAATGTGACAGGATGAGTAACTATTTGATGTTTTTCAACATCAACGTTGTCCTCTGGAGCATTGACTCTGCAGGAAACTAAGAAAGTCCCATTTATCCAGTTCTGCTCATGCGTAGAAAACACTCATGAACCTCAGCCTTCAGATCAGTGTGCTTACCCACTCCCTGAGAATGTTAGAAAAGTTGGTCTTGGAGTTGGGAAGATTATACAATGGATAAGGCACTTGCTGTTCAAATGTGAGGATCTGAGTTTGTATCCCCAGAACCCGTGTAAAAGCTGGCATAGTGGTAACACATACCTGTAACTCCAGTGCTTGCTGGGGAAGAGACAAGGGGCACACTGGGCAGCCAAGCTAGCTGGACTGAGGATCTTTAGATTCAGATAATTACCTTCTCATAAAATAAAATAAAATAAAATAAAATAAAATAAAATAAAGCAAAGAAGCAATTGAGGAAACATGTTCCAATATCACTCCACTTTGTGGGTTCCTTTCTTATAAGCAAGCTTATATATGCACACATGCTCACACATACATACACCACACATAGAAACATATATACACAAATAACTTTGGACAACCGTATTGCAAATGTTAACCCAGTCCCATACCTCAACTTTGCTGTATATACAGACTAGACCCTGTAGTTTGGAGTAATTTACATCGCTGGTTAGTACCAGTACTCATGTTCTTGGACATCTGTGCACTTGGCACTTAACCACTCTCACTACTTAATCTTCATAGTAACTGCATGGAGAAAGAGCCTCCATTGTCATGGAGGAGACTGAATATGGAGAAGCAAAGGCAATCATCTTGTGGTTAAATAGTAACATGATTCAATCCAATCCATAATTCATATCCTAAGTAGTACACTGCAATTTCTATCATGGGAGGCAGGGAGAATAAAAACCAGAATGATGGCTTTTAGAAGCTAATGCTGGCCGTCAGAGTGGTCCAGAGTCCCCTCTGTCTATTAAATACTTCAAATCTCAGCTCTTCCCTGTGGGGCATTGTAGCCAGACTTTTGGCTACTTTGTGGGCTCCTTTCTCTTCCATTCTTTGCCACCCATTTTTTCTACCCTATCAACCCCCTAACACTAGGTAAGAGAGAAAAAATGAAAAAGGGAAAAGGAGGCAACATTATCTCTAGACTAATTCCTGCTGCTTAGGGATGAAGAGTACCTTGGGGCAAGTTTGATCTTCGCAGTCAGGATATCTAATTTTTTCTTTTCATCTTTTTGTGCATGACTACTTGACAAACTGCAACAGACTACAGCCAAGCACCAACCAGCAAACCAGTCTCTTCTATCAGTGCTCTAGCAGTTCTGTTTTGTTTTGTTTTGTTTTGTTTTGTTTTGTTTTGTTTTGTTTTGTTTTGCTTTGCTTTGCTTTGCTTTGCTTTGCTTTGCTTTGCTTTGCTTTGCTTTGCTTTGTTTTGTTTTGTTTTGTTTTTGTTTTTGGAGACAGGGTTTCTCTGTATAGCCCTGGCTGTCCTGGAACTCACTTTGTAGATCAGGCTGGCCTCGAACTCAGAAATCCGCCTGCCTCTGCCTCCCGAGTTCTGGGATTAAAGGCGTGCACCACCACGCCTGGCATTTAAATATCCTCTGAAAAGTCCCCAGAATTCCAAATGTCACATACTAGCAGAAAACATCTTCAGCTGACAAAATGATATTCCAGTCATAGCATGAGGCAGATCCTAGTCATCTTCTGTGAAGCATGCCCATGGCCCCATACCCGGGATTAAAATGAAAACATATTCTCAAAATATTTCATTTTTTTTAAAGAAACCAAAATTCTCACTAGAGGACACTGTGAGGAAGATTCTTGACTCTATGTCTCTCTCTTGGACCTTCTCTGTAGCTAAAATCACTTGGTTCTAGATTAGGGTCTCAACTAGTCCCACAGTGAAGCATATACAAGCACAACAGATAGAGAGAAAAACAAAGACATTGTCCCAATCCTTGTTTCAATAGTCTTGAATGATAAGACAACAGATAATATCTGATTTAATAACTTATGTAGCACACCAGCTAGCAGCAGGGACATAGGCATACAGAAGTTCAGGGGGCAGGGAGCGATTTAGATTTCTCATAAGTAGTTGGAGTTTAGCTGAACTTTGAAGAAGGAATGTTGGACCCTTAATGTGATGGATAGGGGTATCATGTGAGCAATAGCTTAGTCGGTATAAAATGACAATCAACAGCAACAACTGCTACTTTAAATAAGGGTACAAAATCCAGACTCTAGCACAGCTAGGCAGTGCTGGCTGTAGCAGAAGTGAGCCTCCGGTCCTACACACACTTTCTAGACAGCTGCCAAGCTTCCTCTTGAATTCACCTTTTTCTTCTTTCTTCATTAGAACCTGTACAGAGATAACAGGGGCTCTTCCTCAAACCTACCAGCTTTTCTTTTTTTTTTTTTTTTAAGATTTATTTATTATATGTAAGTACACTGTAGCTGTCCTCTGATACTCCAGAAGCGGGCATCAGGTTTCATTACGGATGGTTGTGAGCCACCATGTGGTTGCTGGGATTTGAACTCGGGACCTTTGGAAGAGCAGTTGGCACTCTTAACCACTGAGCCATCTCGCCAGCCCCCTACCAGCTTTTCTGACTAACGCGAGTACACATGTAGAAACAGATGGTCCAAGGTATTCTTGCAATGAATAAGAGCCTGAAATAGAAAAGTCCCAAATGGAGACCCTGGATAGAACTGCCTGTTGGTTGTAAGGGAGGTAGAGGAGGGTGGGCTGGAATGATTCTTTTGTCTCAGGAAGGGAAAACATCCAAATAGGTGACCATATTTCATCCTTTACTAGGACCTGTAAATATGTTATTTAAACACTCCAAATCCCAGCTTATTTCCTCTATGAGGTCGTACAGTGATGAACTTGGGGGCTTTAGCACAGATCTCCTAGTTCCAAATATCTACTCGTTCAAGGCTTAGATTCATACTGTTTGGGAAGCTTTTAGCCTCTTCCGCTTTGATTTTTCATCTGTAAAATGAGGAAAGCAATAATTCATAAGATTAACTATTGCTGAGATGTGTGAATTCATTCAAAAATTAAAATAGTCCCGGGAATAAGACAACTTTCAATGAGTGTCAGTTATTATTAAAACCGACCAGATGAAGCTAATGACAATGATCTCTAATTGTCTCCTGAGAGAAATATACAGATCAGTACCCTACAATGAAATAATCTAGTATAAAACAGGCTGCCCATTTATGCAACAAACAAACAAACAAACAAACAAACTGAGGCCTTATTTCTGCTACCAAAGAGCTGACAGTTTCAGGGCCAGTGATCTTGCTCAATAAGGCTGATGGCTGTAGTCTATCCCCAGAGCCCACATGGTAGAAGGAGAGAACCAGTTATTGGAGGTGGGTTTTCATCTGATCTCTATATGATCTCTCTATGTGTGATCCCCTCTGTTGTGGTTTGAATATTTGGGAGTGTGTCCCTGTTAGAGTAGGTGTGGCCTTGGTGGAAGTGTGTCACTGTGGGCATGGGCTTTAAGACCCTCATCCTAGAGCCTGGAAGCCAGTCTTCTCCTAGTGGCCTTCAGATGAAGATGGAGCCTTCTGCTAGAACTCTCAGCCCCCACTGCAACGTGCCTGCCTGGACGATGCCATGCACTCGCCTTGATGACAATGGACTGAACATCTCAACCTTTAAGCCAGCCCCAATTAAATATTGTTGGTCTTGGTCATTGTGTCTGTTCACAGTAGTAAAACCCTAACTAAGATACCCTCCAATAATAAACAAATATCATTTAAAAACTATTTTTAAAAGAGAAGTTTGAAATTCCAACTTGGAAGACATGATTTATATAATTATTCACTTTTAATAAATACAGTGTATATTATTTTATGTTTTGACATAAAACATAAATTATTTATGTGTATGAACACTTTGCCTGTCATATGTAAATGTGGCATGTCTACACCTAACTGTCACAAGAGGTTGTAAGAGGGCATCTGGTGCCCTGAAACTCAGTTTACTGATAACTGTGAGCCAACACGTAGGTGCTAGGAACCTAACATAGGAGCTCTGTAAGAGCAGCAAGTGTTCTTAACCACTGAGCTACAGGGAGATATGAATTTATCTCCTAAATTAAGTATTACTGCAAAGTAAGGTCTCCAGGTATTTGCCAACATTACTCCTCTGTGTGCCAACAGAGGAGGATATTAGTTTGCTCTTCATATTCCCCAGAGATGCTGCATCCAAAGCATCCACAAGGAGAGTCAGATGCTTTTCACTATATATTGTTAAATGGTTGCATCTAACTTTGGAGCTTGGGGAATCTGGAATTAGACTGCTTAGTACCTAGCTCTATATCTCGGTTATGACCTTCATTGAGGTACCTCAGCTCCTTGTGCCTTGGCGTCCTTGGGTGTAAAATAGGAAGAAAAAATGCTTCCTATAATGTGGTTAAAGATTACAGGAGTTTGGCCGGGTGTGGTGGCACATGCCTTTAATCCCAGCACTCAGGAGGCAGAGGCAGGCAAATTTCTGAGTTCGAGGCCAGCCTGGTCTACAAAATGAGTTCCAGGACAGCCAGGGCTATACAGAGAAACCCTGTCTTGAAAAACAAACAAACAAACAACAAACAAAAAAACCCAACAACAACAACAAAAAAGATTACAGGAGTTTGGTTTATGCAAGCACATTATTCTTTAGAAAAAAATTAGAATTTTTAGACCTCTAGAGGCAATGTGCTAGCTGTCATGAAGTCAATCATCCTTACCCTTTTTGAAATTTCAATGAGGAGGGGATTGAGAGACAGCTCAGTGATTAAGAGGTGTTCATGTTTGTGCAAAGGACTAGGGTTCAATTCTCAGTATCCATGTGCTGGCTTATAACCACCTGCAGCTTCAGTTTAGAAGCTGTAACACCCTCTTTTGGCCTCCATGGGTACTACACACACAGACAGACAGACAGACAGACAGACAGACACACACACACACACACACACACACACACACACACACACACACACACACCATACATACACACATACTCACTCACTGGCAAAACGCTCATACACATACAGTAAAAACAAGTTTTTAATTTTAGTGAGGAAATACTTTAAATGTTCTAGATAAAACTGTTACTTCGCACTTGAAGAGATTTTTTTTTTAAAGTTCCAATAAGCCTTGATTCATTAGATACAAATGTGCAGTCAAAAGCTCCAGTTTTCTTTGTGTGTAGTTTGAAGCGTAGGTTGTCCCATGGTGGAAGTATGTTTCTGTTTTCTCCTAGGCTTATTCCTGCTTCAGGAGACCAAGGCAAATCATCCCCTTGCTGTGGATACGACTGGATGGAGCGGCAGAGCAGAGCCATTCTCTCACCACAAAAATCTCTTCACAAATCCCTGCGTCTCTAAACCATCTCATTTCCCCCCCATTTTGGCTGTAATTTCATATCTGCTATGTATACCACATTAGTCAGAACAGAGGTGGGAAAGATCACAGTTAAAGATCATGGTTGGTTTGTTTTTTGAACTATGACTGAGAGTAATAAACCCACAGATTTCAATCCTGTTTTTGTTTCCTTCTCTCTATCTTTACTCTTTTACAGAAGAAAGATTTCTGTCAATCTCCCTGTTTTAAATGCTTGGAAGAATGCCAGAGAAGACTCTCCTACAGAGAAGCAATCTGAAATTATTAAAGTATAGCTGAGGCTGGTCCCAGGAAGAAGAGGTCAGAAATCCAGGCTCAGTTTAAACCTATTTTCTTTGATGATTGTTTCCGTTAACTGCTGGGAAAGAATGCCTTTTAGAGGTTTACTTTAAATCATTAAAAATGGATAGTTACTGGGTCTTGAAGGTTTCAAGGCTTAATAGTGGCTTTGCTGAAAACAAACAAGTGTTAGTGCTTTTAACTACAAAACTAATGCATTTACATTAATAGGGGCCATATGTTTGATGTGGGGCTGTGTGACATTTCCAGAAAGAAGAATCAGTCAGAAATTCTTGAGGTCTACTGGTTTCCTTCCTTTAACCAGTTAAAACCAGTGCCAACCACTGGTTAGTTAAAATACACTTAAAGGAGATCTCTGTGTGTGAGAATTTGGTGTTGGCAGGGTATGGGGAGGCAGGGACCTTTTATTAAATTCAGGCAGATGTGCCTGAATTCATGCCTTCTTACATCCCTTCTGAAGAATAGCTCAACGAACCACATCATTTGGGCTTTTACAGTCTATGTTCTTCAGCTCCTTAAATGTCTTTTAGAAATGTTCCCGCTGGGCAGTGGTGGCGCATGCCTTTAATCCCAGCACTTGGGAGGCAGAGGCAGGCGGATTTCTGAGTTCAAGGCCAGCCTGGTCTACAAAGTGAGTTCCAGGACAGCCAGGGCTACACAGAAAAACCCTGTCTTGGAACCCACACCCCCTGTCCCCCCAAAAAAGAAAAAAGAAATGTTCCCTAACAAATGGATCCACAATTCAGGCTTTGCTAAGTCACCATTGGCTTAGTCTTATAGAACTTTATGAAATTCTTTAAAATTAAGATATGACTTTACATTTAGAATATAGAAATATAGAGAGTGTTTAAAGGAACACAGATACTGAAGGCCAGGTCGAGGTAAATTCCCTCTTTATTTTAAACTTTATATAAGAAGGTGAATTTTAAATTTTCCTTATCTATTTAATTTCCTGTATGTATGAGTGCATGCACAATTGTGGGTGTATGTGTGTGTTTGTATCTGTGTATGTGTGTGTATGCATGTTTGTATGTGTGGATATGTGTGTTTGTATGTTTGTCTGGTATGTGTGGTATGGAGCCAAAAGGAGGATGCTGGGTGCCCTGCTCTACCATGCCCAGCCTAACTACTTTGGGGCAGATTTTCCCACTGAACCTGGAACTAGACTAGTGGCCATAATGCCCTACTAGTCCTCCAGTTTGTGCCCACTACAATGCCAAAGTCACAGGTGTATATGCAACTATGTCCAGATTTTACAAAGGTTCTGAGATTTGAAATCAAGTCTTTATGCTTAGGCAGCAAATGCTCTCACCAGCTGACCTCCCCAGCCCACATTAACAGTGATTAATACTGAGTTGTGGAATTTTTTAAAACTTACCTCATTTCTACCTTGTTTCCTACTTTTCCACAATGGAAATGAATCCTGAACATTTGAAAAGAAAATAGTAAGTAGGGTTGTTGTTGTTGTTTAGTTTTGTTTTTTGTTTGTTTGATTGTTTGGTGGTTTTTTTTTTTTTTTGTGCTCCAGGGTCAAGAAACATCAAATTAAAAGTGTTATACATCCAACATTAAATAAGATAAATATGAGGAAAACCTAACTTAGTGTTGGTGGGGAACGATCCAGAATCTTTTCCTCTAAGAATGTCACCGATTTTATGTTGTTTGCATGATTCTATACAGCAGAAAACTTCAGAGGGACAGAAAAAGTAAATATACACTCTATACATTCAGTAAATGCCTGCCCTTAATGATTGCTCTCCTAATGTCCATAGATTTTGAATGATAGAACTTACTTCACTTGATTGGGCAGAGCTGGTTTTTATCTTTGCCTGTTTCCCTGCTACCTCAGAAGATCCCAGATGTGTAGATTTGACATGTACACATGATGGCTTCTGTTCCCCTGAGCTTGGTAAAAAACCTCCTGAATAACCCTCTGCCAACACTTTTTTTTGTAGGTGCTGATAAGAAAACTATGGAAATGGAAAAGCTCAAACTATGCAACGCCCAACCAGAGCTGAAAATTACACATTTACAAACAATGCATATGATTGCCTTGGACCCAATGAAAGTAGTATTGGTTGTGTCATCCTGGATGGCTGACAGCTGTTAAACTAGATGCCTCTATTTTGTGTGTGCCAAAAAGAGAACTATGCTCCCATCATCTCCTCACTGAAAGGCATAAAGAAAGAAAATTTCATGGGGGTAAATGGAAAATATTAGCAGGTCTATGTCAAAGTGGAAGGGCGGAGGCTAATGCATTGGGGTGACGTTGCCTTCTCAGGCAATGATTATTAAGTCTACCTCTCCTTGCCACCCTCTTACTCTCTCAGTGTTCTCTCTGTAGGTGACCTGAGGACTTGGTCTCAGAGAGGGCACAGATAGATGTCTAACTCTGTAGGTGAAGTAGCTGAGTCATACGATGACTACCACCACATTTAGTTAAAGCAGGGAGGGAAAGGAACAGACTCTTTCTGATGGATTCCACCCAGAGCGGTGAGTTCTGGTTACCAGTTGAAGAACCCTGATCGGGATTGTGCATTCTCAAAACAAACACTAGGAAAGCAGTCTTGTGTGGCAAGTTCATCCAGTTTTGCTAAAACCTTGAGATAAATTTAGATTGATCAGCAGCACATTTTGCCCCAAGATGGGATATAATAATTAATGTAAAAAAGGCTAAATCTAGACAAATATGGTAGCTCGATGGGATGTCAACAACAACAACTACAACACACACACACACACACACACACACACACACACACGCACGCACAAACCCTACTGAACAAAGTGATGTGAGAGACACTTTATGTTATACCTTGGAAAATTCAGTAGTTGTGACAGAAACCATGAGCTCTACAAACTCTGAAATGTTACTATTTATAGGAGATTGTCAGTCACAGCTCTAAAGGGAAGAAGGGAAAACCAGAGACAAGAATATGCCAAAGTAGAAAATGAGAAGATACACACACACACACACACACACACACACACACATATATATATATATATATATATATTCTTCAGAGAACCCAAGATCCAAAATTCATTGTTCCTAGAAACTCATTTCTCATATTTTGAAATCTTATTTTAGATATTTATTTTATGTGTATGTGTATTATCTGCATAAATGTATAAGTACTCTGTGCTAATGGATACCAGAAGTAGGAACCAAATCCCTTGCAGCTGGACTTATGGATGGTTGTGAATCATCATGTGGGTCCTGGGAATTGAACCTGGATCTTCTGCAGGAGGAACAAGTGCTCTTAACTGCTGGAACATCTTTCTAGTTCCCCCACTTTACGTTTTAAAAATAATGTTACAATAGATAGAAACGGTAACTTATTGTTTACCAGACTGACTTGTGTCCAGTTGTAACTGCCTTTGCTTGTACAGATATAGCTTTCTGTTTAAATTACCTCCCACTTTGTCACTATATGCAAGTTATACTCATAGATAATCATATTGGGAAAAATATTGGGATAAATATGAGTCCATGTCTTTATATCAAAAACAGAAACTGTCCCTGAATAGGAGATAAGGAAAACTCTGGACTCATGAATAAAGATGAATTTTTAAGAAAGTAAGGCAAGCACTGCAAGCTACAAAACAGCAAATGACCATGGCTGGGACATGATCGATTCTGTGTGCACACATCCATCGAGTCACCTGTTTATCATCTATCAAAGACAGAGCCAAGGAAATCTTATCAGTGGTTATCTCCAAATGGGAAATTACCAGAGATTTTATTTTTTCTTGTTATTTTAGCTATTTAATGTTTAAAAATAATACATGTATTTTTTAAAAGTTATTTTGAGAGAGGCTCACCTTATGAGCACAAACTTCTCGTACAGACTAGACTTTCAGTTCCCAGCAAACCACAATGGACAGCTCACAACAGCCAGCTCCAAGGAATTCTGGTACTACAATCACACATGCACCCTCTTAGAGGCAAAGGGGAAGGTTTGCAGAGGGGAGAGTGGGAAGGGGGACAATATTTGAAATGTCAATAAAATAATTAATAATAATAAAAGCAATAACAGCAACATTTTTTACTAGAAATAAGAGGCAAATGGAAAATTAAGACAAGACCAGCCCTCAGGAAGACAGATCTACTGTAAGCTGTGCTAAAGAGCTAGGAGAAATAATTATCACTTTAATGAAATAATTTTTTCTCCCAGAATTCCTGCCTCCTTGCGCACTTGGGACAGGGCCACCATGAGATCCTAGCAGATCTATGAGACTTTCTGAGTCCTGATTTAGAAAAACACAACTTTCCCTTTTTCTTCTTGTCTGTCTTTTTCTTTGGATGCTAACCAAAACCTAAGCATACTTTTCCCCTGGTGCTTTGGGCTTCCTTATTCTTTCTCTGAATCCCCCTGCTCATTTTTGGCCATGTGGCAGCTTATCTATCATGTGACTGACCTCCCTGCCTCACTCAACCATATCTCCTCTATTTCCGTAACTTCCTTCTCTCTGCAGCTGCTGAGAATTACAGTTTGCCTGCCCTAGGATTTTTCTTTTAAACTTTAATAAAATTATCCCAAACTTTCAAAATATAAAGTAAAAATTATTTTCATTAGAAAGAAGAGGCAAAGGGGAAATTGGAACTGTAAAAAACCAATAGATTAAAAAAAAATCAGTAACCTTCTATTCCCTGCATTATATAAATCAATCTCAAAAAGTGAACCTTCAATTTAACACAGTCCAGAGTCCCAAAGAAGAGAGTCACTAGAAAATAAAGGTTGTTGACCATGCTTGGGCTGGAGAAATGGCTCAGGGCTTGAGGCATTTCTGTTTTTGCAGAGGACCCAAGTTTAGCTCCCAGCACCCACATGGTGGCTCACAACCACCCGTAACACCAGTTCCAGTAGATCCGATACCCTTTTCTGATCTCTGTGGGCACCAGACACACATAGAGCACAGACATAGTGCACAGACGCAGAACACTCATATGTATAAAATAAATAAACCTAAAATGAATTTTCAAAAATCGAGTCTGCTAGAAAGCAAAGCAAAGTAATACATTGACAGTTGATTCATTTCTCCTTGTCAATGCAGGCAGGGATTTTGTAAACGAAACCATTTGGTACTAAACTGACAAGGGCTTTGGCAGGACCTACATTTGCATTTGTTCTTTGTTTTCCACAGAGACAGATTTTAGTTGAACTAATACCCTCTCCAGACTTTTTTTTTTTTTTTTTTTTTTTTTTTTTTTTTTTTTTTTAACCACATATGACTTCTTATAGGAGAAAGAATGGCTTGGCAAGCTTGGAGAAAGGCACTAGCCATTTTCACGTAAGCCCTGTCAGTTCTAATCCTGGGCAGGCCCGTCTGTGAAAGCAAGCTCTGCTCGTCCACGCAGCCTCTTCACTAGGAGGAAAGGTTGAGAAGCCCAAGAAAGCCCAGAGGCGTCAGAGGTGTCGATGGGCTGGGTTGGTGTAGAAGTCAGGTTTTTTTTTTTTAGTCAGCCAGTTGACTATAGATCTAATACACACACACACACACACACACACACACACACACACACACACACATATATATATATATATATATATATATATATATTTTTTTTTTTCCCCAAAACAGGGTTTCTCTGTATAGCCCTGGCTGTCCTGGAACTCACTCTGTAGACCAGGCTAGCCTTGAACTCAGAAATCTGCCTGCCTCTGCCTCCCGAGTGCTGGGATTAAAGGCATGCGCCACCACGCCCAGCTCTAATTTATATTTTTAAAGCCAGTAATAAAACAGATCTTCAGTAACTTGAATTCTGTGTCACTTTCTCCCCAAACCACAAGAAAAGACAGACATAGGCTCCCTGCCATTGGGGCAATCATGATGTCCTGTGGTGCTGCTGCTTTCTGTCCCAGGCCATCATTTTCTATGAATCCACGCAAGGATAGCAACTAGAAGAGCACTTACATATGTCTGCTTATCATATTTGTTATAGCAAAAAAAAAAAAAAAAAAAAGCAAAGCATGCTGACTGCCCAATACAAGAAAGATGGCACATGCCTGTGCATCATTCACAGTTCACATGCCTGTGCATCATTCACAGTGGCTGAAATTGTGCTTTGGAGGAGGATTTTGGGCATGGGAGACAGTTCTTCACAAGTACTTAAATTTGAAACAGAAGATACAAAATACATTAAATGCATCAACTTTATAACATATTTATAAAATTTAAACAAATAAAATACTGGCAGAACACATATTAATATCAGTTATTCTTTGATTGCAAAAATATCATCCATTTTTGCTTTTCCGCGTTTTCTGTACCGCACGCTAGTGAGGCAATTAGAGAAACACTGTTAAAATCCAATTGCACAGAAGCTGTAAATTGACTGCAATTTATGATTAAATTCTTAGAAACCTTTCTGTAGAATCCTGGTTAGCTCATAATTATGTTCATTTTAAACAGCATTTTAAAATGCAAGCAAGAAAAGCTTCTAAATGAAATGGATGAATGTACTGTAAGGGGAAGCACGGGTGAGCGCTGGGTCACCCTCTCGAATTTGCTATTTGTATGAATTGATATCTTCTACCTCTCAGTGGATTAGAATTACGCTTTTCAGATCCATGGAGGGGAAAGGTCATTTATAGATCGGAGAGCCTGAGGGGAAATGTGCCCTAGAGTCAGAAGGAACCTTGTGATGGGTGCCGCGGGAAGAGGTGTTTCAAAGGGGTGATTTTCCTCTAAAGCATGAACTCTGTAGCGGCTTTCTATTACCTAAGGAAGACTATGAAACAGTAATTAAGAAAGCAGATCTCATAGAATAAGTTCCATTTTGTAACCAAATATAGTGCTAGGCAGTTTTTATGTTGCCTCCTCTTATGTGGAATCAACTTGTGGTGCCCTGATTTTGTATTAATGAAGTTGCCCTGAAAAGAATATTCTCATTGATTCCCTTTTTTCCCCCTTGAGTTTTAATATGTTTAATATGTTGCATTATCATGGTAAGATTCTGGGTCAATAAGGACTTTGAATTTAAATAGCCTGTTTGCAGGGGAGGGGAAGTAAGGTTGCCATTAAAAGGGAAATGGGAAGAGAGTCTAGAGAGCAGAGGTTTTTAGACTTCCTACTGCTGCAACCCTTTAATACAGTTCCTCATGGTGTGCTGACCCCCCCAACCCACACACACACCATAACAACAATTTTGGTTGCTACTTCTCAACTGTAACTTTGCTACTATTATGAAATGTAATGTTAAAAAAAAAAAAAAAAAAGTCTGTGTTTTCTGATGATCTTGAGTGATTCCTACAAAAGGGTTACACATCTCCAGAAAGTGGTCACAAACTACAAGTTGAGAACCACGACTATAGAGTGATAGGAAGAAGTAAGTGTAGAAGTTTGGGAACTGAAAATTGGTTCCTCTGTGACTACCAATGATTACACAGTTTTAAGTGTTAGTTACCTTGAGGGAGATACATGTCCCTAGTTGAAGATCAGCTAAGGTGATAGGATCACTTTGGTCAATAGTAAAGTTATGGTGGAGGTGTAGGAAAGTAAGTTAACTAGCATTATAAGTATACTTAAAAGACTAATTCATATAGTAATTGGAACAACTAATGCCCTGTTAAGTTTAAGAAGTATACAATCATAATACTATATTATTTATAACACTATAGTGGAGAAGCTAGGATGTTGTCATTTATTTAAAAATAATTTAGGGGCCAAATCTTAAATAGTGTGCTTAGAGTAAAAGAAAATAAAAATTATTGGTTTAAAAATATGGAAAAATAGGATTTTAAGGTGTGATGGAGTATACAGACTATTTTATTTTATGTGTGTGAGTGTTTGCCTGTATGTATGTTTGTGTAACACATGTGTGCAGTGCCCACAGAGGCTAGAAAAGGGCATCAGATCCCCCTGGAACTGGAGTTATGAACTGTTGTGAGCCAAAAACCCAGGTCCTCAGGAAGAGCAGCAAGCGTTTCTAATCATTGAGCCAGTTTTCTAGACCCTGGATTAGTGTTTTCTTACTATCCTGCTTTATTCTGAATTGAGGTAAATATTCTAGTTTTAAAAATTAATATTTTCAGAGCATGACAGAGTTCAGAAGATAACGTAAAATTAAAAAAAAAAGACATTATAACAGTTTCAATGGCCATGACCTTCTGTTTCATCTAGTTTGATATATGAGGCATGAAGGCTGCAGTGGGACTCACATAACTGCACCTGAATACTTGCAATTAATTAGAAACAGAAACTGCTGTGTGCCTTTCTAACTTTTTTTTCTACAGTGCTCTCATTAGAAATAATGAGACCACTTGTCTACCGCTAATTAGGGATTTAGCAACTGTTTTGCAAAGAGATAACAAAACATTTTGAGATTAAAGTCTGTTTGCTAAAGTTCAAAACAGCATATTTTTACAAACATTATTTGATGAGTGAAGTTTTGCATAAGTGCCACCTTCTAATAGCATTAAAGTAGAAATCCTAAAAATTGCTTTCTGCTAATGACTAATAAAATTATTAGGTTGAACATCCATGGCACATCTCTTTGTTGTGGAGATGTTTGCTTTGAATGAAAACATTCTCCTCTGAAGGAAGGAGAGAGGTTCACAAGACTCAGGAAGCTCATAGAACATAGAAGACTCACAGGGCCCCTTTCCAAGGTGAAAGAAATGCTAATTTCTGAGAGGGAGGACATTCTTCTTCAGTGGTATAGTTGCCCAAAAATTGCTCAAGTTCCTATAATTCACTCTTCACCCATACATCTATGTTTCCCCAATAAAGTCCATTGGCTCATCAAGGTAGCCTTGGATAGATTCATTTCTTTGGTTTGCTGTTGCCTCCAAGGGAGAGCAGATGTGGGGACATAGAATCTGATTATATTCCATTACAGAGTACTGACAGAGAAATTAAACTTGCTTTTCGTTTGTGGATACTAGAAGTCACATAATGAAAGACAGAGAATATGGGTTCTCATGAAACTGCTGTGATTTTGATATGAAATACCCCTTTCTCACATATAAAGTTGGATTTTAAAGATGGTGAATGACCAACAGGTTGACCTATTATTATTTCATAATTCGATGATAGAACTGGAAGATGGTGAAGAGTATGAGGTGGATACTTTTTCGAGAAAGTAGGTCTCTCTCTGTCTCTTGGTCTCTTGATCTCTCTCATACTTTCTGCTTTTCAAGTCACAGGAATTGAATCAATAGCACTAAATGACCATGACCAAATTCAGAAACCATTGTTTTTGTCTGTTTTTTCTTTTTCTTTCTTTTCTTTTTTTTTTTTTTGTCGCAGAGATAAGAAGGGACATCTAAAGAAGACCCAAAGAAAGAATAATGTAAAAGAAATCACAGTAACTCTCGAAGATGTTGGTATCCAAATGGGAAAGATTCATTCATAAAAAAACAGACTCTAGCTGGGCAGTGGTGGCACATGCTTTTAATTCCAGCACTTGAGAAGCAGAGGTAGGTAGATCTCTGTGCCTTCAAGGCCACCCTGTTTTACAAAGTGAGTTCCAGGATAGCCAGAATTGTTATACAAGAAACCCTGTCTCGAAAATCCAACATCAACCACCCCCACTCCACCCCACCCCCTGCCCAAGGCATGCTTAAAAGCAGAAGATATAATGTGGTTGTGCCCACTGGTGGTCTACAGCTCAAACAAACTGAAGACAGCAGGTAGGTGTGTTACACAGGGAGAGGGATAATGCAGAGGAAAAAGAGTGGACACAGACCAGGTAAAAGAAGCAGCATTCTAACATCGGACACTTGGCCATGTGGTAGGTGTAAGTGGTTGTTGATAAATGCCTACTATAAATCTTGGGCATTTGAAAACTCAATCTTCACTTGGTGACTTTCTGAAGAGGATTGGGAGGTATGTCCTAGCTGGAAATATGCCACCAGGGGACTGAGAGTGGGCCTTGAGGTTTCAAAAGACTCCTGTCACTTTGAGTTAGCTCTCTCTCTACTTCCTGTCTAAGGATCAATATGTGAACTCTCAGGTGTTGCTCCAGTGCAGTGCCTGCCTGCAGAAGTGCTTCTACTGTGATGGTGATAGGCTCCCATCACTCTAGAACCAGGAGCCCCAAATAAAGCCCTCTCTTTATAAACTGCCTTGGTCATGGTGTTTAATCACAGCAACAAAAAAGTAACTAAGACAGTACAGAAAGAGTAAAATCTCAAAAGGAGAGAAAAAACATCATAAGCACTGATTCTAATAATCTGAAATAATAGAGTTTAAGGTGAGATGACAGATTTATGCAGAAAGTAAACCTCAGAGAAACATCCCTCCAGCATGTAGCTTCCTGGCAGATGCTATGTGGCAGCCACCATCAACTTAAGAAGGTGTTGGGGATTGGTTCTAATGCTTTGATATAATTGGGAATCTTCATGTCCAAACATTGAAGGTCCTTGTCCCCAGTTGGCTTTTGGTTGATCAATAAAGATGCTGATGTCCAATGGCTAGGTAAAGGGAGACAGGGCAGAAGGACCCTTACATTTGTGTAGACACAGGAGAGGTGAGGAAGACAGAGACCAGGTTTCAGAGGGAAATGAATCAGACTTAGAGCTGCAGAACGAAAATTATCCTAAATGTAGGTGAGAAGGAAATGGGCTCTTGGAAGGGCTCCCCAGAAGCATCTTGAGCAGCAAAGAGTGGGGGTGGGGGCACCCAGAAGGAACAGGGCAGCAAAAATAAGAAGGAACAGGGCAGCAAAGATAGCTCATAGATTTAGAGGGTGTTGAGTCAGGAGCACCGAAGGCTAATTTATGATAGCTGGGCAGATGATTAGATCTGTCCAGCCATTGAGCTAGCCAAGGCATTTCACAAATAAGCTAACGGACGTGTGTCTTGTAGCCCCAGTTACTGCTACAAGAAGGGTTTTAGCATTAAATTTTATAGCTATGGATAAGGATCATAGACTACTGCTTTTTCTCTTTAAAATGTCTCAAAGTCACAGTGTCCTTCCCATGATTAGGCAAGGGACTTAATCTAAGTATGGGCCCAGGAAGACAGCTGTAACTTTGACTCTGGTTGATAGACACAGAGCTACATGTTGGGAAGTGTGAACCGTGAAGAAGAGGGAAATGGAGGTTGCTTTCATTTGGGAAACACTGAGGCTTTAGCTCTGAAATGATGAGGTTGCCTAATGGACAGGGATTACAAAGTGTCCACATCTTGCTCAGCCCCCTCAGTGCAAAGTACTTTGGTAGGATCACTGCTACCACTCTCAGAGCCCAGAAACATTTGGTGGGGAAGCAACTGCTTGAGAATTATGCACACTCATGTGGGCACTGACAAAGCACCTCTGGTGAGAGGGAACACCCAGCCAGGCAACCCAAGTGCTCACTGGCAGAAGCCACTTGGGGATGTCTTCTTCATATTCAACATTGCTGCATCAGGAGTATAGAGATCACTGGCCTGTTTTTAGTCCAGTAGCATTCACGTCTCAGTCCACACATACTGACCATGAAGACAGAGTGGGAGGTAGGTGCACCTCGGCCCCTTCTGTTTTCCCTGTCTGAACTTAAGTAAGGCAATGACTACACACTTGGCCCCTGCCCTTCTGCTATAGTGAAGTTCAAAATGAGAACCCTGAGAATAAAAGGGAGAGTCTCTGTTGGCATCAACAAAGTCCTTTTGTGTTTTAGTTTGGTTTCTCTCACTGCTGTTTTATACCTTCCTCCCATCTACTTTCCATTACATTATCTTGCTTGTTTCTTTACTCATTTTTTGTTTTCTTCTTAATCCTTTTTATTATAATATTACCAGTATCCCCTGCTCATATGGTCTGAGCTTCTTCATTTTACATCTTATTAGGCAGCTGTTACTCCCAATTATTTCCCCTCATCTCTCTCTCTTGATATAGATAAACATATAGATATACAAATATAGATATATCTATCTATCTATCTATCTATCTATCTATCTATCTATCTATCTGTCTGTCTCTCTGTGTATATACAGATACACACACACACACACACACACACAATTTGTTTTTATTTTGGTTCTTTTCTTACCAATTTCTTTCTCTTCTCCGAGTTGTGGAGAAGAATTAACTACTATGTATTAAAGAATCACCCACCTAAAACTGGAAGAAATACCAGTGCCCAGAGCTGTTCATACTGCAACATAGAAACATAAAAATTATAAATAATCAAGATAACATGACTCCTTTTCATTATCTAAATCCAAAGACATTAAACTGATTGTGAAAAGATCAATTTCTTCAAAGAAGATTCAAATTAACATCTGAATAAAAGAAATACGTCCATTCAAGACTTATATGAAAAATTTCCAGTGAGAGAGTCTAAAGAATAAAGAAGGATATGTTGGCAAAAGGGAGCTCATTAAAGAACGCATAGAAACAACATCTTTGCCATCAGGGAAATGCAATTCAAAAGTACATTCAAATTTCACCTCACTCTGGTTAGAGTAGCTGTTGTCAAGAAAACAAGAACCAATGTTCAGGAGGCTGTAAAGACAGAGGAACCCTTATCTTGCTGGTGGGAGTAATAAGCTCAACCAGCCACAATGGAAATTTGTGTGGCGGCCCTTCAAGTAATTTAAAGGAGAGCTCGCTCAATATAACAATATCACTTCTGGAAATATATCCTAAGGAATTGAAGTCAGCATATAACAAAGCTATCAAACACAGAAGTTTATAACAACACTGTTTGCAATAGCCACATTATGGAATCAGCCGAGGCACCTGCCCACCAGGAAGTGGATAAAGAAAACATGGCACACATACACAGTAGAGTTTGATGCAGCAATAAAATGAACAAATTTAGTCATCTGCAGGGAAATGAATGGAAACTAGAGTGCTTCAGATTAAGGGCTGTAAGCCAGAAAGACAAGGATAGAGTCTGGCTCTGATGGGTAGAACTTGAAGGGAGAGAGCAGAAAGAGCATAGGCAGAATATGTAAAGGAGAGAGAGAGACTGATGGGCAGAATATGTACAAAGTCTATCATATTCGTGAATCAAGATACCACAAGCAGCTGAACATGTGAAGCTCACCCCTGTCTCATCACTCAAGCAGAAAAGGCAGGAGGATAGGAAGTTCTCGGCCAGTCTGCATTCCGTTAGAAAATCCTGTCTCAAAGCCAAAATCAAAAACAAAAGGAGGTTATCACAGTGAAAGTCGTTATTTTGTACACCCAGTACATGCTGATAAAAATCCAGGTGTGTTAAATGCTTTCGTTCTAAAATGATTTTCTCCAGCTTGGAACATAAGAAGCTGACTACTCTGATGATTATATATAAATGGTGGGTTTTCCAAGGAGCTAAAGGGATCTGCAACCCTATAGGTGGAACAACAATATGAACTAACCAGTACCCTGGAGCTCTTGTCTCCAGCTGCATATGTATCAAAAGATGGCCTAGTCGGCCATCACTGGAAAGAGAGGCCCTTTGGACTTGCAAACTTTATATGCCCCAGTACAGGGGAACGCCAGGGCCAAAAAGGGGGAGTGGGTGGGTAGGGGATTGGGGCGGTGGGTATGGGAGACTTTTGGGATAGCATTGGAAATGTAAACGAGGAAAATACCTAATTAAAAAAAAAAAAGAAAAGAAATGGTGGGTTTTCTTGTGTTGAGATCGGGTCCATGCCCAGAAAATGAGGTAGCATCTGAGTGTCAGGATGTGCGGGAAAGTAAACGAAGTACAAGAGGAAAATGAACCCTCCCAGAAAGCACAGGATGGCAACAGAGCACGGTGGAATAGGTGTGAAAAAGCACTTGCCCTAGAAGTGTGAAAAGCTACTGTGTGATGTTCTCTGGGGTAGGGTAGGCAACATTAAAGATT
Organism: Mus musculus; assembly: GCF_000001635.26. NCBI lineage: Eukaryota > Metazoa > Chordata > Mammalia > Rodentia > Muridae > Mus > Mus musculus. Next base: position 102,035,425 of record NC_000070.6, read on the forward strand.
TAGGGCAATGGAAGGACCCAGTTGGAGGAGGGTGTGAAGAAAGAAGGAATGAAGTGACCAAAAGAAATAGAAAAAGGGAAAGAAAAAAAAGGGGGGAAAGGGAACAAAGAAAAACAGTAAGAGGGAGGGATGAAAAGGCCTGCTGGCCTGAGAGTAGTCAGTACCAGGTGCTGGGATACTCAGTCCCGATCCAGGACTGGCAGGTTCACAGTCCCTGTAGCTGGCTCCAGGAAGAGCAGAATTTAAATAGCTGACATGCTTTGTGCATTTGGCTATTGAGATATTGTTAAATGGTGAGGATATTAATCAGAGCCATGATCCCGAGGCTGGGGATTTGTGCTTACTGCCTGAAGAAGTTGACCCCACCTCTGCGTTGCTTCCATCTGACTCTGAAGTGAAGTGCATTAGGGGCAGGCACTCTGTGTTCCAATGCACACTGGTGGTGCTGTTCCTTCTGAACTCTGTCGAGAGTGGCTAACTCATTGCACCATGAGCCGCCGCTGTGGTGTCTGGAGTGCTTTCTAGGACTATGACGATACAATACTGATGCTTTCCAAGAACGTCTCTAGCCTTCATCTCCTAGGACTCCTGCTATGTTCCATATAATGTCTGACAACATCATGAGTCAATGAACTTTGATCTGTGAGTATGTGGTTCATTTTCTACAGGCATTTTATGGATTAGGCATCACTGTGTAGTATGTGGACACCTGGTGCTCGTATTTAAATGAAGCCGTCATATCTAAATAGGATGATGCTAAAAAGAGAAAAGGCCTAGCTTAGATAACACACACCTGTTTGTGAGACTAGCTCATGTATTTGATTTTTAATTTTATGTTTATATCATATGTATGTTACAGGCCTGCTCCTGTGTTGATCCTAGCTCCACACCCCACAGAAGCATCAGGTGGCTAGTATAAATACAGCTGGGAACATCTCAAGAGCTAAGCACTGATTATGGCCAGCTGTTGTGTTAGTCCGGTTGTACTTAAGCACACTTAAATTAAGATTGAACCATATGTTCCTCTCATAAAGTCTAGGCATTGAGCAAGGGAGAGGTTGGTTTCACTTTGGAAAAATGAAGATTCATCTTCAGGAGAACAAAGTATAGATGCTGTCTGTAAAGAATGATAAATGGCTATGTATTGTTTGCTTAGGCACTGTGGGAATATAGTGATTATCCACTTATAGTATTTATACTTGAGATCCTGACCTAGTGAATTCTTAGTTTTACGCTGCCTTGCCAGCACTTTCAACATGAGCTTAACGTCTTCATGATAGAAGTAGACTTGGTCACTCCCTATACAATATCCAGTTCTCTCCTCTTCCTTTACTTTGATGCCTTAGACAACCTACTCTTGGCACCCGCTTCCTCACAGGACAGCTATATACAGTCTCCTTGGCTCCTTGCGATCATCCCCACACACCACATGGACTGCACAGACACTGGAGCATCCACCTCTAAGTGATAGTAGGACCTATAGGACTTGTGACAACATAATGGAGGCCACCATTTGGACTTTTAAACATTTGAGACTATGTAGACTATGGGATTTGAAGTTGGATTAAGTGTACTTTACATTATGCTATAGGTATATATGGCCCCTATAGTCTCATGTGTTTGAACAAGCCTATGGGGGCCAGAAAGTGTTTGAATATGCTTGGCTCATGAGAAGTGGCACTATTAAGAGGTGTGGCTTTGTTGGAGGCAGGGTGTCACTGTGGGGGTGGGCTTTGAGGTCCTATGCTCAGGCTCTGCCCAGTGTGGAAGAGCCCGCCTCCTGTCTGCTGCTTTTGGATCACGATGAACTCTAACTGCTTCTCCAGCACTGTGTCTGCCTACATGCTGCCATGCTTCCTACCATGATAATAATACACTGAACCTCTGAAACTATAAGCCATCTCCAGTTAAATATTTCCCTTTATAAGTGTTGCCTTAGTCATGGTGTCTTTTCACAGCAATAAAACCCAAACTAAGACATTTGATGTAAGTGGTGGAGTTTTATCTTCAGACACATCTGAAAATAATGGCTTTCCTGGTTAAAGTCTTCTGAAGACTGTTAGTAGAAATAAATGGAACAGAAATTCCATTAAGGCAGATATAATTCGGCCGGGCAGTGGTGGCACACGCCTTTAATCCCAACACTTGGGAGGAAGAGGCCTGAGTTTGAGGCCAGCCTGGTCTACAGAGTGAGTTTCAGGACAGCCAGGACTACATAGAGAAACCCCGTCTCGAAAAAAACAAAAACCAACTGTCTTAGTCAGGGTTTCTATTCCTGGACAAAACATCATGACCAGAAGCAAGTTGGGGAGGAAAGGGTTTATTTGGCTTACACTTCCATATTGTGTTCATCACCAAAGGAAGTCAGAACTGGAGCTCAAGCAGGTCAGAAAGCAGGAGCTGATGCAGAGGCCATGGAGGGATGTTCTTTACTGGCTTGCTTCCCCTGGCTTACTCAGCCTGCTCTCTTATAGAACCAAGACGACCAGCCCCGAGATGGTCCCACCCACAAGGGGCCTTTCCCCCTTGATCACTAATTGAGAAAATGCCTTACAGTTGGATCTCATGGAGGCATTTCCTCAACTGAAGCTCCTTTCTCTGTGATAACTCCAGCTGTGTCAAGTTGATACCCAAAACCAGCCAGTACAATTGACCCCTTGTCAATTTGACACACAAACATATCACTATTAAGCCTCAACCCTTACATTCTTATTCATCCCCAAGGTCTAAATAAATTTAAACATCCCACAGTCTTTACATATTCTTAAAATTTCAATCTCTTTAAAATATCTGTCTCTTTTAAAATCCAAAGTCTTTTTACAATTAAAAGTCTCTTAACTGTGGGTTCCACTAAAATAGTTTCTTCCTTCAAGAGGGAAAATATCGGGGCACAGTCACAATCAAAAGCAAAAATCAATCTCTAACCGTCCAATGTCTGGGATCCAACTCACGATCTTCTGGGCTCCTCCAAGAGCTTGGGTCACTTCTCTAGCCATGCCCTTTGTAGCACACGAGACATCCTCTAGGCTCCAGATGCCTGTAATCCACTGCTGCTGCTCTTGGTGGTCATCTCATGGTACTGGCATCTCCAAAACACTGCATGACCCCTTCAGTCCTGGGCCGTCAATTGCAACTGAGGCTGCACCTTCACCAATGGCCTTCCATGGCCTCTCACAGTGCCGAACCTCAGCTGCTCTGAGTGACCCCTTCATGCCTTCAAAACCAGTACCACCTGGGTGACCCTTACACATTACCAAGACCCACTGCAGCAGGAGTACAACCTTGGCTATCTCTGGAACACAGCCTCTTTGTGCTTTCAGAAAACACTTCCCAGAAGATGTCACTTCAACGATGCTGGTCTCTTCTTAATCACCGCTAATTTCTTAGCTCCAGCTAACCAGCATCAATAGTCCCAGTAATACAAAGGTTTTGCTTTAGTAGTTCTGGTATCTTGTTAGTCACAGCTGATTTTTCAGCCCCAACTAACCAGAACCACAGAATAATCAAACTCCAAAATAGCAATGGCCCTGAAAAGAGTCTTTAATTTTCCCTCTGAAATTTCACAAGCCAGGCCTCCATCTTCTGCACTGTTCTCAACATTATCTTCCAAGCTCCTATACACCATCTGACAGAGCTCTTAACAACTAATGGATCTTCAAGCCCAAAGTTCCAAAGTCCTTCCACAGTCCTCCCCAAAACATGGTCAGGTTGTCACAGGAATACCCCACTATGGTGGTACCAATTTGTCTTAGTCAGGGTTTCTATTCCTGGACAAAACATCATGACCAGAAGCAAGTTGGGGAGGAAAGGGTTTATTTGGCTTACACTTCCATATTGTGTTCATCGCCAAAGGAAGTCAGAACTGGAACTCAAGCAGGTCAGAAAGCAGGAGCTGATGCAGAGGCCATGGAGGGATGTTCTTTACTGGCATATTCACATATATATATATATATATCCTCCGAAGGGCTGGAGGGATGGCTCAATGATGAACTGCATATATCACTCGTTCAGGGGACTCATATTTGGTTCCTAGCACCACCCATCTAGCTGCAAGGGATCCTCCACAGGTTCATGAACACATGCTCACATACCTCTTTGCCCTACACACACACACACACACACACACACACACACATCCTAAAAAGAAAAGAAATATCACACTGCAGATAAAAATAGCCCATTGGGTGCTCCTGGGGCAGGGCAGGAATTGATAGCCATTCTCATGAAAGCGATTAAATCAGAGAACAAAATATAGAACCCTGTAATCAATTCTTTGAATCTCAAAGTAAAATGTCGACATGGGACCTGGAAATCCTAAATCCTTTCTGTCCTGAGACTCTCAGCTCTTTTCAGGTTATGTGTCTAACTAAGGAATGCATTACACTTGGCTGACTTAAAAAAAAAAAGATAAATCATGTCACATTTTCTAAGACCCATCAAGATGTATTCACTCCTTGGGTGAAGTATCTAGAGAGAGGTTCAGTTTCACCTCATGCAGATACATGCATGTACCAGGGCCACAATATTTAAAATACCTTAGCATGAGGGGACACAGAGGCAAGCCTTGACCTAGAGAACTGTTTCTTAAAGAGGAGTTTGGGGCTTACTACAGTGAAAAAAGAATGTAATACGTAACACTTATCCTCAAACAGACCAATAATGAGGAACTGGTATACAAAAGTCTATTTTTGTTTGTTTGTTTGTTTTGTTTGTTTGTTTGTTGTTGGTTTTCCTTGGAGGGGGTGGTTTAAGTACAGATGCTACGCGTCTCCTACTTCACAAATACTCCAGCTCTGCAGACCAGGCATGCACTGTGCTACATGCTCAGCATAACTCAATTTGGAAAGCGTTATGTTGCTTGACAACATCTCCAGGTCTGCTCCCTGGGAACTGAAGAGCCTGCCAGTCCCGCTCATTATTGACAATCCTCTTTACACAAGCCAGACACAAACCTAATGGCCATGTCACTTTCTCCAACCAAAACTCAGAGCAGACAAGGCCTTGGGGCATAATGAGATCATGTCACTTCTGGTTACTACTCCTAAATGTTTGCAGAGGATGATTGGATGCTTCTGAGAGCTGAGCATCCTCAGGATAAAACAAGGCAGCAATGCTGCTTAGTTAAGAACATTGTATCTCAGTGGCTCTCTTCTTTTCTACATCACACCCGAAATGAGCAGCATGCTTGGGGTTTGCATCACTTAATGATTTGGGGCTTTAGTTCTACAGCTCCTTGCATACAAACAGCATTTGAATCAATTATGGAGATTTTTTTCATCTGTCAAAAGCTTTGGAGAAGTTAAGAGGAAGAGCCATTAAAGGCCTGTGGTGCAAATTGACAGGAAGCTTGAGAGTTCATGAATTACCAAGGCATAAATTCAAAAGTGCTGGGTTCTATGGTTTGGAGGGGTTGGAGGAAGAGATCATCCATTTTACAATATGGAAATCTTTTTCTCCCTTGGTCTAAAATAGTATGAGTGAAACTCGTGGGACCAAATAGGTGTTCAATAAATAGATGTTGCATGTGTAATCAACAGAAAACAAGAGCAGAATGAGTACAGGGTAATTTTATTTTCTGTTGATAATGCCTGGGCAAAAAACAATAGAGTAAGGTTGATGCATGGAATTTCCTCCTAATACTTACTTGATTGAAAAAAGATATATTCATTATTTAAACAAACCAACAAGTCTTATGACAATCTACCATCAGAAACTGTTGTCCCAGGAATTGGCAGTGACTTATGAGATAGAATTTGATAATATATAATTTTGTTATTTTATATTTGTTATAATATATATGTTACATGTGTTATAATTATTTGTTATATATAATATCACTTTGCTATTGTTATGTTTTTAATTTGTGAGAGATTTAGAAATTGATTTTCTTCCTGTTTCAGTCTTCAGATGGCAATTTTCACTTCAGAATGGGTTTTCTATTGATCCTTGATGTAAAAACGAATGGAAATCACCATAAGTCGACTGCATCTGACTCACTTCAATCACTGCTATGAAAAAGAGAGTTGAAATTCTCACTTCAAATGAAGACAAAGTTGATGAGTACAGAAGAAGTTTTCAGTATAGATAAATGGAGGAAAATTAAATGGTAGACTATGAGAAAGAAGCCAAGTTTGTGTGTTTGAAGTAGATGTTCCAAGAAGAAAGCAGAAAAGGTCTCCAAGGAGACTTCAATTTCTGAATCACAAACATTATCAATACAACATTAACAAGGTGAATCTGAGAGTGGGGCTTGAAACCTATGAAGAAAGTATCTGGCAAGGCTCCCATGATTCCAGGCAACTCAGAATATCATGCTTAGCTTCTGGCTTTTGGCAGAATGTTGACAGACAAAAAAAAAAAAAAAAAAAGCTTTGGTCTTTTAATCTGTTCCTATACACGACAGAGAGAAACTGACCATCACACTAGTCTCAATGAGTGGAGAACTGTGGGCCATTGTAGCTGCTAGTAAAAGCCTATATAATATGCTGAAAAATTAGTCATTATTCCAAAAAAATTCCACAGAATTTAAAACAGTTTTTACAAAATCTTGTATCTTTATTTTTTTTATTTTTAAAATTTTTTATTACATATTTTCCTCAATTACATTTCCAATGCTATCCCAAAAGTCCCCCATACCCTCCCCCCAACTCCCCTACCCACCCATTCCCACTTTTTGGCCCTGGCGTTCCCCTGTACTGGGGCATATAAAGTTTGCGTGTCCAATGGGCCTCTCTTTCCAGTGATGGCCCACTAGGCCATCTTTTGATACATATGCAGCTAGAGTCAAGAGCTCCAGGATACTGGTTAGTTCATAATGTTGTTGCACCTACAGGGTTGCAGATCTCTTTAGCTCCCTGGATACTTTCTCTAGCTCCTCCATTGGGGGCCCTGTGATCCATCCAATAGCTGACTGTGAGCATCCACTTATGCGTTTGCTAGGCCCTGGCATAGTCTCACAAGAGACAGCTATATCAGGGTCCTTTCAGCAAATGCTTGCTAGTGTATGCAATGGTGTCATCATTTGGAGGCTAATTATGGGATGGATCCCTGGATATGGCAGTCTCTAGATGGTCCATCCTTTCGTCTCAGCTCCAAACTTTGTCTCTGTAACTCCTTCCATGGGTGATTGTTTCCAATTCTAAGAAGGGGCAAAGTGTCCACACTTTGGTCTTCATTCTTCTTCAGTTTCATGTGTTTTGCAAATTGTATCTTATATCTCGGGTATTCTAAGTTTCTGGGCTAATATCCACTTATCAGTGAGTACATATCATTTGAGTTCTTTTGTGATTGTGTTACCTCACTCAGGATGATGGCCTCCAGGTCCAACCATTTGCCTAGGAATTTCATAAATTCATTCCTTTTAATAGCTGAGTAGTACTCCATTGTGTAAATGTACCACATTTTTTGTATCCATTCTTCTGTTGAGGGGCATCTGGGTTCTTTCCAGCTTCTGGCTATTATAAATAAGGCTACTATGAACATAGTGGAGCATGTGTTCTTCTTACCGGTTGGGACATCTTCTGGATATATGCCCAGGAGAGGTATTGCGGGATCCACCGGTAGTACTATGTCCAATTTTCTGAGGAACCGCCAGACTGATTTCCAGAGTGGTTGTACAAGCTTGCAATCCCACCAACAATGGAGGAGTGTTTCTCTTTCTCCATATCCTTGCTAGCATCTACTGTCACCTGAATTTTTTATCTTAGTCACTCTGACTGGTGTGAGATGGAATCTCAGGGTTGTTTATTACAAAATCTTGTATCTTTATATATAAAGTAATAGCTACTATCTACAGTACCCTTCAAGGTATCCCAGATGAAACAAAAAGACTTCTTTTCCAGTTTTTGCCTCTGCTTACTTTGCACAAATTATTCATCTATTTCATAATAGAAAATGACACTTTATTAAATAGGTTATTACCTTTACATAACCAATCGAGGACATTGTTATTGCTAACCTCATTTTATAGAAGAATGTACTAATGCTATAACAAAATAGTGGATGCTGGGTACTTGCTATAGAGACAAAATTTATTCTGCTTACAACTCTGCATGTATGGGGCATACTGCTAGACATGAAGAAGAGGCCCGAGAGGAGGCAGATTAGCTAGTTAGAAAAGTCCACTGTTGTGAAAGTGAAAATCAGTAAACCCCTGAAGTGGGCCATGAATCCATTCACGAGGGTGGAGTTCAATGATCCTAATGCCCTCCCTTCAACCTTTCCTTTCTAAGGTTTCACAGTCTCAGCAGGACTAATGGGGAGTGGGAGAGGCAGGGGTGTCCAGCATGATGTTCTTGGGGATTGCACTTCTTTTTTTTTCTCCATTTAAAGAATAAAAAAGACAGGAAAAGGAAGGAAGGTCTCACCACTGAGAGAGAGAGAGAGGGAGAGAGAGAGACAGACAGACAGACAGACAGACTCATAAAGAGACATGTCCTTTAGGATGCTGTTCGAGAAAGGAGGGTCTTTGGTTGTATTTGTTTTTTTTTTTTTTTTATAAGAGAATGCTTTTTTTTTTTTTAAAGATTTATTTATTTATTATATGTAAGTACACTGTAGCTGTCTTCAGACACTCTAGAAGAGGGAGTCAGATCTCGTGATCGGATGGTTGTGAGCCACCATGTGGTTGCTGGGATTTGAACTCCTGACCTTCGGAAGAGCAGTCGGGTGCTCTTACCCACTGAGCCATCTCACCAGCCCGGTTGTATTTGTTTTTATGTTTAGGGAAAAGACTGTTTCCTTTCCCCCTTTGGACTTGGCTTATTTGGGCTGCCACAGGAGGTTGGGTGAGTCAGACAATGACAGGGAAGATGATTGGTTCCCAGCACAGGAGCTCTTCAGTGGGAGATTTGAAAAATTCCACCCCTCTACAGTTCTCTCCGAGTTAGTCGTCAGTGGGAGGAAGCCCACTGAGTCTTATTAAAGAAAAGTGAAAAGCATAATGATTTACTTAGAACCTTTTCTCTTTGTGTGTGCCTGGCCAGGGATCTATCTGACTCCTGAAGCCTTCAAGGCAACATCCAAGTCGTACGGAATCATTGCACGGAGAGAGTGGCTTCACCGGATGGTACCTGAATGGCTTCACTGGATGCATAGTAAACTGGTGATTCACGGCACCCAGGCTCTCCATTGCACCATCGTGCTGGGTAGTGTTGACTGACCTTGCCACTCTTTGCTGGTCATTGTTTGCCGTGACATTGGAGAGAGAAGTGCACCAAGAGCCTTCAGGTGGCTTCTTTCTGCAACCACGGCCTTAGGTGATTGGCAGAGCCTCAAGGCGTCTTCTGGATCTAACTGCCATTGCTGATTCATGAATGATATTTTCAAGTGGATCAAGCGATCACGGCTGATTCGTATGAACTGAACTGCCGATATCCTGACAACCAAGATCGGATCTCCCCCTCCCACCCCCCCACCCCCCCACCCCCACACCAAGAACTAGTTCTAAGCATGTCACCATCCTCCTTTGCCCGATTCACCTTTCCTTTTTGCTACCTCTGGTGGGCAGTTGGCTAGAAGGAAGGCATTTAAGTATAGTTATTAAAGTAGATTTTGAAAGAGGGAATATTTTTCTTTCATTTCATATTGGTTTGTATTCTAATGGAGAATCCTTTGGGAAGAACTTTAATACAAAACACAGGACAAAGATGATACCTCTCCCTGGTTTCAAAATAGAAAATAATGAAGTTTTTTTTTTCTCTTTTGTTAGAGATATTGTCATTGGCCCTGTTAGATCAGGATTCATCAGGGTGATGTGGAAATAAGAGGTGACTAACCACATAGAAGCAGAACTGTCCTTTAATCAGAACAAAAAGAGGGCAGCAATCTCTCAGCAGGAGTGGAGACTGCTCTGTCAGGGGGGGGAGGTTGGAGCCTATAGGGCAGACAGGAAACTTTGGGTTGGAAGAGTCCATCTGCCTGTCTGTTCCCTCCCCTGCAGCCTTTGAGTGGTGGATACTGAAGAGGTGGTTATGTTGTTGATCTCATCGGAAGCTTCCTGGATCTAAGACACAGCTGATGCTGTTAGCACCTTTCCTGCTTGGAGTTTCTCAGCCCACTTGAGGCTGTTAGATCACTAACCCTACAGGCCACATTCCTCTGCCACCTGCTTTTAATTATGAAGGGACAACCTGGTACTGCCTCCCTCTTATGATTGCATACTGTTTGGCTTTTAAAAATAATACTATTTGGACACGTAAAACAGTGAGAATGCATTCACAGGCCTGGGAGGAGATGACAGCCCTCCCCCCCCCCCTTCTGAATGATAACGATGTTCCACAGTAGCTGAATCACCGGACAGGAAGAAGGGCAAATGGAGTTTACTAACACATCAGTTCAGGAAAAGAGGAAAAAAAAAAAAAAAAACCACAGGAACAGGAAGATGGCTTTCAGAAGACACATTATGATAGGGCACTTATTAAATAAACCTGAATTCAAACATATCTCATCCTGGAAAATTAAGTTAGAGCATGCAGTCTTGATGTGCTTGCTATTTCCAAACCAGTTCCTGTCTAGCTTTCTGAAGCTTTCCAGATAGTGTCAGTTGGGTGTTTCCGCTGCTGGGAACGCCCAAGCCCCATGTTTCCTGTGTACTGTTCCAAACCTTTACTGTTTAACAAATACTTGTTATATTCTTACCATGTGCAGGATAATAAATTAAGTTTGAAAATGTTAAAGCATTCCACCAGTGGCTCAGCCATTTGGAATCTGGATACCCAGATATTTCTGAGACTGACTAATCAGGGGTTTGAGGGCAACAGAAGGCCAGGCTGGCCTGACCTTAGGGGTGATCACCTGCAGGGCTAGGCTACTGTATTCTTTTTCTTCCTTTTTGCACCTCTTGATTCTCATTTTTGGTGTTTGTTTTGTTTCTTGTTTTTTGTTTGTTTGGTTTTTTTTGTTTTCTTCTCTTTTATTTTACTCATTCTTAGTAGTACTTATACCTTTTTTTTTTCAGGCTTTTTAGATTTTATTACAAAAGGAACATGATCTGAGCCCAATTTCCCAGCAGAAGTCACCAACTCCAAGTCTAATTTGGCTTCTCTGGTTGGGGAGCAGGCTGGTAGATAGAAGAGCCTTTCTTAGACCATTCCACACTTCATCTTCTCTGTCCCACGTCTGTAGAAACTGCTTTCAAAGTTGTTCACTGGGTCTCATTGAAGCGGGTCACCATTGTCTTGTGCAGTGTCTCCTTATAGGATTCTGTTGAGGTGACCCCATAGGAACTGCCCCTGGCACCCAGGCCAGAACCTCGAACTCGTGTTTGGGCCTCAATGGGTGTCACAATGCCCTGTTTCTTGCAGCCCAGACCACTGCCTTCTTTCCAGCCCATGGCCTGGAACATTCGACTGCCAATGTTGTCACTGCCTAATCCATCCCGAGTGGGTTGTTCAAAGTCCACAGAGGCTGTAGATATGCCACCATACTTCCTCCGTTTGGGCTCTGGTGGCTCAGGGATACCATACTTCTCCCTGCGTTCAGCTGCACGGTCTCGATACTTCATTTGCTCCATGTCATTTTTCTCTAGTGCTTCCAATTCGTTTTCTGACAAGTGGGCTCGCCGGTGAATCTCAAGGTTTTGCTTGTGGAGCCCAGAGAGCTGCTGGTGCCGGATGAGTGCCTCCTTGCTGGGAAACTGGTGGCGGCAGAGCAGACAGGCTAGCTTCTGTCAGTCTGTGAGCTTTTCTTCCCGTTCAGGACCTCCTCGCTCCTGTTCCTCCTCACTGTCACTCTCCCCACTATAGGCTGCCACCAGCCCTCGAGGTGGGCTTGGGCGGTCATCACTGGCCAGCTTTGGGAGATCCATGCTGGTGTGCTGTCTTTCAGCTAGCGCTCCCTTCTTCTCAAGGATGGCATAGCCTGCATCTGCAGTGGCCGATTCCCGCCTTTCATCATCTCGTAGAGCACTAATAGGCTGGAAGCTGTTTTTGAAGTTTTCTTTTTGCTTATTGAGACTGCGTGCCCACCGCTCCATGTCCTTGGCAATCTGTTGGGCTGTCTTTGTCTTATGCTTCTCTTTCTTCTCTTTTCCCTCCTTTGATGATGCCCCCGTGTCCTTATGTCCATCAGCAGACTGCTCCAAGGCAGGTGTGTAGGTCTGCCGCTCCCCATCCCAGTATAGGTACTGCTGACTCTGAGCATTGTAGTAATACTGGGAATTGGGATCATAGTATAGACCAGTCTGGGGGTCATAGTAGTAGCCAGATGTCTCATCATATTGGTAAGTAGAGACATCAGGAACAGGGTACTGGCTGTAGGACTCTAGGGCAGTGGGACTGGTAGCCGGAGGTAAGGCAGAGCTGGGATGAGTAGGGCTCTGGAGCTTAGACTTGAGCATAGCAGGTGATATGATGGTATATGACTGGCTGTTGGTAGCAGTGCTCTGGCCACTGCTCCCCTCAGCTGATTGCTGATAGAGCCCAGGGGCAGCACCAGGCTGGGCTCGAGAGAAAGCCTGCAGTGACACAGAGTCTGCTCCAGCCTCAAGGGAGGCCTCAGGACCTGCTCCAGCTGGGTCCCCTTTGGTCCCAGTCATGCCAGGGCCCTTGCTGTTCTTAAGGTAGCCATGGGCATAGAGGGAATCTGTTCCCTGGCTGCTGCCATAGCCCTCATCCTGTTGGTAGTAGCTGTAGTCAAGTGGTGGCTCCACGGGGGCAGCCCAGCACTCTCTCCACCCTGGGAGGCCTGTGAGATTGCCCACTGGGCAGCAGCAATGGCAGCACTGACCACAGAGGCAGCATTGATGCGACTGCCTTCATTGGAGGCCATACCCCTCTTAGAACCCTTGGCAAACTCCACGTTGATGGTCTTGCCGTCGATGGTGAGCGGAGGGTGCAGGGCCTGCAGGATCTGTAGCAGCTGGGCTGCTTCCACGATGGTGGAGAGCTGGATGAAGGCGAAGCCTCGGTTCAGCTGAGTCTGTTTGTCCTTGATAACACGCACATTGGAAGAGGACAGCACCGCACAGGGTGCTAGGGCCCTGAGGATGGAGTCCATAGTGCTGTGTGGGTTCAGGTTTCGTAAAATAATGGTGTCACTGGCGTTCTCGGAGCTTGGCTCTGAGCCCTGTGACAGGGCTTGTGAGGTTAGCACTCCCTGGGCCTGGTAGGGCTGCAGCAGTGGGAGTAAGTCCCGGCTTAGCTCCCACCCACCCAGTGGCAGTGCCTGCTGATCCAGCCGAGTGCCAAGGGGCAGCTTCTGCTCTGCCTCTGATTTGGGCACACCACATTTGAAGCACTTCTCTCGGCGCTTGAAGTTCTGGACACCACACTTATTACACAGCCAGTCCTCATTGATCTTGGGCTTGGGGGTCATTGTAATGCATGGGTACCTTCTGGCCCAGGATGTTGAGGGAGTGCTGATTGGCTTCCATCCATCGTGTAGCGTCCTGCAAGTGACTAAACTCGACGAAGGTGAAGCCCTGGCTCTGACCTGAAGATTTGTTCCGCATCAGCCGGACCTCCCGTGCTTGGACACCATGGGGCTGCAGCTGTCCATGGATCTCTGCACTTTGCTCTTCAGATGAGTCGTCATACTCATGCTTGCCCTCCTGACTGCCATACTCTCGTGGGTATGAACGGTAGTCCATGTCTCTATAATCATGGTCCCAGCTGTGGTTCTCTCCACTATCATCCTGTGAACGATCAAGTGGCTCCATAGTGGCCAGTCCTGTCACCACGACCACCTCGTCTTTCATACTCCATGTCCTGATGGGAGTTTTAGGAGCTGCTGGGACCCCTCCTCAGTAGCTGGCTCCTTTCACTTCTCAGCCACCCCTGTTGCAGCCAGCATGATCTGCCCGTCTGGGTGATACCTCCTGCAGAGACTCTTCTAGGCCCGGGCTGTCAAGGGAGGCCTCCCAGGCATCATCTCTGCCCGCCACCACCTCCTTCAGAACTGTTAGTTCAAATGGGAGCCAATGCATGCAACTACCAAGTCCAAGACTGGGAGCAAAAAAGAGGAAAGGGGGAGGGGAGACGCGACCGACGCGTTGCCCTCCCAAGGAAACTCAGTGCCACCTCCTCCTAGCCTGCCACAGTCACCAACACAAAATGGCGACGAGAAGAGAGCACTCCGACCACCATCCACCTACTAAGGGAGCGTGCTCTGGCCGGCCTTGACGATTGGTTGCCGGTCACCATTGGCTGGCCCTGGCATTCTCTGATTGGCAAGCATATGCTACCTCCCCATTCCCTGTGAGAACGGCCCAGGAGTCCAGAAAAAAAGATTAGCTATTGGCTACCCCGCTCTTTAGAAGCTTGCTGTCCTTTGAAGTTGAAAGACAAGTGGAAGCTCCACCTCTTTCCCTACAGGGCCATCTAGATGTCACCACTTTCTCTTATGAAGAAAATGAATAGACCTCTCAAAAACAAATCTCTCCCAGACTAACAAAAATGATAATGTTGATTAGGTAGCGACACAGCGTGGGAGGTAAAATAGAGTCCGCACCTTGCCGTACTAGGCCAGGGATCTTACTTATACCTTTTATATTAGTCAGGGTTTTACTGCTGTGAACAGACACTATGACCAAGGCAAGTCTTATAAAAAATAACATTTAATTGGGGCTGGCTTACAGGTTCAGAGGTTTAGTCCATTATCATCAAGGTGGGAGCATGGCAGTATCCAGGCAGGCATGGTGCAGGCAGAGCTGAGAGTTCTCCCTCTTCATCCAAAGGCTGCTAGTGGAAGACTGACTTCCAAGCAGCTGGGGTGAGAGTTTTAAGCCCACACCCACAGTGACACACCTATTCCAACCAGGTCACACCTATTCTATCAAGGCCACACCTCCAGATGGTGCCACTCCCTGGTCCAAGAATATACAAACCATCACATTCCACTCCCTGGCCCTCATAGACTTGTTCAAAAACTTGAGTCTATGGGGGCCATACTTAAACATAGCATAATGCAAATGCATTTAGTCCAACTTTCAAAGTCCTCATAGTCTATAGCAGTCTCAACAATGTTAAAAGTCCAAAGTTCAAGGTCTCTTCTGAGATTCATCCAACTAATTAACTGTAATCTCCAAAGCAAGGCAGGAAACCAGCTGGGCAAACTCCAAACTCTGCATCTCCATGGCTGATGTCAAAGCAGTCTTCAGATCTCCACTCCTTTTTTATCTTTCTTGACTGCAACAAACTGCTTTCTCCTGGGCTGGTTCCACTCCCTGTTAGCAGCTTTCCTCAGCATGTATCCCATGGCTCTGAGTCTCCAAGGCAATTTCAATGTTACAGCTTCTTGTTTCAGTGTCTGGGGTTTCACTTGATCTTTTGGGCTCCTCCTAAGGGCTGGCATCACTTCTCCAGCTCTGCCCTCTGTAGCACTCTAAGCTCAGGTTGATCCACTCTGCTATGGCTGCTGTTCTTGGTGATCATTCCATGGTACTGACATCTCCAATACATTGGGGTGTTCCACTTCAACTAGGCTTCACCAATAGCCTATCATAGGCTCTCTTCATGGTGCCAAGCCTCAAATCCTTTGCATGACCCCTTCAGTCCTGGGCCATCAACTACAGCTGAGGCTATACCTTCTCCAATGCCTTCCATGACCTCTCACAGTGCCAAACCTCAGTTGTTCTTTGTGACACCTTCATGCCTTCAAAACCAATACCACCTGGGTGATTCTTACACGTTGCCAAGTCCAGCTGTAGCACAATGTACAACCTTAGCTATCTCTGAAACACAGCTTCTTTGTGCTCCCAGAAGATTTCACCTCAGTGATGCTGGTCTCTTCATAATCACTGCTAATTTCTTAGCTCCAGCTAACCAGCATCAATTGTCCCAGTAGTTCCTTCCATTCTTAACTCTAGAGCCAGAGCCACATGGCTGAAGCTGCTGTTTCTGCTGCTGGCAGGAATTAGAACATGACCCGCTTGTACTATTACATTGTCACTGGCTTTCTGTTTTCCCGTTTTTTGTTTTTTATCTCCTCTCTTTCCTTTCTGCATATTGACATTTTTTAAAGCTATAGTTCCCTCAAGTACATAACTCCAGCCACAAGGAACTCTTGGCTTCTGTTCTTACAGAGATACTTTGCAGAGCCAAGCAGCTTCAGCTAATCAGAAGGATCCTGTTGGGCCTTAGGTGTGCCAGATGTTGGTTTTGAGGTTGGTTATATTGGCTAGTTTATGGTCCTCTGCTGCCCTGGTAGGGTCTGCTTCAGAACATGGTAAGAGATAGAGAAGGACACAATGCTGTTGACAGAATAACACCATCGCAACAGAGCTTCCCATTCATGTGTTGCTACAAGCCATCCAGAACTAAAGTTTATTAGCTTTTTTAAAAATGTATGTTAAGTGCCAGGCGTGGTGGCTCACGCCTTTAATCCCAGCACTAGGGAGGCAGAGGCAGGCGGATTTCTGAGTTCAAGGCCAGCCTGGTCTACAAAGTGAGTTCCAGGACAGCTAGGACTACACAGAGAAACCCTGTTTCGAAAAAAAAAAACCAAAAAAAAAATGTTAATTTAACACACACACACAGTCATTTCAAAGCAACTAAACTTTCAATTAAAAGAGGAGAAAACACATGATCAGAGGAAAAATCTGCAGACGAAGAGATAAAGTAGTCAAAATAACATTTCAGTGGGCTCCATGGCTTCCACCACTCCTCAGGGTGGCTAAAATGTTGTTTTATGGCGCACATTCTTCTGGCCCCAGCGATGGCTTTCAGGTGCTCACTCATCCTATGTACCTGTGCTGCTCCCCCAGTTGCCACAGTAACAATGAATTCCTTACCTGATTAACAAACCTCTCTAACTCTAGTGATGTTGTATCCTTCATGAGGATAGAGTCTAGAGTTTACCATGCCTGATAGACAATGAGCACTCCAGAAATATTGATAAATAAAAGGAATTTAAAGGACTGCATTTAGGTACCCCTGTGTCTGTCTTCAGCGGTCTTCTTTGTGATCTACCGTTTTGTTCCTGCTGCCCAGAGAATGGACTATGCAACTAGGAAAATCCACCAGCGTTTGCAGTTTCTTTAGTGGTAGGTAAACTATTCTTTCAAGTTTGCCTTCTTTAGATAGTTTCCCTAAGATACACGTCATAGTTCTAAACCTAACTTTATACTTGCCCTCATAAAATGGCTTAATAATTCTTTATATTAATCTCATGTAACATCCTGGAAGAAGGTACAGAAAGAACATAAGCGACAAAAAAGAGGGCGAAGGATTGTGAAAGGCTATCTTTTGGGCATGGTACAAGAAAGTTGACAAAATACAGACATGTTCATGTTCAAAAGAATACTAAGAGAGGGCTTGCCAGCTCGATTCTGATTTATTTAGTACAGACAGCAAGAGAGCAAGAAGGCTCAAAAGTCTGTTTCCTGTTAGATGTCTCTAGTGTACTCTAGTGTTCTGGTTTGAATGTGAAATGTGCCTATATGCTCACGGGAAGTGGAAACTTCTAGCTCTTTGGTTAATTATGTTAATTATGCCAAATGATGTTTTGCCAGGGCACACAGGTGAAAGGATGTCTTGCTAAAACAAATACATGAAAGATTATTTTCCTGAAGCAGACACAGGTGAAAGGATGTTTGGCTATAGCAGACAGGTGAAAGGATTCTTGATGAAGGAGTATAAATATCACCCTACAGACAGTGGGAGATGAGCACTGAGCATTGGTTTGGTTTGTTCTGCCTTGCTATTCTTCACTAATGATATGCATGTATTGGTTTACCTTCCATAGTATTGTTGAGCTTAATTTTTGAAAACTCCCAACGTTGAGAGAAACTCGCCCAAGAACTGCTCATGAATTTCCTGCTGCAGTTGCCACTTCTGCAGCCTTGCCTCAGGCCAATTGGCAAGCCTGGTGGTTTCTTCAGGATTGATCTAAGGCTTCCTGGTATCAGCTTGCTTTCAGTAGAAAGGACTGGACTGTAGCTGCCGGTTCGTGCCTGGAATCTGCCTGCCTAGAGAACTGGTCTGCAGCTGCTGAGTCTTATTTGGTGTTTGCTACGGGACTGAACTGCTTCCCAAGAAGATTGAGCTCCTGCCCAAAGAACTATGGCTGAACAGGTCCACTTCCCCCATGCATTAATAACGTTTCTTTTCTACGACCCCTGCTGGGTGGTGGGCTAAAGGAGAGGTTGAATCCTTATTAAAAGCAGGTTACAAAAAATGTATGCCTACAGTCATGAGCTTGTTTTTCTGTTTGGGGTGTGTGTGTGCACGCGCAATCACATGTAGTGCATGTGTATGGTGTGTATGTGTGTGGAGGCCAGAAGAAGTCAGGACCCCTGATCTGTCACTTAACTGCCTTACTCCTCTGAGACCAGATCTCACCCTGAACCTGAAGTGAGGCTGACGGACCATTAGCCCCTAGTGATCTTCATGGCTTTCCTCCTAACAGTATTGGGATTACAAGGATTCAGCAATACCTGGCTTTTTAACCTTGGTGCTGGCCACTCAAACTCTGGTCCTCATACCTGCCCAGTAAGTATGCTTGTCCACTGAGCCATTTCCACAGCTCCTGTGCTCATGTATTGAACACTTGGTCCCAAGTTGGTGATGCTGTTTGGGAAGACTGTAGAACCTTTAAGAATTGAAGACTCACTGAAGGAGGGAGGCCACAGAGTGTGATCCTTGATGTTCTAAAGTCCAGCCCCATTTCCTGTTCACTGTCTGTTTCCTAACACTGGATGCAATATGACCGAGCCTCTCCTACTCCAGTCACTGCACACTCTGCCATGATGGATTGTACACCCTGGAACTGCAAGCCAAAATAAACCTTTCCTTATTTTTGTCAGTTACTTTGTCCAAGCAAAGGGACAGATAACTAGTTATTTTATTTACTCTAGTTTTGTCTCATACCTCATCTTTAAGACAGTGAGTTCTCTTGACCCATGCTGTGAAGCAGACATTTCTGGTTTCTTTGGAGCCTCAGTTGTGTCTTGTGATATTTTTCTGGAAACTGTCTTATGAGAGAGTATTTTTGCTGAACCCGACACATGGGAGGATGTTTGCTGAGAACAGACACATGGTGCTTTTGTGGAAGCTGCCTGGAAAAAGGGCATGTGATGTCTTGCTAGAATGGACGCCTGAGAGAACACATGATGTTTGGAAAGGTTATAAGTATAATCCAACAGACAGTGGGTTGACTTGCTGGTCTTCCTTGGACTTTGCTGATGCTTTTTTCTTGAAGGTGCTCTGGCATCGGTTTGCCTTGCCTTCTTAGCTAATCATTGTTTGTTGTGACTTTGTACAGAGAAACACACTTGTCATGATATTCCAGTGGCTTCTTGCTGCTTCCTCAGACTCTGGTGATTGGCAGAGCCTAAAAGTTTCTTCTGGATTGAAGTGCCATTGCTGATTCATGAATGGTATTTGTGAGTGTATCGAGCTAGTACTGCTGATTTGTGTGAAGTAAACTGATGATATCCTGACAACAAAGATTGAAATCACCCCAAAGAACTACTTGTAAACAGGTCCATATCCTCCTTTGCCCTATTCACCTTTCCTTTCCATTATCTCTGGTGGGTAGTGGGCGTGAAGGGAGGTTAAAGCATTTAAGAATCTTTATTAAAGCAGACTTTGGAAAAATCTAAGTCTACCGTGCTGTCATTCACCCGAGGAAGTCAGATGGTAGGGAGGAGATGTAACTGATAATGGGGTGATAAATGCTCCCCAGCTGCTAGTAGATCATACTATACCATGAAGGTCACTGAGACCATAGCTGCAGTGAGTGTTTGTGGAGCATGTTCTACATGCATTGACTTTTTTTGTTTATTTGTTGTTGTTTTTTGTTTTTTTTTTTCAGGATGGGGTTTCTCTGTGTACCTGGGTTTTTTTTGTTTGTTTGTTTGTTCGTTTTTTGTTTTTGGTGGAACTCCTCTTGTAGATCAGACTGGCCTTGAACTCAGAGATTCACTTGCCTCTGCCTCCCAAGTGCTGGAATTAGAGGTGTGCATTACCATACATGGCTATGCATGGATATTTGCAGAGCATTTTCTACATCTCAAATGCATTAACATCTATGGCATGCATTCTTTATGTCAAGCCTGCATTAGGGCTTACAGGAATTATTTCTTCCATTCATTGTTGTATAAATATTTCTTGAGTGTCTACTATGAACAAGCTAGTTCATTGCTCCATAGTTCAAAGACATAGCAGTGAACTTCTATAGTGTCTTGGGCAAGGGGACTGCAGTGGCAGCCATGGTGGGAGTAAGGTGTTTTCTCCCAGATTTGACCTAAAAGCCTTTTCACTGATTCTACCTACTTTATTTCTTCAGAGGAATCAGACTCCAGCTACATTTTAAAGGTAGAACTGAATAGCAATCCTAATTTTTTAGATAGTTCATGAAACTGGGGCCTGAGTATAAGTCAGACTATGAAACCCAAGTATTAGAAATTACTTTGGTGAGTCACTCTGTATATTTTAAAGGACACAAGCAAGTTTTAGGTAGGGAAATGCCCAACATGTTTCATTGGCCAACTAAGGATACTGCAAAAACTACAACACCCCCCAAAGTCCAACCAGCAGCTCCTTAGCTGAGCTCTGTGTTCTCTTCATGCGTCTTTGATAGAGATACACGTGACCCTTAACTGGTCCAACCACCTCAAACAAGAGAGGCAGCGCAAATCTTTAGTATAGTTTCCAAACAGGCAAGTAACAGATTCATTAACTACCACGTGGAAAGAACTCCTGCTGATAATCAGGGAAGCTAATAGTTGCTTTTCAAACATCCTGGAAGCATTCAGCAGAGATAACAACACTGGCAAGATATGGCCTGACTCTTTGAGAGATTTGTTTCGGTCTGTGAATGGGGGGCATTCCTCTTTGCAGTTCCTTAAAAATGGTAAGGAGAAAGAGCCTGGTGCTTCTGGTGCTTGGAATTATCATAGGAGAAAAATGAAGTAGACAGAAAATACAATAGTCTGCAGAAAAAGTAAGCGGAGCAGAGAGTTATGTGACTGGCCGAAAGAGATCCATTGCGGGAGTTGGCTTTCTATGTCCACTCCTGAGGTCTCTGCTCTTTCCTGCTCTGCCTCTTGAGTACTGGAGCCTGGGCATCAGTGCATGCATGTGTTTCTTGTACAGGAGCTAACTATGACTGCCATCACCAAGACCTCTCCTAAGAAACAATTTACTCGTGTAGAGGGAAGCATATTACCACCTGGAAAAATTCAAACTAAGTGTTGGCTCAAAGTAGTGCTTCACTTTCAATTTTCTTTATCATTTATATTCAGAAACCATGATCGAGGCGAGCTACATTCTTTGGTCTTCTGCCTTGTTAATTTTACACAGTCACCTTTCTCTTTCTTGTCCCACACAGGGATAGTCAGTAAGGCACGCTGAGAATTATTTCACAATCCTGCTGTGAAAGCTTACCCCTTTGGAAAAAAGAGATGGAGACATTGATACATTACCATTACAAGATTCTATAAAAGGTTGGGAAATATGCAGATAAATCATCCAGGCATTCATGAGGTTATAATTGCTTTCAAATACCAGGAACACTCAATAAACAGTTGATGAAAAATTAAAAGGTATCTTAGCAGAGGCAAATTACCAAAAGAGTAGAATCTTGCTGTGTGTCTTAGTCTGTAATAAAAGCACCAGTGGACAGTTTGCTTCATTATACGACTTAAATGCAAGGAATCAATACTGAACTTCCCCTACCCCCTGTGTGTCTTTGTGTGTGTGTGTGTGTGTATGTGTGTGTGTGTGTGTGTGTGTACGTGCACATGCGCACGTGCAAATTTGGTTGTGAACAGGAACTTTTAAAGGAAAAGGAACCATCACTCTCTAACTCTCCATTAAGAAACCTAATACTTCTTTTTTTTTTTTTTTTTTATTTACTAGAGTCTTTTTTTTTTTTTAAGATTTATTTATTATATGTAAGTACACTGTAGCTGTCTTCAGACACACCAGAAGAGGGAGTCAGTTCTTGTTACAGATGGTTGTGAGCCACCATGTGGTTGCTGGGATTTGAACTCTGGACCTTTGGAAGAGCAGTCGGGTGCTCTTACCCACTGAGCCACCTCACCAGCCCAAACCTAATACTTCTTCTTCTTCTTTTTTTTTTTTTTTTGGTTGTTGTCGGGGTTTTTTTGTTTTGTTTTGTTTTTGTTTTTGCTTTTTCGAGACAGGGTTTCTCTGTTCTTTGTATAGCTCTGGCTGTCCTGGAATGCACTTTGTAGACCAGGCTGGCCTTGAACTCAGAAATCCGCCTGCCTCTGCCTCCCGAGGGCTGGGATTAAAGGCATGCGCCACCATGCCTGGCTGAAACCTAATACTTCTTAATGAAAAATTCTGCATCCTGTCTGTGTCGGTGCCCTGAGCAGACCTTGGGCTTGAATTCTGTAGCCAGTCCCACAACAGCCAGAGGAAGATCCACTCCCAGGATCAGAGGATGAGGTGAGGAGACACAACATCTGCGCCAACACCAGAAGTCACTGGGACCAGTGGGACCTGGGCACCAAGGAACTCTGCCCAAACAGTGGCATGGGTTCCTTCTGGTCTGGACCTGTGCTCTGAGCAGACCTTGGGTGTGAACTCTGCAGCCAGTCCCACAACACCCAGAGGAAGCTCTACTCCCAGGCACTCTAACACTCCCAGGATCACAGGATCCCAGAATCCCAAGATTCCAGGATCCCAGGAGCTTGGTCACACCGGGATCTCAAGGTCCAAGAGGCAGCCTGACTCTGAGCAGTTCTGACACAACCAAGATCACAGGAAGGACAAGCTCCAGTGAGATATATAGAGGGCAGGTAGCACTAGAGATAATCAGATGGCAGGAGGCAAGCACAAGAACATAAGCAACAGAAACCAAGGTTACTTGGCATCATCAGAATCCAATTCTCCCACCATAGCAAGTCCTGGATACACCATCACACTGGAAAAGCAAGACTCCAATTTAAGATCACATCTCATGATGGTGATAGGGGACTTTAAAAAGGACATAAATAACTTCCTTAAAGAAACACAGGAGAACACAGGTAAACAGCTAAAAGCCCTTAAAGAGAAAACACCAAAGTCCCTTTAAAAATTGCAGGAAAGCACAATCAAACAGGCAAGGAAATGAACAAAACCATCTAAGATCTAAAAATGGAACTAGAAACAATAAAGAAATCACAAAGTGAGACAACCCTGAAGTTAAAAAACCTATGAAAGAGATCAGGAGTCACAGATACAAGCATCACCAACAGAATATAAGAGATTGAAGAGAGAATCTCAGGTGCAGAAGATACCATAGAAAACATTGACACAACAGTCAAAGAAAATGCAAAATGCAAAAAGCTCTTAACCCAAAACATCCAGGAAATCCAGGACACAATGAGAAGACAAAACCTAAGGATAATAGGTGTAGAAGAGAACAAAGATTCCCAACTCAAAGGGCCAGTAAATATCATCAACAAAATCCTAGTCAGCCATCAGTGGAAAGAGAGGCCCCTTGGTCTTGCAAACTTTATATGCCCCAGTACAGGGGAATGCCAGGGCCAAGAAGTGGGAATGGGTGGATAGGGGAGCATGGCGGGGGGAGGTGAGGGAGGGAGGGTATAGGGTATTTTCGGGATAGCATTTGAAATGTAAATGAAGAAAATATTTAATAAAAAATTGAAAAAATTGCTAGAATAAAAAAAATAATTAAAAGAATTTTTTAAAAAAGCAAATACACCCAAGAGAAGTAGACATCAGGAAATAATCAAACCAAACAGAAACAAAAAGACCTATACAAAGAATCAACGAAACCAGGAGCTGGTTCTTTGAGAAAATCAATAAGATAGATAAACCCTTAGCCAGACTAACCAGAGGGCAGAGACAGTATCCAAATTAATAACCAAAAATGAAAAGGGAGCCATAACAACAAAATATATCTTAAAAATAATTATTCTGTTTGTTGAATATTAACAGTTGAAAATATTAAAATAATGGTCTATAAAAAAATTCCAATAAAATCTACCCATGTCTTCTCTTGAAAGTATAGGCAAGACTGTAATCCTCAATTTCTAAGTCTATCATTATCTAAGTCATCATTAAGCTCTCTTTATATCCTATTGCCTGTGCAGGTTCTACACTTCTTTGCACACCTGCCTTTAACTGTTATTGATACAGCTCCTGTACTGGCTAGTTTTGTGTCAACTTGACACAGCTGGAGTTATCACAGAGAAAGGAGCTTCAGTTGAGGAAATGCCTCCATGAGATGCAATTGTAAGGCATTTTCTCAATTAGTGATCAAGGGGGAAAGGCCCCTTGTGGGTGGGACCATCTCAGGGCTGGTAGTCTTGGTTCTATAAGAAAGCAGGCTGAGCAAGCCAGGTGAGGCAAGCCAGTAAAGAACATCCCTCCATGGCCTCTGCATCAGCTCCTGCTCCCTGACCTGCTTGAGTTCCAGTCCTGACTTCCTTTGGTGATGAACAGCAGCATGGAAGTGTAAGCCGAATAAACCCTTTCCTCCCCAACTTGCTTCTTGGTCATGATGTTTGTGCAGGAATAGAAACCCTGACTAAGACAAATTGGTACCAGGAGTGGGGTATTCCTGTGACAACCTGACCATGTTTTGGGGAGGTCTGTGGAAGGACTTTGGAACTTTGGTCTTGAAGATCCATTTGTTGTTAAGAGCTCTGTGGGATGTTGTGTAGGAGCTTGGAAGATAATGTTGAGAACAGTGCAGAAGATGGAGGCCTGGCTTGTGAAATTTCAGAGGGAAAATTAAAGACTCTTTTCAGGGCCATTTCTGTTTTGATTGTGAAGATTCTGTAGTTCTGGTTAGCTGGGGCTGAAGAATCAGCTGTGATTAACAAGATACCAGAACTACTGAAGCAAAAGCTTTGCATTACTGGGACTATTGATGCTGGTTAGCTGGAGCTAAGAAATTAGCGGTGATTAAGAAGAGACCAGCATCATTGAGGTGACATCTTCTGGGAAGTGTTTTCTGAGAGCACAGTGGCTGTGTTCCAGATATAGCCAAAGTTGTACCTTGTGCTGTGGCTGGACTTGGTAATGTGTAAGAGTCACCCAGGTGGTACTGGTTTTGAAGGCATGAAGGAGTTGAGCAGAACAGCTGAGGCTTGGCACTGTGAGAGGCCATGGAAGGCCATTGGTGAAAGTCCAGCCTCATTTGCAATTGATGGCCCAGGACTGAAGGGGTCATGCAGTGTTTTGGAGATGCCAGTACCATGAGATGACCACCAAGAACAGCAGCAGCAGTGGAGTACAGGCATCTGGAGCCTAGAGGATGACGCGTGTGCTACAAAGGGCCTGGCTGGAGAAGTGACCCAAGCCCTTGGAGGAGCCCAGAAGATTGTGAGTTGGATCCCAGACATTGGACAGTTGGAGATTGACTTTTGCTTTTGATTGTGACTGTGCCCTGATATTTTCCCTCTTGAAGGAAGAAACTGTTTTAGTGGAGCCCACAGTTAAGAGACTTTTAATTGTAAAAAGACTTTGAATTTTAAAAGAGATGGATATTTTAAAGAGATTGAAAATTTAAGAATATGTAAAGACTGTGGGACTTTTAAAGTTATTTAGAATGGGGATGAATAAGATTGTAAGGGTTGAGGCTTACTAGTGATGTTTTTGTGTGTCAAGTTGACAAGGGGTCAATTGTACTGGCTAGTTTTGTGTCAACTTGACACAGCTGGAGTTATCACAGAGAAAGGAGCTTCAGTTGAGGAAATGCCTCCATGAGATGCAATTGTAAGGCATTTTCTCAATTAGTGATCAAGGGGGAAAGGCCCCTTGTGGGTGGGACCATCTCAGGGCTGGTAGTCTTGGTTCTATAAGAAAGCAGGCTGAGCAAGCCAGGTGAGGCAAGCCAGTAAAGAACATCCCTCCATGGCCTCTGCATCAGCTCCTGCTCCCTGACCTGCTTGAGTTCCAGTCCTGACTTCCTTTGGTGATGAACAGCAGCATGGAAGTGTAAGCCGAATAAACCCTTTCCTCCCCAACTTGCTTCTTGGTCATGATGTTTGTGCAGGAATAGAAACCCTGACTAAGACAGCTCCTAAGGCCTGCAAGTTCTATAAGTCATTACCTGTTCTACAGCCACTGTAAAAAAGTCCTGTAAGTCATTTACCTGTTCTATAGCCACTGTATGGTAGGGTCCTACTTCTGAAGGCTATTTCTAATGTTATTCTTTATAGTTGACCTTGGAGTAGATTCATAGACAACTCCTTCTCCCATAAACTGTGTAGACAGCACTGAATGCTACGACTGCCGAGGGTCATAAATCTCTCAGGTATACTAAAATACAGAAAATAAATTAGGGCAATAAAACTGAGAAAGCAAATTACATTTTTAATATTCTTTCCATGTCAAGGATGTTAATATTCTTTCCAAACTGTTACAGTGGTTTATGTGCATATGTCTAGACAGTCAAATCCTAATAGCTTGTTACTAGCAAGTTTTAACTTGACAGACTAATTTCAATGCATGCATCCTGGTTTGCTTTCTGTTGCTGTCATAAACACCACAACTAAAAGAAACTTGGGAAGAAAGAGTTCATAGGTTATAGTCAGTCACTGCAGGAAGCCGAGGGTGGCATTACTCACACTGAGCTGGGCCATTCCACATCCAACAGCAATCAAGAAAATATCCCACAAGCTTGCCCACAGGCCAATCCAATGGATGGAAGTCCTCAGTTGAGCTTTCCGTATCCCAGGTGACTACGTTATGTCAAGATGGTAAAAGCTAAGCAGTGCAGCATCCCTCCAAGAGACTATTGTTTTGTAGAATAAGTAAAAGATGGGCACGTGCTTATCAGCCACTTTCAAGGGTGTTCATCCTTAGCTCTGAAACCATAAAGAGTGGGGCTCAAACAGTATGCTTAAGATTTAACTGGCCTACCCTGCCTCCCTATGAGACTAATGAGCATAAATTCTTTAGAGGCAACTTAGGTGTTTTCCAAAGGAGCAGCAGAGAGTTGAGTGTGGACTAGGGCAAAGTTCAGGATGTTGGTTCAGGAAATATCTAAAGGGTACACAGAAGATGTCTCTTTTGTCTCCACGTGGTGCCCTCTTATTGTTAAGTTTTGAAATCACAAAGAGTTAAAAACCTTGTCTCCTCTGAGGTCTGTCACAGCCCTTCTGCGTGGGATAGCTCCCTTTCTTGCTGCATTATTGCTGCACCTATTGGACACCGACTCTTTCTCACTTGGAGCTTTTTTATTTAAATAGCAGTTTCCATTCATGACCCATTGCAGCCTTCCAGCTACAGTCAGACCAAGGGAAGTAAATGCACCTAAAATGTCTCATCGGCAGATGGCCCAAGCCTAGGGCTGGCCATGGCCATGCGAAATGGATGCACGTGTTATCAATCTGTGGTTGAATATGCATGTAATTGTGATTAGAAAAAAAAACTCTTACTCTAACTCTGTGAAACCTTGCCTAGCTGGACAGTGTGAACACGTTAGATTCCTTTGATCCTTATGTTACCAGAACTTGGTTCTTGTTGACTTAATGGGATAAATACATGGCTATGTAAGCATTAGCTTAGTAAATTTACAAAATAAATTTACAGTTTAAACTATTTTAAGCATGATATATATATATATATTTTTTTTTTAAGAAAAAGAGTTCTTGTATCAGCTTGTGTGTGTGTCTCTCTCTGTGTGTGTGTGTGTGTGTTTTATTTATAAGAATCTAAGCTTCCATAATTATAATCAGTATTTGGACAAATAAACTAGTTTTATAATTTTTTATTTTAAACATTAGTAATAGATTTTTGTCCTTTCTTCCAGTTGTTCATTGTGGAATGTGAAGTAAGAATACAACAATATCCATGCGTATTTTCTCATGAGATGA
Organism: Mus musculus; assembly: GCF_000001635.26. Lineage (NCBI taxonomy): Eukaryota > Metazoa > Chordata > Mammalia > Rodentia > Muridae > Mus > Mus musculus. The sequence goes on from NC_000070.6 coordinate 102,063,167, forward strand.
GTAGTTAAACTTGTTAAATTGATTTCCTGGCCAAATAAACTGACATTCTTCCCACCTACGGTTTAAGATTATGAAGAAAGCAATTTGTGTTTATCTCAATTAAATTATAATTCCAACAAACATTTTTAGAACACCAATCAGGTTTTATAGTGAGCCACTTTAAACACAATTTTCGAAACCATTGGGCAATTTGGGTACTTGTGATAATGTTCTGTTGTTTTTTGAAGTCAGACAGAGGATTAACACAATACTAGCCAACACAGACTAAAATCCAACTGGCTCTAACACACACCTGTAGAAAATGCTACTACAGGGGGCATGGTTTTCACAAGTACATTTGAACTAGTGTCCAAACATAGATGGTTAGGGCAAAAAATACTCCTTAGTAATCTAAGAGAATTTAGATCACATGGTTGCTGCCCCTAACTATATCTATAATATAAAGAAATTAACATAACCTATAGTTGGCTCCCTCCAGAATAAACCCACAGCATTCGATTAGAAAGTCAAGTGAGGTATGGAAGTTAAACACACCCAATTTTTTTTGAGGTATAGCTAGGGCAGAACTTCAAAAGAAATTGATAACTGTGAATTTCTTCATTACAAAGGAGAAGACTTCAAACCTGTGAATATTGTGGTTGTTTTAATGTCAACTTCCCACACAATAGAATCACCTGAGTAGGGAGTGATACAGGACAGTTCATCTCAAATATAGGTAGTACTCTTCTTTGAAAAATCCATGACTCTGAGACTTAAATATATTTACAAATATCTAGGCCATATATCTAGGCATGTTTCCCCATGCTGGTTTACAACTTAATAATGTGGTTATTTTATTCTAAGTTCTGCTATTCTTATTGGCTGTTTACCTGGTCCTTATAGTTACGTGTGACCATCTTCCTCTATGTCTGGGGCCCAATCCTTCCATGCTTGGCTCTATCCCCAAATCCTTTTTCTGCTTATCTGATGCCCCACCTTCTATTTCCTGCCTCAGTTATAGGCCAATCAGCTTTTTTTGACAGGTGTTGCATTCACACAGCACATAGGGTATTTTTCCCTACATAGGTATATTATGGGCCTTAGGGGATAACATAATATTATTATGGACATAGCAATAAAATGATTAGCAATGTCTTATTGCTGTAACATATGTGGTGGTTTGAATGAGATGTCACCCATAAGTCTCAGGCATTTGAATATGTAGCAGTCCTCAGTTGGTTGTGATTTGGGTTGGATTAGAAGGTGTGGCTTTCACTGGGGGTGGGAGGCTTTGAGGTTTCAAAAGATTCATGCCATTTTGGGTTAGCCCTCTCATTTTGTGGTTGTGCTTTGAGATGGGAGATGTTAGCTGCTGTGCCAATCACCTGTTGCCTGACACCTCTGCTCTGTCGTCATGGATTCTAAACTGGAACCATAACTTTTTTCTTCTTCTTAAGTAGATCATGGTTTTCTCTCACAATTATAGAAGAGTCAAAGAAGCTGTTTCTTTGCAGTAGATAACATTTAAGACAAAATACCACAACTGGCAAACATGCAGAAAAGAAGAGACTTTCGAATGTTCAGCCCTAAATGGGATGTCTCTATCAAACTCTCATCAAGACTCAGGGATCTACGTAAGAAGGGTAAGAAAGGAGAAGGGGTAAGAAAGGCTATAAGATCATGGAGGGTGGTAGATGACTTCAAGAAAAACATATTTCCTAGACATAAGAGGGCAGATTCACATGTGAACTCACAGAGACTGTGACAGCGTGCACAAGACTTGCAGCATCTCAAACCAGACAAAAATACCAGAATGGAGGAGGGGAAGTACACAGGAAGTTCTTACCCAACCTCTTCTCCCACTCCCAGCTAAATAGCTATTGACATTTGATTGCTGCCTGGAGAGTGAAAATCAGTTTTCTTCAGTGGAGTGATTGACCACACTCCATAGCAAGCCGGTGCTCAGAGGTAATCAGTCAAAACTGATTGGACTCAGTGAATTTTAAGGAGAGAAACACACACACACACACACACACACACACACACACACACACACACAGAGAGAGAGAGAGAGAGAGAGAGAGAGAGAGAGAGAGAGAGAGAGAGAGAGAAAGAGAGAGACAGAGAGAGAGGGGGAGATAGGGAGAGGGAGGGGAGGGAGGGGGAGGGAGAGGGAAAGAGAGAAGTGGTGGAGAGAATGAAGTTTGATGTGCAGGGATGTATTGTATGGGGGGAGTTAGAACAGGGAGATGAACATGATCAAAATATGTTAAATGAAATTATCAAGCAGTATATGCAAACATTATTTAAAAAACTATGATGACCCCTGGAACCCAAAGAAGACTTAAATAAATAGAAAAACACCTCTCATTTATCTTTCAGAAAAGAGTTTTATTAAAGATGCCAGGACTCCTCAACCTAATTAATATACTCCACTGTTCTAGATGTCAAAATTCTAGCTGTCTTTATTGTTGTTGTTGTTCTTGTTGTGGTTTTCAGTTTTAAAATCTATTTGGAGCATTAAACATGATAGAAATAGAAAAAAATCTCTTATGAAGTCATCTATGGCAGGAAATTGTGACATGTTCCTGATTAGACTGAAACTGTTCCATCTCCAAGGAAGAATACTCAGTGTAACCGTGGCTTCATAGAATGAACTGTACAGTTTTCCTTCTGTTTCTATTTTGTGGAATAGTTTGAACAGTATTGGTATTAGGTCTTGTTTGAATGTCTGATAGAATTCTGCACTAAAATCATTTGGTCCTGGGCTTTTTTTGGTTGGGAGACTATTAATGACTGCTTCTATTCCTTTAGGGACTATGGGAGTGTTTAGATGGTTTATCTGATCCTGTTTTAACTTTGGTATTTGGTATGTGTCTAGAAAATTGACAATTTTCACCCAGATTTTCCAGTTTTGATGAATATAGGCTTTTGTAGTAGGATCTGATGGTTTTTTGAGTTTCCTCAGTTCCTGTTGTTACGTCTCCCTTTTCATTTCTGATTTTATTAATTTGGATACTGTCTCTGTGCCCTCTGGTTAGTCTGGCTAAGGGTTTATCTATCTTGCTGATTTTCTCAAAGAACCAGCTCCTGGTTTTGTTGATTCTTTGTATAGTTCTTTTTGTTTCTACTTGGTTGATTTCAGCCCTGAGTTTGATTATTTTCTGTTATTTACTCCTCTTGGCTGTATTTGTTTCTTATTGTTCTAGAGCTTTCAGGTGTGCTGTTAAGCTGCTATTGTATGCCCTCTCCAGTTTCTTTTTTGGAGGTACTCAGAGCTGAGTTTTCCTCAAACAGAAAAAAGAAGCTCAGTGGAAAACATTACCAACAGACTTGAATAAACAGAAGAAAAAGTATCAGAGATGGAGGATATTATCAAGGGAATTATAAAAAAAAAGCATTTACACAGGAAAATAAAAAGTCTGATCCAACATCCAACAACTTTGGAATAAAATAAAAAATCTGAACTAAAAGGAGCTGAGGTTAGCAGTAGCTGATGGGAAAACTGGATTATCTACCTGCGGATGGATGAAACTAGATTCCTATCCCTCACTCTTTAGACAAATCAGCTCAAAACAGTAGATTGAGGCAGGCTTAGAAAACAACTTATAAGTTGCCTAACTTATGAGCTAGAAGACCTGAGTTGAATCCCCAGAACCCACAAGATAAAAGCCAAGCATGGTGGTGTGTGACCTTGATCTCACTGGGGAGGTGGAGGCAACAGACCCTAGGGCTTGCTGGTTCATCAGCCCCATCTCCTTGGTGAGCTCCAGACCAGTAAGAGACCTTTTCAGAAATAAAAATATGGATAGTGCCTGAGGAATGACACCTGAGGCCACTACAGGCACACACACACACACACACACACACACACACACACACATACACACACACAAAAACACACATCCACCCCCTCCCACACACACACACCCATCCACACAATGTATCTACAAACTAAATATAAGACCTGAAGCTTTAAAACTGCTAGGAAGAAAATAGAGAAAATACTTCAAATAAAAATGAACTATCTACAAAAAATTCTAACATGGGAAACAACTCAGAAAATTGACAGAGGAGATTGCATGATCTAAGAGAAGCTTCTAAATAGCAAAGAAAACATGAGAGAAGAAACAGTTTAAGAATGGGATGGGTTGGGCCAGCCTAGTACACATCAGACAGAGGGTTAAATATAACAGACTGTATAAAGAACTGCAAGAGTTAAACACTAATATCTCCAACCATCCAATCAATAACTAGACTAATGGACTAAATAGAAATTTCTCAAAAGAAACCAAGTCTAATATTTTCAAATATTAGAAAAGGTATTCACCATGCTTTGACAGCAGAAAATGAAAGGTTAAATTTCCTGAAGATTTCATCTCACCTTAGTCTACTTGGCTATCACCAAGAACAGGAATGACCACAACCATGGAGAGGATGTGGGGGTAGCAGAGGGTGGAGGATTTATTCTCCACTGGTGGGATTTTAACTGGTACAGCATGATGTAAATTTTTATTGAGGTTCCTAAAAAAGCTGAAAATATAACAACCATGCAACCCAGATATACCATTCCTGGATATGCATACACACACACACACACACACACACACTCACACACACACACATATATATATCTTTGACTGTTGACAAATAATTCACAATAACTATAATATTGAATACCTGAGATTACCAGCAGATGAGTAAAGAAAATTAATGCATATACACAATGGAATTTTATTCAACTGTAAAAAAAATCAGGAATTTTGGAGGACTATTTTCAGCAAGATAAAGCAGATAGCCATATTTTCTCTGAAGTATAAAGAATAATTAAATGTGTATGTAGGTCATTGTCATAGGTGTTTTGTTTGTTTGTTTTTTGTTTGTTTGGGTTTTTTTGGGGGGGGGGGCTGTAAAACGACACATGACCAAGGCACTTAATTTAAGAGAGTGAGGACCATCATGGTGGGAAGCAAGCCAGAAAGCAGCCAGAGGCGCAGTGCTGGAGCGTACATCTCATCCAAAAGTTGGAGGCCGAGAGTCTGAGACTGGGAAGAGCATGGGCTTTTGGAAGCTCATCAATGCTCATCCCCAGCGATAGATCTCCTCCAACACTTCCTAATTCTTCCCAAACAGGCCCCCCCAACTAGGGAGCAAACATTTAAATTTATGAGTCTATGGGGCCATTATCATTTAAATCATTTAGCCATAAAGCAAAAAAGAGACTATGAGAGAAGAGGAAGAGATCTTAAAGGGGATTGGATAGAGAAGGAGAGTAATAAAATATAAATGGTATGAAAATGGAAGAGGGGGCTGTTTTGGCAGGTAGGGACCCAGCAAGAAGTGAAGGGTTGGACTAGGGATCGCAGTAGCAGGGGGGAAGTGAATAAGAACAAAATAAATGGATGTGTATGAAAATGGATGAAGAAGAGTGGGCTGGGCACATGGAACAGCATGTCTTGCTTCCATTCAGTAGCTGCTTGCTGTATGTGCCATCGCGTAACAGTGTGCTAAGGAACGACTGCGTATCTGTATGGAGGAATTAGGAACTCTTATGCTTCAAAGGAAGTCATAAAGTGAAAAGGCAATCTGCAAAAGAGAAGTATTTTCAAAGTGCGTAAATCAGAAGGATCACATAGACTATATTAAAAAGACTCTTGCAACGCAATAATAAAAAATGAGTTCAATAAAAAAAATGGACAGATGATCCAAGCAGATATTTTTTTTTCCAAAGTAGATTATGAAATTGTCAATAAACACAAGGAAAAAAAAAACCTGTCTTCAGTACATGGAAACTAAGACTTTAAGGCGATACCACTTTAAGCATAATAAGAAGACAATAAAAAATGGTGACAAGCATGAGAGTATAGAGAAAGTAGTTTCTTTGAAAGCTGCTATAGAGCTTCCTGACTTTTGCTTGCTCTTGGGTCTCTTTTCTTCCCACTGGGTTGCCTCATTCACCCTTGATGAGGGTTTGTGCCTAGGCTTACTGCAACGGGTTGGGTTGAGATCTCCGAGGGGCCTGATTTTCTTTCCTTTTTCTTTTTAAAGGAAATAGAGAAAGAGTGGAGTCTTGGGGAAAGGGGAGGTAGTGGGGACTAGGAGGAGTGGAGGAAGGGAGAGTCAGCCAGCATGTAGCGTATGAAAGAGAAACAAAAATCAATACATTAAATTCTATACAATTAAAAGAACAATTTATTTGCCGTGTGCATTTGTGCACTTGTATGTGCATATGCGTGTGTATTTGTGTGTGTGTGTGTGTGTGTGTGTGTGTGTGTGTGTGTGCATGTGTGGCAGGTCAGAGGATGGTTTGTATGACTCAATCCTTTTACTATGCAGGGCTTGGGGGCCTAGTTTTTCAGACTAAACAGCCACTACCTTTAACCTGCTGAACTTTCTTGTTTGCTTTGTGATATGAATTCTTACAGACTGCTGGTAGAAATGCAAGCTGGGTCATCTGCTCTGGAAAATCATGTAATGATTAAATGTGGACTTACCATTATAACCAAGAAGTCCTGTTGCAAAATTTACACTCAAGAAAATTGAAACCATGCACATACTGCTTTGTACAAGAATGTACAAAGTGGTTTGTTTTTTTTTTTTTAAATTATAACAGAACAAGGGTGATAACACAATACCCTGGAGAAGGGGAGAGGAAGTGGGGACTGGGAGGACTTGAGGAGGGGAAATTGCAGTCACAATATTTTGTTCATGTTTGCATAAAACATGGCACACTCATAACATGGAGCATTATTCAGACATAAGAAAGAGTTCTGATAAATGCTACGGATAAATTAATCCCCAAAACACAGTAAGTGAAAGGATCCAGGTACCAAGTTGTGCACTGTATGGTTTTATTTATAAGGTACGTCCAGAATTTCAAATCCAGAGACATATAATAAAACTAATTCTTCCTTGTATCAGGTAAAGGAATGATAGGATCCACTAGTTAGTATGAATTTCCTTTAGAAGGAATAAGAAGGGTTTGGAATCATGTGCTGGCAACTGGCACAGAACCTTGGGAATGTACTAAAACCCACCAAAGTTTACATTTTGTAAAGGAGAACAATATTTTTGTGTTGTACTTCAACAGAGGAATTATTTTTAAAACTCCTAACAACTCTGCAATAGGATTAGTTCAAATGAGTTTATGAAAACATAAGACTATCTCAGTTGCATCCAGTTGCTTTGATAATCTGTATTTGCCTAATCTTTTTTTTTTTTTCTGTTTTATTTTGGCAAGTTATGTATTCCCTTTCTAGAATTCCGTTTGCCGCTGAGAGCTGCCTTTGTGCCCTGCTATTCCTTATATCCTTCATGTCAGTCATCTCCCCTTGGATCCCTTTCTTTGGATCCCAGGCTTACCTTTCAACTTTCTATTGCCCGAACAGAACAGGACTGATTGAATACAACATTGTTTCCTCTGGGACATCACCCTTGTAGCTGAATATGGCTGAAGATAGATGTACCATAATGCTGACTATCCTGAAACTGTATCCATGACCATTTGCTTCAGTGCCCTCCACAGTCACTAATTCATTCACTCTACAGAACAAACAGGCAGCAGGCAGGCAGGCAGGCAGGCAGGCAGACAGACAGACAGACAGATAAAGTTGGTGTTTTATCAGAGCAACAGAATGTAATGAATACAGACTCTGGCTCTCTTTTCTCTTTCACTATACTGATCCTTCATCATCATCTCCCCAAGACCGCTGTGTTCTTTCCATGCACTGTTTAAAGTACTCTAACATCTCCCTTTTACAACAAAAATTTCCCCTCAGCTTCATCTTCATTCTGTTTCAAATTATAGAGCATGTTTAGAAGACCTGCCAAACATAATATCCATTTCTTATCTGTTCCTCCTGTTGTGTGTGTGTACAAACGCATGCATGTGCGCATGTATTTGAGACATGGTCTCTTACTGGCCTGCAATTCCCCAAATAGGCTAGGCTGGCAGGCCAGGGAGCCACAGAGATCTGTCTATTTCAGGATCCCCAGAGTTAAGCTGCTGGGTTCTTTTCTGTTTTTACTAACATAACTCCTCAGTATCCCCCAATTTCTTTTAAAACTTACTTTAGGGCTGGACAGCTGGGTCAGCAATTAAAAGTGAAAAGAGATCTGGAATTTGGTTTAGTACCCATGTCAGGTGCCTCACTACTGCCTGTAACTCCTGTCCCTGCAGGATCTGAAGCCTCTGACTTCTGCAGGTATTTCCTTCATGTGCATATACCAATGCCCCCCCAATGTACACATAATTAAAAATAAAATAAAGTTTTCTACTTTATTCAAACTTTTCTCCCCTCTTACGAGTATCATTGGCAGTTGCTACATTAATAAGAATTAAGTGAGTTATTATTATTGGAACAAACTTAGCATTTGCCAGTGGCTGGCAAATACAGAAGTGGATGCTCACAGTCAGCTATTGGATGGAACACGGGGCCCCCAATATAGGATCTAGAGAAAATACCCAAGAGCTGAAGGGGTCTGCAACCCTATAGGTGGAACAACAATATGAACTAACCAGTACCCCAGAGCTCGTGTCTCTAGCTGCATATGTAGCAGAAGATGGCCTAGTTGGCCATCATTGGGAAGAGAGGCCCCTTGGTCTAGCAAACTTTATATGCCCCAGTACAGGGGAACGCCAGGGCCAAGAAGTGGGAGTGAGTGGGAAGGGGATCAGAGTAGGGGAAGGGTATAGGGAACTTTTGGGATAGCATTTGAAATGTAAATGAAGAAAATATCTAATAGAAAAATGTGGGAAAAAAAGAAAAAAATACAACTCGTTTGCTTTAGTACTGTTATTTATGTCCTTGTTCTGTTGTTTTTCAATCTCCATTGCTGGCTCTCCTCTCATGATCTCTAAAGTCACTGCATTGCTTCTTATCACAGGTCATTGCCTATTTGCAGAAAACCAAGACCATGTGACCTGAAAGATGGGGTCCACTTGCCATACTTTCTAAAGTTGAACCTGTTTTTCAGCTCTTGAAAGTCTGTGATTTAAGCTACTATGGCCATCCCATTACAATGCTGGAAAATCCAGATCTTGAGGAAAACCCACTTGGAAGATCAGTTTTTGATTATGCAGAAACAAGTCATTGGTAGCTGAGAGCTCATCCAAGCCAACACTGCATTCTAAGCAATTAGGATCATTCACAGTCTATAGAGATGTTCAATATGTTATATGTTTGATGAATGTCAAATGGATGAATGAACATCAAGTCTTCTTTACAATGCTGAATATTAAATAAAAATTCTTGTCTTTCTGGTTTACTTTTTGATGAACCAACAGAAATGAGGATGATTTTTGCCATTTCTTACAGACTCAACAAGCTCGTTGAAAGTAAATAATCTATATTCAGATTCACGTTGTTCCATAATACGTTGTCATTTGTAATATTGACAGTGCTTGCAATGGGACAATTCATTAGCTAAATCTGCACTGCTATAACTTCTTTGGTTCATGGTTAAGACAGCGTAAGTCTTCAGACAGTGTAGGAATTGGTTAATAGATTATGGTCTGAATTCTCCCAGTCCTTAGATAAAGATTTTCTAATATGAAAATTCATGGAAATTTGGTTGATTTTATTGTGGCCAAGTAAATTAAGTCTGTTCACTAGTAAGAAAATAAGTTAATGATTCAAATTCATGCCAAGAACTCGGCATACATATTTCTCCCTAACCTTTCAACAGCTCCCTGTAGTACATGTCATTGTGTGCATAGCAAGTTCTCACATATTGCAGATAGTCAAGGCTATCCAAGAAAGCTGACAACTCCTGCCAGGAGGCTACTGGAATCCTAGCGTAAAGAAGGCTGGTAATTTTACAACATTACTGGTTCCCATTGCAAACATAATCAATGGAGTTTCAAATATCTCATATTATAATCCAGGTTTGTACTTCAAAAAGCTTATGTGTGAAGTAGATGGTAGAAGGCAGAGCAAGGAAATTTGAGTTACCTTGGAACAAGGCTTTCACTTCAAACATGGTCGTTGTTCATTTATGTTTCTCTCTCAAAAGCTAGTCAGGGTAGTAAATCCAAAGCCCGTTCATAGTCTCCCACACTGCACACATCCCTGCTGACCATATGCCTTCAGTGGCCCTTATGTTGAACTATTCCTGGTGGCTCTATAGACAATGAGCGATGGGGTTGTTGGGTTGTCATGAGATTGGCCTTATCAGAGCAACACTTGTTCTCATTTAAAGGGCTGAAGTTTGAGAAGAACAGAGGTGAATTTGTAGTTCATTCCAAGTTCACTGAGTCACAAGGATCAACTTCAGGCTTGATGTCAGCCCATGTTGGTCTGAAGTATAATCCAAAAAAAAAAAAAAAAGCTTTCAAATAGGGCTCTGGGTAACTTAAGGCCTGTCATTCCTTTTGACAGCCGAGTATATGATTAATTAACTAAAAAGGAAGGTTGTGCACCCGAAATAGCCACGTGAATCATGCCTGCTAACATGATTATACCTTTCATGTGAAATTTAATTTGACCTTTTCATGGAATGAAATCACTTTCAGTACTATTATTGTTCTATGGCACGTCAAATTTTCCCTTAAGATCAAAGGGAGTACATGAGATCAGAACACATAATTCGCATTACACTTAATGACTTTTAAATGCATTTTTAAAAGGCTTAACTAGATAAAAATTATCATGGTTTTCAAATCAAACAATATAACACTTCACTTGCTACGCATGTCCCAGGCCCCATCCCACTTCTGTAGGTCATCACTCCATTTGTGTGTTGAGTTGTCATTGAGGAATTCTTAAATATCATATTCAATTAAGACTAATACATATTTCACTCTTTATTCCTTTGTGACCCAAAGGTAACCAACTGCTGTTTTAAGTTAATAATACAGTTTGGAAATTTTATGTATCTAGTCACAGCAAACTTTTGCTTAATTATTTTATCATTTTAATTAATTATTTTATTTATTTACATTTCAAATGTTTCCCTTCCTGGTCTTCCTTTGGTAAACTTCCCACCCCCTCCCCCTTGTCTCTAAGAGGGTGCTCCCCCACCCATCCACCCATTCATGGCTCCAGCATCCCCTTTCACTGGGTCAATAAATAAGTCTCCACAGAACCAATAGCCTCCCCTCCCATTAGATGCCAGATGAGGCAGTCCTCTGTTACATATGTAGCAAAAGCCATGGACCCATCCATGGATACTCTTGTGTTGGTGGTTCAGTCCCTGGGAGCTCTGAGGGGTCCCTTAGTTGATATTGTTGTTCTTTCTGTGGGGTTGAAATCCCCTTCAGCTCCTTCAGTCCTTCCCCTAACTCTTTCATTGGGGTCCTTGGGCTCAGTCCAATGGTTGGCTATGAGTATCTGCATCTATATCAGTCAGGTTCTCGCAGAACTTCTCAGAGGACAGCCTTGTCAGGCTCCTGTCTGCAAGCACTTCTTGGCATTAGCAGTAGTGTTGGGGTTTGGTGTCTGTGAATGGGATGAATCCCAAGGTGGGGTAGTCTCTGGATGGCCTTTCCTTCAGTCTTCTGCTACAGTTTTTTGTCCCTATGTTTCCTTTAGACAGGAGCAATTCTGGGTTAAAAATTTTTAAATGGTTGGGTGACCCCATCCTTCCACTGGAGGCCAGGTTTATTTTCTGGACATGGTCTCTTCAGTTTCTATTTCCCCACTGTTTAGTATTTCAGCTAATGTCATCCCCATTGGGTCCCGGGAACCTCTCACATCCATGGTGTCTTGGATTTTCTGGTGGTTCTCATTCCCCACCCTAACTGCTACTTATTTCTGTTCATTTTCCTGGCTTTCTGGACTTCTCTCCTATCCCTTCCCATTCCTTATCCTTCCCTGTCTGCCCTTCTCCCCCTCTACCACCTAGGTCTCTCCCTTCCTCTGACTCCTGTGATCATTTTCTTCCCTCTTCTAAGTGAGATTGAAGCATCTACACTTTGCCTTCCTTCTTGTTAAGCTTCATATGGTCTGTGAGTTGTATTGTGGTATTCTGAACTTTTGGGCTAATATCCACTTATCAGTGAGTACATACCACATATGTCCTTTAAATGTTCAACATCCTTTGTTATCAAGGAAATACAAATCAAAACAACACTGAGAGTTCACCTTACACCAGCCAGAATGGCTAAGATAAAAAACTCAGGTGACAGCAGATGCTGGCAAGGTTGTGGAGAAAGAGGAACACTCCTCCATTGCTAGTAGGAATGCCAGCTGGTACAACCACTTTGGAAATCAATCTAGTGGTTCGTCAGAAAATTGGAAAGAGTTCTACCTGAAGAACCACTCCTGAGCATATAACCAAAAGATGCTCCAACATATAACAAGAATACATGCTCCACTATGTCTATAGCAGCCTAATTTATAATAGCCAGAAACTGGAAACAACCCAGTTGTCCCTCAACAGAAGAATGAATACAGAAAATCGGCTACATTTACACAATGCAATACTACTCAGCTATCAAAAACAACTTTAAGAATTTTGCAGGCAAATGAATAGAACTAGAAAATATCATCCTGAGTGAGGTAACCCAGAACCAAAAGGACATACATGGTATGTACTCACTGATAAGTTGATATTAGCTTTTGTTTATTTTAACAGTTATATAATAATATTCTATTTATGGTTATAGTTTAGTTTTAAAAATATTAGGCTAATTCTAAGGCTTTGTTATTTCTAAACTACCACCACGACAAAGGAATTTGTATGCGTGTGATTTCAAAGGCAGGCTGCTTATAGTAACCATCACTACTACGGTCAGTTCATTCTGGCATACTTAGCCCTAGAAATGTGTTAAAAATAAAATTTCTAGGCCAGAGTATAAATGAATTTTAATGTAATTTTACTTGACTTTATTGTTATATAGAAGTTGATTTAATTTCTACTCCGCCAGCAGTGAGTGAGAGAGCCCATCAGGCTTCTCACCTTCTCAAAGGCTTCAGTTTATCCTAGGTCTGCCTTTGACTCCAACTGTACCCATAGTGTGTGTTTTAGTGTCTTTTACATTTCCTGTTTTAATGTTGGCATATAAATGTTTCTTTTCTTGTAGACAGTGTAATTATCCATTCTCCTTTTTATGGCTTTTAGATTTAGCTTTTTGCTCATTTTTTTTCTAAGACTTTTTTTGATTTATTCCTCGATATGGAATTTAGAATTTATTTTTTTCTGGTTCTAAGATATAAGCATGATTTGTTGTTGCCGAATTAAATTAATATACTAATTTAGAGTACCAGACTCTTTGCTCTTGAATCTATTTATTCAGAGCATGGTTTTCTTTCCATGTCTTCATGCCTTCTTCAGTGCCTGTTAGTAATTTTCTGGAATTTTTTTTTGTATAAAAACCTTATACATGCCTGATTAACCTATTGCTAGATATTTCAGCTTTTTGTTGCCAATATGAGAATTTTATTTTTTATTGCATCTTACTTAGTTCTGTATATCTTTCATATATTGACATATTAGTTATTTTTCAAGACTTTTCAACGGAACGGATTTACTTGTGTTGTCTAAATATTCTCTCTTTGTCTCTCTCTCTCTCTCTCTCTCTCTCTCTCTCTCTCTAAATGATTATTTTATCCGTATATTTGTTGGGGTTTCTTAGAGGAACAGAATGAGTCAGATATGTGTACTCATATGACAATGATGTACAACTTTTTATGTAAAGTATTCATTCTGAGAAGGTTACACTCTTGAGTGTGGCAACTGAGAAGCCCCAGGACCTGCTCTTAGCAAGCTGGAACCCCAGGAAAACTGGCAGTATGTGTCTAGTACAATCAATACCACATGCTTTGTAAACTTCAGTTATTTATAATGTTGAAAGTACTACTCCTTTAGCAGTTCACACACCCCAAGAAGAACCCACTTTCTGAAGGCTTGCTAAAATGTTCTTGGGAAAATCTTATTGGCAATATAATTAGTTTGGAGGGATATAAGTCATTGAATATTTTCTCATTTCTTAAAATCTTTTTTCTATGTCAGACTTATTTAATTATATTTTCCACTAAAAGCACCTTTTTGCCCCCTACAATGTGACAGGCATTCCCAGTGGAGGTGCTATATCTTTGATATCATAGTGCTTAATTTCTCTCTTAAGGGAGAAAAATATTTTAAATGGAAGGGAAATTGTACTACTGATTAAAGCAACCCTTAGTAGTATATTAGCATTCTTCGTTTCTTTTGTGTGTGTCTGTGTGTTTATATTTTATATGTATATAGCTTTTCTTGATTGATTGGTTTATCAATTATATTGGTGACATGTTTTTATTTCCTTTTGTTTTTGTTGTTGTTTACTTTGTTTAGCTTTTTTGTCATTTTGTTTTGTTTTGTCTTGCTTTGTTTTGTTTTGTTTTGAAACATGGTTTCTCTGTGTAGCCCTGGCCGGCTTGGAACTCCCTTTGTAGACCAGGCTCACATCAAATTCATAGATCCACCTGCCTCTATCTCCTGAGCGCTGGGATTAAAAGCACACACCACCATGGCTACTATTATGTTTCTATTTTCAAAAGGCTGCTCTTCAAACTCCAGGGCTTTGCAGAAGTTACATTAATACTCTGCCACTGAACAGCATTCTCACCAGGGAATTACTTATTTGTTGTAATCAAGTTCTGTGCAGATTACTTTTTGTTGACTTGACACAAACTAGAGTCACCAGGGAAGAGGGGATCTTAAACCGAGGAATTGCCTCCATCAGACTGGCCTATGGGCAAGACTGTGGGGTGGTGTACTTTCCCCTTTAGAGATTAATGTGGGAGGGCCCCGCTCACTGACGGCAGGGACAGTTCTGGGCTGGTATATAACCCATAATTCTTTATTTCTTTGCATCTTTTGATAAGAGGTATAGATGTTTGTCAGTCCCTTTGGGTTGTATAAAAAAGCAAGCTGAGCAAGGTCAGGGTGCAAGTCAGTAAGCATCATTCCCCCATGGCCTCTGCACCAGCTCCTGCCTTCCCTCACAGATGGAGCATAACCTGAAATATTCTTTTTTTTCAACCCCATGTTGCTTTAGATCAGGGTCATATCACAGTAACAGAGAGGCTAACCAGGACACCTTCCCTTTCTAACCCCTGTATTGAATCTTCTAAATGATTTTCTTCTATTTCCCTCCTGTTTATGTAGTAGTTGGGTTGTTAACCCTTTCAACTGTGCTTAACCCATCAACTCAGCTGAAATGACCACAACCCACCACACATATCCCAAGCGTTTTAGCTTATCACAACCTGGAGAATTTAGAATTACTAAATAGGTTTTGTACATAATTTTCAAGTGAAAGTTCTCCGGCTGTTTTGACTTTCTATTGTCTTTAGGTTTGTGTGACAACAATTGCAGAATGTTGCACATGGTTCCTTATTTCTTTGCATCTTGTCTTTCTGATATGATGAATGGATGGTGTTTTCTTTGCACCCCTGTGATATACCTGAGCAAAGCAACTTAACGGAGGAATGATCAGACCTGTAGTTTCTGACGGAGAAGCAGAGAGGGCCTGGGATGAAGTGCAATCAGCAAGGGTCAGGTGACTTACTTCTTTCACCCAGGCTCCTCCTAAACAGTGCCTAGGATCTGCCCAAACAGTACCACAAAGTAGTGACTAAGCCTGGAGTACATGAGGATTTTTGAGTCACCCTTCATGTTCAAACTGTAATAACAATGTTTTTGTTCCCTTCAAATTTACATTCATAAAAATGATGTAAATTAGGTCTCAAAAAGAACATGCAATTTCTCCTTTTGAGGCATCGAATGTGATTATACTCGAGACATGAAAAGGATTCTCCTGGCTTTGGTCTCCTCTTTCAGCTCTGTCTCCTGTCTGTAACCTCTCTCCCTGTGCATTGATTCACAGACATTCACTGCTGTCATGCCTTCCCTGTGGGTTCTGCACTAGATTTACATACACTATTACTATTTACATACACTATACACTATTATTTTATCTCACACAGTAATTCTTTTTAATCTGACTTGTCTCCTATAGCTTCTGCCTTATTGTTGCTATTTCTTTTACCCTATATATGTGGAGTTGTGGTTTGTGTAAAATGTTGATTTTTCTGCAAATTGAATCTTCCTATGTAACCTTCATGTGGATCATTGAGTTTTTAAAATGGAGGTTAAGGATCCTTTAAAAATATTTTAAAACAAACAAACAAACAACACCAAAGAACAAACCTTAAAACTAATCACCAAACGATAAATGTTTGTCTCAACATTCTAGTATATATGGACATCCTTTGCTACATAATGTATATACACAGTATATTTAGAAAAGTGTGTTTTGAAGTGTAGATTTGCTTTCTAGTGGGTACCTTCATATCTTTTTTCTTTTTCTTTATTGGGTATTTTCTTCATTTACATTTCAAATGCTATCCCCAAAGTCCCCTATACCCTCCCCTCCTCCCTGCTCCCCCTCACTCCCACTTCTTGGCCCTGGCGTTCCCCTGTACTGGGGCATATAAAGTTTGCTAGACCAAGGGGTCTCTCTTCCCAATGATGGGCAACTAGGCCATCTTCTGCTACATATGCAGCTAGAGACATGAGTTCTGGGGGTACTGATTAGTTCATATTGTTGTTCCACCTATAGGATTGCAGACCCCTTCAGCTCTTGGGTACTTTCTCTAGATCCTATATTGGGGGCCCCGTGTTCCATCCTATAGATGACTGTGAGCATCCACTTCTGTATTTGCCAGGCACTGGCAAAGCTTCACAGGAGACAGCTATATCAGGGTCCTTTCAGCAAAATCTTGCTGGCGTATGCAATAGTGTTTGCGTTTGGTGGCTGATTATGGGATGGACCCCCAGGTGGGGCAGTCTCTGGATGGTCCATCCTTTCGTCTTAGCTCTAAACGTTGTCTCTGCAACTCCTTCCATGGATATTTTATTCCCTATTCTATGGAGGAATGAAGTATCCACGAGTTGGTCTTCCTTCTTGATTCTCTTGTGTTTTGGAAGTTGTATCTAGGTTTCTGGGCTAATATCCACTTATCAGTGAGTGCATATCAAGTGACTTCTTTTGTGATTGGGTTACCTCACTCAGGATGATATCTTCCAGATACATCCATTTGCCCAAGAATTTCATAAATTCATTGTTTTTAATAGCTGAGTAGTACTCCATTGTTTAAATGTATCACATTTTCTGTATCCATTCCGCTGTTGAGGGGCATCTGGGTTCTTGCTAGCTTCTGGCTATTATAAATAAGGCTGCTATGAACATAGTGGAGCATGTTTCTTTCTTACTAGTTGGAACATCTTCTGGATATATGCCCAGGAGAGGTATTGCGGGATCCTCCAGTAGTACCATGTCCAATTTTCTGAGAAACCGCCAGACTGATTTCCAGAGTGGTTGTACAAGCTTGCAATCCCATCAACAGTAGAGAAGTGTTCCTCTTTCTCCACATCCTTGCCAGCATCTGCTGTCACCTGAATTTTTGATCCTAGCCATTCAGGCTGGTGTGAGGTGGAATTTCAGAGTTGTTTTGATTTGCATCTCCCTGATGATTCAGGATGTTGAACATTTTTTCAAGTGCTTCTCAGCCCTTCGGTATTCCTCAGTTGAGAATTCTTTGGTTAGCTCTGTACCCCATTTTTAATGGGGTTATTTAAATTTCTGGAGTTCAGCATCTTGAGCTCTTTGTATATATTGGATATTAGTCCCCTATCAGATTTAGGATTGGTAAAAATTATTTCCCAATCTGTTGGTGGCCTTTTTGTCTTATTGATAGTATCTTTTGCCCTACAGAAGCTTTGCAATTTTATGAGGTCCCATTTGTCGATTCAATGCCAGCACCATTTATTGAAAATGCTGTCTTTTCTCCACTGGATGGTTTTAGCTCCCTTGTCAAAGATCAGGTGACCATAGTTGTGTGGGTTCATTATTGGGTCTTCAATTCTATTCCATTGATCTACCTGTCTGTTGCTGTGCCAGTACCATGCAGTTTTTATCACAATTGCTCTGTAGTACAGCTTTAGGTCAGGCATGGTGATTCCCCCAGAGGTTCTTTTATTGTTGAGAATAGTTTGTGCTATCCTAGGTTTTTTGTTATTCCCGATGAATTTCCGAATTGCCCTTTCTAACTCAGTGAAGAATTGAGTTGGAATTTTGATGGGGATTGCATTGAATCTGTAGATTGCTTTTGGCAGGATAGCCATTTTTACTATATTAATCCTGCCAATCCATGAGCATGGGAGATCTTCCATCTTCTGAGATCTTCTTCAATTTCTTTCTTCAGAGAGTTGAAGTTCTTGTCATACAGATCTTTTACTTCCTTAGTTAGAGTCACACCAAGGTATTTTATATTATTTGTGACTATTGTGAAAGGTGTTGTTTCCCTAATTTCTTTCTCATCCTGTTTATCCTTTGTGTAGAGAAAGGCCACTGATTTGTTTGAGTTAATTTTATATTCAGGTACTGTGCTGAAGCTGTTTATCAGGTTTAGGAGTTCTCTGGTGGAATTTTTAGGGTCACTTATATATACTATCATATCATCTGCAAATAGTGTTATTTTGACTTCTTCATTTCCAATTTGTATCCCCTTGATGTCCTTTTGTTGTCGAATTGCTCTGGCTGGGACTTTAAGTACTATATTGAATAGGTAGGGAGAAAGTGGGCAGCCTTGTATAGTCCCTGATTTTAGTGGGATTGCTTCCAGCTTCTCTCCATTTACTTTGATGTTGGCTACTGGTTTGCTGTAGATTGCTTTTATTATGTTTAGGTATGGGCCTTGAATCCCTGATCTTTCCATGACTTTTATCATGAAGGGGTGTTGGATTTTGTCAAATGCTTTCTCAGCATCCAATGAGATGATCATGTGATTTTTGTCTTTCCTTCATATCTTTATATAATAGTCAAATGCTCTTATATTAGCTACAACCATTAGTAACAAGACATGAGAACTGATATGCATTCTCTACACTGCATTTTATCCATATAGTGCTTTGTCTAAAATTAAATTTCTTGGTGTTACCTTATATTGTCACAGATGCTTACTCTACCACTTGGACATCAGTTTTAAATGACACTGTCAATATCAACAAATCTTGTTGAGTAAGCCAGTGATCTAAATGTAAGCACCTTTTTATTTCCTTCTGAGTTTGTGATTTGTGCCATTTCCATTCTCTGAAAGCAGCACACCATATTCTTCCCAGATTTTATGTTCTTCTTCTTGGAGTAAGATGTATGTTCACTGTTCCTCAGAGTCCTTCAGAGAAAGTTTTCCCAGGTTTATTCCTTCATATGCAGGAACTAGTCTTTGACTTCTGATGAGCAACCTGGCCTGGCCTGGCTCCCTTGAGTTCTGTGGTCTTTCCTGAGATAGTCTTACTTTCAAAGCACTGGGCTCTGAATGTTGCTTTGAAGAAAATTGACTTGACTTATGTCCTCACACTTGGCCTTTTCTCCTTTTAGTTTTAGGATGTTTCCTTTATTTTCAAATTTTATTTGAAAAGAAAAATCATTTCTATCTTATAACTTACATGATGACAATGAGAAGAATCTGAAAAAAGCTCAATAATTTATTAAATAATAATTAAAACATGTGTTGCTGGAATTATTTTTTAAAGATGACACCATCCTGCACTATTCCCAGCTACTCCCTGCCCCCATGGTCTCGCCACCCGTTGGCTAGTCCCAGTGGGCAGTCTTCCCAGCTCCAGTTTGCCTGACTCAGGGCTGCTTGTTCCTTCTCAGCCATCTCCCCATTGCAGCTAGTTGTCACAAATCCCCTTAACCCAGTAAATCAAAACTCTTGAAGCTCATAATTAATCAGTCAGATTTATATATCAATAAATTGTCAATTCACAAGATGACCACACAATAATTTCAGAGCCAATTGATAATGCTATAATTGCCCACTTAAATAAGACAAATTGTCCTGTAATTATTCATCCCTTATATGATATTCATCGATACCTGTGGCCATTTAAACCCACTCGGAATCTGGATCGTCCTATTCTTCCTCCATCTTCGTTCCTTCTCCTCCTCTCTCTCCCCGGTCCTCCTTCTCCCCCAAACTTTTCAGTCCCACCTTCCCTTCCACTGGCCAATCACCGGCTCTAGCCTTTATTTTACAGGTTAAGGTGGGGAGAGGGTTCACAAGAAGTCACCCGTGTACGTGATTCACTCCTCCACGGCAACTCCTGGGAGAGCAGAATTAGCACCAAAATATAAACAGCACCAGGACTATCCACAGCACACATGGGTTTATTTTGTATTCTGTAGGCTCAAGTCTTTCCCCTGCAATTTCAAGAATGAAAGCCCTTCTTACTGATTTACCAACAAAGTTTGTTTTCATAGATGTTAGCCACCTATGCTGTGGCTCTGCATTGTATTTCTACAAAAGAAGTCAACCTTTTCACATCATTTAGAAACCGTTCCTATTTATTTTTATTCAATTTTAGCCACTTACATATCTATCGTTTCTGCCTCATACCTTTTGTGGTTTTTCTAATATTATTTTCATTTATGCGATGGTTTCCTCCTCCTTCTCCTATTCCTCCTCCTTCTCCTCTCTCTCCTTCTCCTCCCCACCTCCTCTTCTTTATATCATCTCATTCCATCCTTTTCATGTCTCGCCTGAGTGAGTCTTTATTTGAGAGACAGATAATCATGCAAGGTTTTGATGTCTCTTACACATTACTTCAACATCTATATTAAAAGAAGTTCCGTACACAAATATTATAGCTTGCTTTAAAAAAGAACAAAATACTTTGTACACACACTGCTGAAAGAAAGAGAACATTGTTCCCTGAGAAGTTTAGATTTTATTACTTAAAAATAAAATATTAGGAATTGTCCCTTTGGATAATTTTTAATGTAATTAAAAATATGACACTGAGCACCCCTCATTTCCCTCTCATCCCCTCTCTCACCAAGCTCCCTCCCTCCTATAACTATTTTATTCCCCCTTATAAGTGATTCAAAGCAGACTTGCTTGAGCCTTTCTTCTTGTTTAGCTTCTTTGGGTCTGTGGATTGTAGCATGGTGTGCCTGGGTAGGCTGATACCCAAGGAGGGCCTCCACTCTCAGAGGAGAAGGGAAGGGAGGATGGGGACACCACGGACTGTGTGAGGTGGAGGACTGGGAGAGGGGGGTGATCTGGATGTAAAGTGAATAAATAAATTAATGGGAAAATTATGTCTTCATACTATTTTATTTCTTCAGTGCTTTCACACACACACACAGAAAGAGAGAGAGAGAGAGAGAGAGAGAGAGAGAGAGAGTTAGTTTTGTGTTGGCTAACTGATCCTGGGTGTGGGGCCTTCCCTGGAGTGTGGTTGATATACCCAGTGTCTTTCCATTTTAACAGTTGAATATTCTCTTTCCTAGGAGATAATTGCAAATATCCCCCTCCCCCAATTCTGGGCCTTTGCTGGTTTTAACTTGTACAGGTCTTGTGCATGCTGTTAAGGTCTGTGATTTCATATACCTGTCAGTCATGTAGTAGTGTCTTCCAGACATGACCTCCTTAGTCATCCAGCACCCCGGCTCTTACCATCTTTTTGCCACCTTTTCTATATAAGTCTCTGGGACCTGAGGAGAAACATTTGAAAAAGATGTTCCATTTAGTGCTGACTGTTCCAAATTCTATCTCAGCACATTGTTCAGTTGTAGATCTTTGTTAGTTAGCATCCCCGGCAAAAGGAGGCTTCTTTGATGAGGGCTGAACTCTTTTCTATGGGTACAGCAATATTTCTTTAGGATTCGTTATACGGCTCTCTTTCCCTAGCAGAATAATAGTATTAAGTTTTCATCTAGGCCCATGAGCTATCTAGTCTCAGGGTCTTGACCACTTCAACAATGTTAAGCATGAGTTATCTCTCAAGGAGTGGGCCTTAAGTTCAACCAAAAAGTGTTTGGTTATCTCCATAACGTTCAGGTCACTATTGCGTCAGTAACTCTTGCAAACAGGCCCCTGTTGTAGATAGCAGGACTCGTAGTTAGGTAAAAATGATGGTTCTTTTCTCCCTCTAGTAGTGTGTAACGTACCTTCTAGCACCGAGAGCACTCCTCAGAACGACTGGAGCTTCTAGTTAGGCACCAGCTCTATTTCCCTATTTTTGATGACATAGTAAGTTGTGTCTTTATCAATAGGGCCTTACCACCAGGTTACAGAGTTATCATTTGGAGAGAAATAGCCTATGTTATCTTGTTATCTTTGTGTTTGAGGAGGGGCATCTAGGGGACCTCTTTGGTCAATGACTCAACAAGCTAGAATTCATTCTTTTCAGGTTTTGCTTGTTGGTATAAGATGTGTTGTTGGGGGAATTGTTTACTCTATCATATGGTGATTCCATTCAAACGTTATACCCCCACCCCAACCACGCACCCTCTTTCAAGCTCCACAGTAGTGGACTCCCATATGGCTTTTCAAAGGCCTTTCATATTAGTTGTCCCTTCCCACATTCTCTCCTTCAGCCTGCTTTCCTATCCTCCTCTCCATTTAATATTCCTGCTCCTATAAAAGCCAGTCAGAATTGTATCACCTCTGTGGAACACTTCTTAGTTACCCATTGGTAAGTTTTGATGTTTCCTTGGGGACTTTCCTATGTTCCTTGGAAACCAAGCACCCCTGTCTGCATCCCTCTTCCTTCCTTCCTTCCTTCCTTCCTTCCTTCCTTCCTTCCTTCCTTCCTTCCTTCCTTCCTTTTTATCTTACTTCTGAATTGAATCCAGCATTTGAGAGACAGTTTTTGCATTTCGTCCTTCCTTTCTTGGCACCATGGCTGTTTTTGCTCGAATCTTCTGCTGTCCCGTTGGTTAGTTCATGCTGCCTCTCCTCAGGACTTTTCCTGCAACTTCTGGCCAAATACAACCGCTCGTACCAACCTTTGCAAATTCTTCAGCATTTATGAGTAAAATGCGTATACCTTTCACAAAAATTGTATTTAAATATTTCTTCATTTTCTGTTAGAGTATATAAATTCCAGGAAGAGGCAGGAAAATTGTATAGATATGTGATGTCACTATCAGATTATAGTCTACTTAATATTTTTTTCTTTGCAACAAGAATGGTTTGGACTGATTTTTTTTTTTCTGAAGAAGAGGGAATAACCTTGAAAGATTTAGTAACTATTGACTCTTTCAAAATTTTAATATCCAGAGGAGCATGGCACTCAACTCAGTTCTACTTTTTTCTTAGATTAAATCACATTTTAGGCTTCCTTCCACTGTGTCTTTGGACAATGATGTCTTCATACTTAATAAGTCTTGCTAATTAATTCTCACTGTAGTTCAGAGAAAAAGAGACTGTGTCAGAACCATGACATTGCATGGTTTGTTGGCTTCCCCCCAGAGGCTCATTGCTTTGGTGTTATTAACTTTGGGCTCAATTTCAAGGTAACGGATGCAGTGGATGGCATATAATACAAATCAAAAAGCCGGAAAAGCAGAACAGCCACTGGACAGTTGGCAGTGCTGCAGACGGAGATTTAGGTGTTCCCTGGCAGGTGGTGTTGGAGAAAACAGTGCACAGCAGGAGCTGACGGTGTCTCACCATCCATATGGTGCAGGTATGCCAGCCTGGTCCTGAACAGTTTGGGTCAGTGGGAAAATATGGAAAGTTATTTGCCACTTCCTTAGTGAGCCTTTATGTGCCCTTAGTATGCATAGTTCAGGAAGACTTTAACTCCCTGACCCTGTCTCCTTCCCACACAAAGAAAATCGCCTTCACTTGAACAACTGTGACTTGTTTCATAGCTCATAATTCTGCCTGTTTTGGGTTATATGGCTGTTTCTTCCATTTGATGACAAACTGCTGGGATGCAGATTAGTGTCCTAAATACCCTAACCATACCTCTGGGCTTCGTGTAAAATGCCCGGAAGGTTATTGGAATGAATTGAGAATAGGCTAAAGTATCCATGAAAAGTCTTTCTAGTATCTAATTAGTTTGGTACTTCAAGGTACAATCACCCCTTCCCTAGCTTCCTCTTGTCCTTGCCCAGCTTCCTTCTCTTGCATCCCGACTGAAAGGACTGGACAACTAGGAACAACACACACACACACACACACACACACACACACACACACACACACACACACACACAGTGGCAGGACTCCGCCCATCTGTTTTTTTAGAGAGGATTCAGTAGTTCAGGTTCCCAGGTGCCTGAGCCTGTTGCTGCTGCTGCGTCACATAAATTCCTAAGTTGTGGGACCCTCTCCCAGGGTGTGTTGTTCAACCAGTTCCTCAGCAGTGATGTGACCCTTTGGGTTAGGAACACAGAGCTGATTCCTCAGGGAGTCCTTTGTGCAACAGGAGAGCACTGGGCTACTGTGCTCTCACCGGCTCTTTGAGTGATGAGCCAGGCTCTCTCCACCCGCCCACCCCCCCCGGGGGGGCATCCCCCTTTTTTGTAGCCAAGAGGTGAGGAAACCCTTGGTGCTGCTTGGTGGCAGATGAACAGGGAGCTACTGACACATCCCAGGGCCAGCGAGCGGGAACGAGCGCGGGGGCGGGAGCGGCGTGTAGTGGCAGAAGGCCGCCGGGATTATGAATGGGGGTGGGGGCCGGCGAGTTGAGGTTCCACCCGGGATCGTCCGCACCGGCTGATGGGCACGCAGGGCTGCGCGTAATCCTCCAGCCGCGGTGGAGGGAGGCTGCGGCGAGCGCCTGCTGGCAGTAAGGGATCTTCTGCAAAAGTCCCCTGCGGTCGCGCGCGTGGAGTGCCGGGGAGCTCAGCCAGGTAGGAGGGAAAGGAAAGGAGCCAAAGGCGAGCGGCCAGAGGCCCTAGCTGCGGTGGCTCACAGGTGGTGGCCTCCGTGGCTGCGGCATCCAGTCAGGGCGACCAGATCCCTGATTCTGTGCGGTGCTGGAGCGAGTGGCTCCGGGAGCAGCGGCTCAGGGATCGGTCTGTAGCGGTCCGGGGTCCGGCGGTAGGAGAGGCACCCATGCTTCTCAGCGCGGGTTGGTGGCCCCGCTTAGGTAGCCGCGGTATCCTGAGACCAGGCTTCGGGTTCTCGCCTCGACTCGGATCTCCGAGGTTCGCCCACGGGGCATCCTGGCGCGGGAGCGCAGCTTGAGGTTGAGGATGCCTCGCCTCCCTCTGCACTGCCCCGCACCGTGGCCGCACCGACTGCGGTTTCTGGAGCTGGGCGGCCGGGATGGCAGCCTAGGCGCGTCCAGGTCGCCTTTGGGAACCAGTCCTCCCATGGGCCCCTTCCCTTGGGTGCCCTCGGTCTCTGTCGCTCGGTCAGTAGACCTCTTGGCCAGTAGCTGGGAAGCAGAACGAGCCTAAGGACTTGGCTAGGCAGAAGGATTCCCTGAGAGGAGCCCCCAAGTGGGCAGTAATGAGCTGCCTGTGCCTGGGGACCAACTGCCCAGAGTTTGCCCGCTGCGGCTGCAGGATGCTCCAGCACACCTAGGTAGCTCGGTCCCCAAGCCTCTGCAGAATCAAGGCTCTGCCCAGAACTTTTGGCAAGCTCTGGTGCCTGGGTTGCCTTAAGAAGCTCCAGGACTGGGGAGCAGGAGGCCCCGCTGCCCCTCACTTTACTTTTCTTCTGCTCTGTCTCCTCTCCCTGTTCTGTTTCCTTCTTTCCCTACACGCCACCTTCCATGTGCTACACTGTACTGTACGTAAAAATCGGAGTCCAAGGTAACCACCGTGCTGACCAAGTATAAAGAAGAAGGTGGGGAGGACTAGCTCTCAATCAGGTGCTGATCTTCCGCATGACACAGCATGCCTGGGGAGGCGATTTTAAAGCAAGACTGACTTTAAAAAATTATATTAGGTTTACATCACATGCGTGTGATGTTACTAAACAGAACTGCATCCTGTGCGTTCCTATGTTAGATCTTTATGAGATGTAGCTGTTCTGTAAATCACATGCATCGTTTAGGCGTAGCACTTTCCAGCTACAAGTTCCTGGCTATACTGTGAGAAATGCATGAGAAATAAGTTAAAAATGTGTAATTAAAAGAATAAAAGACCACCCAGTTTTACTCTAGTAAATTATGATCTATCATAATTTCCTTTTCTATTGCCAATCCCCCCTTGTTATGCAATAATTTTCAAGTCCCCCCTCCCAATTTGGAGATCCCAATGGTTTTGTGTATTAGCTGAGGAGGAAGGACCTGGAATTTTTGTGAACATGCATTGCCAAGAAGGTGAAGAAGGGCAATGATTTCATTTCAGGTAAAGCAAATTTAGTTGTGATTTTGGCTCTGGGCACCTCATTTATCTTCTGACATCCCAGGAAGGAGAAATCTCTTTAGTATAAACGTCTGTTTTCAGTGTAAAATTGGCCTTTTCAGCTCTTCGAATCAATACTTGTAGGACATGTAAGGAGCTATTTACTTTAGTTTCTATTATTGTTTGGTTTTTATACAGAACAATGCTGGCTTGTAAATTTACCAAAAAGGTGAGTATTAAAGGCACTGAGTTGTTGAGATGGCATGATTGTTCCATTCAGGATGTAAGCAAATCCATCATCTTTCTACTTCCCTGATACAGTTGTGAGCTGAATCATTTTGCCACTTGTCTACTTGTATTTCCTCATTTGATTGGCTTCTCAGTTTATTTCAAGCTTGGCATATTTTGCTAAGATGGATGATTTTAAATTTCTCTAGAGGTTACCTGCTTCAGTGTGCTTGTTTACTTTCCTAGTAGTGTCGGTTTTGATTGAGGAAGAAGA
The DNA here is from genome assembly GCF_000001635.26 of Mus musculus. NCBI lineage: Eukaryota > Metazoa > Chordata > Mammalia > Rodentia > Muridae > Mus > Mus musculus. The sequence continues at coordinate 102,089,737 of NC_000070.6, forward strand.
AATATATCATACAGAGTTTTATGTTCTTGGGGTCGTTTGTCCAGGTAGAGACACTATTTAATAATGACAGGGCCTGTTAGCATACATTTACATTTGGGAAAGACACTTTTGTGTTGGCTCACAATACATTTAAAATGGAGAAGAATAAAGAGTTCCGGTTTGCTGTTAGTACTTTATTTAACCGGTTTTGGCTAGAAAGCAATGAAACAGGTATTGATTTAGAAAGGCTTGGATGTTGGTAATTAAAAAAAAAAATATCAGCATGAAACTTATTGCTCTTTCTAAGAAACCCAAAGCAGCATCATTTGGGGAACGCTCTGAGTGGGTTGTGGATTATCAGACACTTGGATTCCTTTGAGCACGAATTGTAAGAACCTTGCAGGAGTTTGGTAGACAGTGTGATATGTTGAATCCTTCTCTGGGCAGAACTTGCTGGCTCAGCCCCTGGGAATGTTATTAAGAGAAGACCTTCAGTAGCTGCAAACCTCAGGGAGTGATGGGGTTGTAGAGGAGCCCATTGTCCCACATCCACACATACGCTCTTCTAGAGCAGTCATATCTAGTAACCAATGGATGTGGGACTATGAAGATCACCGTATCAGCAAGGCTCTAAGGAATTCTTGTAACTCTGGAACATCTGGTATGCCTTGCATTGCAGTTTATTTACATCACCTTTCACAGAAACTTTGATCTGCATTCTTCCTTGCATGTTTATAATAAAGCAATAGTTAAGGAAATTGCATACTAATTTAATGTCAGAGAAGACACACCAAGGAAACTAATCTGTCACAATGTCCCTTGTGCATGCTCTTTTTAGATGAAATGAGATGTGGTGTCTGGCACTGAAGGACATTCTCCTTCCTTCCCTCCATGATTTGTCTTTCCTTCCTAACTTTTGTTTACAGTTTCTATGTCCTCTTTTTAAAAATTGATTTGAATATTTTATATCATATTTATATTGTTAGTGACTTTAAAAAATGATTTTTAGACACTGTCATTTTGTTTTGGCTTTTTTTGGGGAGGGGGGACTGTTTTTTTAAGTCAGGGTCTCATGTAACTTAGATTGGATTTGAACTTACTATGTAGCTGAGGGTGGCCTTGAACTCCTGATGTTCCTACTTCTCTACTCCCAAGCTCTAAGATTAAAGGCATAAACTACCATACACACTTTCATATCTTGCCTTACTAGATACAGTAGATGAACACATTTATTTTCTAGGGCCTCATAACTTGGTAATCTTGATTACCCCTCATATTTCAAAATTCTTTAGCAAAGTAGTTCTACTATATTTTTATACTACATGTCATCTTTATATAATTGGGTCTTTTGACCATTTTTACAGTCAATGTTTCCTTAAGTTGAGTCATATCATCTGTGCTTATTGTACTATTTCTCTTCTTCCTTTGGTCTTATGTTCCTTAAGATGACAAAAATCTCTTTTGCTCGTTTGAAATTATCTCCTATCTTGGTGCTTAAATCATAGACTATCTGGGAGGAGAATCCAATTGACAATTGTTTTCCTCGTTATTCCGAGGACACAGTTTTCCAGCCACTGTTACTGCTAAGTTGGCTCCTGGGCTGTGTTTGAGTTGTTCTTTGTCCCTGATGCTTTCCTGTTTCACTATGCATGCTCACCTGTGCTTTGGTTTACTTTGTTTCTTCTTGGGCTTTTGAGTGCCTGTGCTTTGGTTTACACTGTTTCTTCTTGGGCTTTTGAGTGCCTGTGCTTTGGTTTACACTGTTTCTTCTTGGGCTTTTGAGTGCCTGTGCTTTGGTTTACACTGTTTCTTCTTGGGCTTTTGAGTGCCTGTGCTTTGGTTTACACTGTTTCTTCTTGGGCTTTTGAGTGCCTGTGCTTTGGTTTACACTGTTTCTTCTTGGGCTTTTGAGTGCCTGTGGTTTGGTTTATACTGTTTCTTCTTGGGCTTTTGAGTGCCTGTGCTTTGGTTTACACTGTTTCTTCTTGGGCTTTTGAGTGCCTGTGGTTTGGTTTATACTGTTTCTTCTTGGGCTTTTGAGTGCCTGTGGTTTGGTTTACACTGTTTCTTCTTGGGCTTTTGAGTGCCTGTGGTTTGGTTTATACTGTTTCTTCTTGGGCTTTTGAGTGCCTGTGGTTTGGTTTACACTGTTTCTTCTTGGGCTTTTGAGTGCCTATTTAATCAGAAGATTCCCACACTTCTTAATAAGAATGCATAGCATGCCTGAGCTTCTTTTACCCCGCGTCTGCTCTATTACTGCCTGTGAAGTTTCTACTAGGTTCATCTTGGACCTTGTCTTTTCATCATCTGTCATATCTATCACCTCTGTATTACCTTCTAAACAGAGATATTTGAAAGCTCTTTGGGCGGCTGTTCAGAGGCAATCCGTAGGTATTCCTGTCCTTATTGATGTCTTATCTATTGATTAAGTTGCTCCTTGAGCTGATTTCTTTCCTCATGGTTTGAAACGCTGTTTGATCTGTTCAGATCTGCTTGCTTCTTCCTAGATTTTTCTATCCTTTTATTACGGTTTCTCATTTTACTTTATTTCTTAAAATTCAACTGGAATTATTTTATAAGCCCCATTCAGATGGTCTTCTTACTTGAAATTCTTCTGGGATTGCTTATCCAGCAGTGGTATCTACTGGAACTTTGCTGCATAGTTTCCGTAAAGCACAACCTTTCTCTGTGGGAGACATAAATATGGTGTTACTTTTTTTCCCATTCAGTTTGTAACTGCACACTAGACTTGTTTCCTCCTTTATTGCTATTACCTTAGAAGGCTTTAGGTCCTCTTTAGATCTTGCATTACAGCAGGTAGTTATTCTTTTTGTATTTAACACGCAGGCCTCGGCCCATTTTGTGGGGCAACAGTTTTAGTGACAGTCTAATCCCTAATGGCTTCCAATCTGTCTGCTTTGTCTGGTGGCGCATCTGGACTTTTAGCTGAATTCTACTGCAGCCACATGATGGGTGGAGGGATCCTCCCCAGCAAAGGTGAGGGAAGATGTTGGTGTTAGGCTGTAGGAATAAAGAACATCCCCTGCTCTGGAGCTTGTTGTGAGAGGATTTCTATGTCTGTGCTTTAAGGCTACCTGTTGTTTTTAGCTGGACTCTAGTTAGACATAAGAACGACAAATGTCCCTTGCCTTCTATGGCTAGGTTAGGGTCAGGACTCTTTATACCCCTGTATCTTACTGCTGTATCATTCCTGTGGCCAGAGGCCATCAGCTAGTCTACCAGCCTCTTCCGAATGTTCGGAGTCTCTGTTGAATGGCTATGTCATCATTTCCAGGATTTACAGTAGTGTTTAGTGGGAGAGGCAGAGGGAGATGAATATGAACTGTCACGTATGCCCTGGACTATGTGCTTTTTAAAACACGCTGCAGCTGAAATCCTCAGCCACATTATCCACTAATGTAATTGAAAATGCTAGTGGGGCTGCAACTCCCTGTGATGTATGTTTGCCATAGTGACATAAGCTAAACCTTGATTTAAAGTTCTTATTTAAATTAATACATATTGCAGAATTAGAGGATGAAGTATGAAGCCACATCTTATCACTGAAATCCTAGACAAAAATCTGTGCATGGTATTTTCCCTGAAATGTTTTTCTCCATGTTATCTTTAAGCATTTGAAAAATATTAGTCCTTTTAATCTTCTGACACCTTTGTGAGAGATGCTAAAAGAACCCTTTATCGATGGACATTTTTTCCCCCAATGGACATTTTAAATCTTAGAAAAATATCATTATTTGCATAAGTACTTTGTGATGTCAAAGGGATTAAAGAAAAGATTCCTAGTTCGTATTAGAGGGCTGGCTCACAGAATCACAGCAATTTTTTTAGACCTAAAACTGATCTCAGAAGACAACTATTGTTTTACACCGTAAAAAAGGGAGACCTTGAGATGCCGTTAAGGGATCTGAGCAGCTTCAGTTCACTAGCAACTGGGCTTGCTCATTCTGAGCTCTTACTGATTTTCTAACATTGCATTTCCTTTAGTAAGAGTAGCCTTCTTTAGAGGAGACACTGAAAATCTATACAGAGGCGTGATTTCTTAGTATCCCTTTCTGATGAGAAAGCACACTTCAGAACGTGATTTTTTTTTTTTTTAGTAATAGACATATTGTGAAATATGCAAAACACATGGGCCTATTATATACATATAGCCTAAGCTTGCATCTAATATGAGGATTGATGAATTCCTAGAGAAGACTTCTAGATACAGGCTTTTGTTATCCTCATGGGTTAACTCTGGGCTGTCTTTGCTGGGAAGGGTGACTTAGGTTTAATGGTTCATTTTTATTACCACAGTCACTCCTGCTGGCCTGAGGGCAGTGGCAATTTTCATAAGCATACTGGATTGGTACATTGGACTGAGGACAGTGTCATCTGCCCTGAGCATACTGGATTGGTACAACTGCATTGGTACACTGAACACTAAAGGGTATGTTTTCCTGGCAGGTCCTAGAGAGCCAGTAGGTGAGAAAGATGTTGTGAGACTAGCTGTTGTGAGACTAGCAGATGTTCAAGCAGACTGACAGTGGGAAACACAAACAGGTAACTCAATCCACAGTGCTTTCTCTCTCTCTCTCTCTCTCTCTCTCTCTCACACACACACACACACACACACACACACACACACACACACACACGAACTCCTTGGAGAGGTTCTTTCATCCCCTCCTGTTGGCTGCCACCCTCTCACCATGCAGAGAAGAGTGTCCCTCGGAGATTGTTCCTTAACAAATGTTAGGAATGGAAAAGCATGGAGTTTTGTTACTCTATTTATTGGAAGATTTTCTGAGGGAGGAAAGAAAACTCCATCTGTGTCTTTGTCTCATCATATATCCAGCCAATTATAACCACAGAGCAATAATTGTTTCTGAATTCAGCAATTAAGATCTAAGACCAGTAATTGTTAGATTACTTGTAAAGAGGTTACCTACCTATGCTTCAAGGATGTGCCTGTTGACTTACTTGTGACTACTAAAACTCCTCCAGGGAAGGTTGTTTTTGCAGTGTCATGATTTGTACCAGAGTGAAAACATCTAATAACAAAAATGGTAGGTTTCCTAAAAAGGAAATTAAAAAAGCAAAGCCCTCCTACTACAATCCTTGACTTTTCCAAATACTTTAGAGATTGAAGTTTTGAAGATGGCCCTGAGAGAGGATTAAGAACTGGAGGTCTGGAGTTCATCGTTGAGATGCTAGTGGTCACCAGTGAGTGTGGACCCAGGGAACATGGCATGACTTCAGATCATATGGCTCTCTAAGGGGTCATCTGGGGTTATGATTCAGCTAAACTTCACATTCATGGCTGTTTGACAAACCACTAAGGGGTCTTGAAATAGCCTGTGAAATTAAGTATTTTATTCATGAGAAAACTGTCTGGAAAATTACTTTTAAGTTTTGAGGTTACCACTTTTTTGATGTGATCCAATAATAAAAGATGTGTGAACCTATCTAGCCAAAAACATATTGGACCATTTTGGGGGAAAATATTGAGGTCTGACCATGATAATGGCAATGGTGGTGATACCTAAGTAGGTGGCATTAGATTGAACTGGTTTGGAAGTGTGGCCGTTGATGTAGATAGAGTCATTTGACATTTATTCAATCAATCTCTCTTTTATCTTCTTCTACTATAAACGTTGGAAACATGGATAACTTTATTCAATTTCCCAGCCTCCCTTGAAGCTGGGCGTGGCTCTAATGACAAAGATTAGATGTTCTGAACAAAGGCAGACATCTCAAGCCGCCAGATAATCTTAGCCCTTTACTTCTCTCCACTCAGCACTGATGACTTTGTTGTGATGAGACATAGATCCATATGCTTAGAGTGATGGAGAAAAATGAACGAATCTTACATCCTAGGTGATGTCTTAGAGATGTGTCAGCCCAGCCTTGTCTGCCTCCAGACATAATTTTCCATGAGAAACTCTAAACCTCTTAATGATTTAACTTACTATTCATCAAATTTTCTAGTCCTCCCAGCCAAACACATTCCCAGCTGGATGTATAAATTAAGACTTTACATTTTATATTTTGGAAGAATAAAATTAATGTCTACAGACCTTCATAATTACCAATCTTAGATTGTAAAATTCAGCTAATTTGTATAAATATTCCCATCTTGAAGATGTTTAGCTGTGAAAATGTTGGATAATTTGTAAAATTTACATTCCATTGCTTATCGTGTAAAGAATAACATAAAAATCTAAGGGTTTTTGTTTTGTATCACCAAGAAGAGATTTCATACTTCATTCAATGGGTGAAACTTTAAGAGGGAAACTCTATTTCTGTAAGTCACACCTCCCACTTAGCTTTAACTTTGGTAAGATGCGGATACAGCTGGAGAATACCAATGAGCCTTGAAAAACTGTGTTCCCATTTGGATTAAGAAAAATGTATAGCAGGGTTGGCTGTCCTCTTTATCAGTTAATGTACATTTTCTTCTGACTTTACATTTTTACAAAACCAAGAAATACTGTAGCAGTGGCTGTAGTGGGTCATTAAAAGTTACAGAAGGGTGTCCATTTGTAGGAAGTAGTCAAGGAAGGACAATTATTTTTTTTTCTGTAGTTGATGCTGCATGTAAGTATGATATATATTCTGAGGAATAAGACACTGCTCATGTTATGTAAAATTTATTTATGAAAAACTGTCTTCTGTTGTTCAGATTTATATCTGTGGATTTTGAGTTGATTTTAATAATATGTATGATTAATACCCAAGATACCCAAGAGCAGATTCTTACCTTGAAAAGAATAAAATTCGCTTAATATAAGCGAGTTTACCTTGCTATTAGCATGTAGAGTATTGGTGAAAATATTCCAATCATTGATTGTTTATTTTCCAATTAATGTAGGCACTCTACTTAGGAGCTATTTATTTGAATTTAGAAAAGTAATAGAGGTTTTTGGTTAATTTTTTACCCATTAAAATGGGGTGAGGCAACAATTCTCATCATGCCTCAGCAGGCTATTACAAGAGAAATGGATGTGAAGTGCATTTATTTGCTCTGCAGGATGTTACATAAATTCTATAAATAGCAATATACATGTGTAAACAAGATGATGGGTGATAATTTCCAAATGTGAGTTTCATAACTAGGGATTTTAGGTGAGGCCCTCAGTGTGGGGTGTCTAAAGGTGAGTTATATAAGAGCAACAGTGGTATCTTCGTGTGTTGGATTCTCGAAGTAAAGTTCATTGAGAAGGAAAGAGAATGATCCTTTATTAAATGATGCAATATAGCAATAGATTAATCCAGATGTTAGAAATGGCTTTGGTTTCTTAAATAGTAAATGAGAAAACTCTCCTCTGATATTCTCTGAATATTAATCCTAGTGCAAGACATTGAATATTAAACCGAGAATAAAACTTCCAATAGTCGTGTCAATTATTTTGTGTGACGGGACATCTTTAAAGGAAAAAACTCTATTTTTAATTATGTGTATTATGTATATCTATCTATGAATCTCTAGATATAAATGTAGGTTCTCACAAAGAGGGCATTGCATCCCCTGCAGCCAGAGTCACAGGCAATTGTGAGCTCCCTGAAGTAGATTCTTGGAACTGAACTTGAGGCCTCTGCAAGACTGTGGTGGTAACCACTAAGCCAACTCTTCAGCTCATTCACTCAAACACTGCTTTCCTTTGTGTCTTATTGCCTTGAGCAATTTATTGAAAATTGGGTGTGGTTTCACAAGTGGTAGAAGCTAGAGACAGTAGCTAAAATGGAAAAAAAAGCCGGTCAGTTAGTGAGAGAAGGTCATACTTTGTAACTTGGATTACTCAGCTCATTGTGTGTTTGTGTATCTCTGTGCGTGTGTGTAAAAATGTATGTGTATACATGCCTACACATGTATGTAGAGATCAGAGGACAACTTCAGGAGCTGGAACTTAGTCTTCCACCTTGAGGTGTGATCTCTTTGATGTTGCTGCTAGGTCAGTAAGGATTCTGATTCTACTTCCCATTTGGCCTTAGGGGCACTGGAGTTCTAGGTATGTGCTACTGTGTGAGATTTATGTGAATTCTGAGGATTCAAATCCAGGCTCTCATGCTTATATGGTAAACACTTTGCATACAGATCTTCTTCTTTGCTTTGACATCCTTTTGTATTTCCTTTCATCCTTGCAATGTATTGTTTAATTTCCTTGACTGCCTTATAAAAATCAAGAGGAAATTCAAATTCAGTAAGATGCTTCGAATAGGAAGAAATGTACCATAGCCCACCTAGCACCATCCTTCATGGTAGCAGCTATAAGTAGACAAGGGGAAAATTCTTACCAGAAGGTATGAGCGAGGTGAGGGATGGAGAACTGGGTCTGCCAAATTGCAATGAAGTCCAGTTGTTATTTTTACACATGATGTCTTTATATCTACTACATGCCACAGAAATCTTTTCTTCTTAGTCATATAACAGTATCGAATAGTTCATAATGGGTCCGATGAGGGGTGTCGAAGCCTTGGGCTGCCATTTTTGTCTCAATGGGGTCAACACGCTTTGCTTCTTGTAGTCATTCGGAGATCTGGATTAGAGTAGAGGTGCTTCCAGCTTCAGTAGATGGATTCTACAGTTAGCATGCTAGACTCTAGTCAGGGCAGGAGTGATGAGAGATGTGGTACTCTCTTCCTGAGTGAAGCATGCATCCCCACCACTCAATCTCATTGTTCCATTGGTTAAAAGAGTGGCTAGGAATTTTTGTCTGGCTGTGACCAGAGAAGACACAATAGGTTTGGTGCCATCAATACTTTGTTGAGCATAGCCATGGTACAGATTTTACAACCTCGTTCTGATGTTATAGCTCCTCTATCCTCATTTCTATACCGTCCTCTTTCTTGGTTTAACTCCTCTATTGTTGGATAGTGCCCTATTTAAATTTATATAAGAAAGAATGTGTTTTGGGTATAATTTTTGAAATGTTTATATCTAAAATTGCCTTCCTTTGGTTTTATGTCTGATGGCTTTTCTGGATAGAATTTTAGAGAGTAATTTACTTCTGAATTTTGAAGGTGTATTTGTCTTTGGAGCCACTGGTAATTATCTACTATTTGAAATCTTGATTCTTTAAATGTGATGTTTTAAAATTGAAATGCTTTGTATTGTCTTATTACCAGAATTTTGAACTTTCAACACAGTGTGCTTCGATGATAGGTCATTTCTTGGTATCTGTGGGTGGCTCTGCTCGTGTCCCTCAGCACTGGGAATTTTCCATGTACCAGCTATTGTATCAGTTCTCAAGTGACTGACTTCTTCCTGAAATCTAGAATTTCAAATCAGAAGAACAGGATTCACTGTAATTCCACCATGTCTTCAATAACCAAAGAGTAGTCATGACTTATGAAATATAGGCATCTGATACTGGAAAATGTACCAGCAGGAAAAACTCTCAGAGTGAATGCAATGTGAAATGTTTCTTTTGCTTTCTCTTTTTAGGGTTCCAATGACTAAATCACATCTGATCTAATCTTTAACTCTCATATACACCATTATTTAATGTATTATTAAGACCGCATTCCTGGTGGGCTGTAATGTTTTCATGCCATTTGGGAAATTAATTTTACTTTTATTGATAGATTTTTTTTAAACTTAAGGAAATATAAACGCTCTTGTACATATGTATGTTCCCTGTGAGTGTATAAAGGATGCAGCAAAGTAAATCAGAGCAGTTATTCTTCAAATGTACTCAGTATTCAGAGTTTTAAAATTCACATTCGGAATCTATCTCATCTCAATCTCAAGCCATTCATACTCGTACTTATTTATGCAGAACCACTTTATATGCCAGCTAAAGTTCCAGTCCTGAAAAGAACCTTAGCTCTTATGCTGATCAGTCTTGCTTTGTGGTGCCTGCTTGGTGCATGTTACTAGACACCCCTGCTCCCCTTGCTTCTGTTCCTTCTGCACACGGATACGACTTCTAGTTGTAAAGACATAGTCCACTACTGTCTTTTACATCTTCTTCCAGCCACACCAGTGCCCATTCTGCAAGGTCTGATGGGAGTGCAAGCCCGATCATTCACTATGCCTCTGCTCTCTGTCTTATTGCAGGCTTACATGCTATTTGCAGATGTGCCCCGACTTTAGAGCTATAATAATATCAGAATTATACATACATTTAAGACTAAAATTATCTTTTAAAAACGAAGTTTCTCACTTTTTAACTATACACCTCCATTCGAAGGCAAAGAAGCATTTGGATTTTCTCACAGTGAAATATAAATGGCAGGCGTCCCTGGGATCTCTCTAAAGCCATGCGTGTATGACAGGAGATGCTAGAGTTGTGCATGTGGGACCGGAAACGCTAAAGCCATGCCCGTGTGGCAGGAAATGCACTCCTGCTGGGAGATGATGAAACCATGAAGAGAACATGAAAATAAGATGAAATATTTTTTGACTGCAGTTTCCCTTTTCAGGAACCTCAGAGAACTGTGCCTGGAAACAGTGGGGCAACCTTTATGCTGTTCCTCTGGATAGACTCACAGGGATATCACTCACACAGCTCCAAACTTGAGTGTTCACTCAAAGTTGATCACAAATATAAGTCTGTAGTCATTCTGCGAAGGATCATACAATGTTCTATTTAGCTCATCCTCTCATGATAACTACTCCAATTGTTCCCGTGCTTAATTTCTGCAGTTTTCCAATGCCTTAATAAGTATCCAAATGCCAATGCTTTTGATTGCAGAGTTAAGAACTACATACATAGTAAAGTTTTCTTTTTTGACAGCAGATTTCATTCCAGACAGATTGTACTAATTTATTTTCATCAAGGATCTATCCGAGTGATCATTTCTTCACTTCCTGCTAATCCTAGAGTTTATGCTTTTGATCAGTTTGAGGAGACACAAATAATCTCTTGGCTGTTTTCAGATTATTTTTGTTGAGTTTGGGGAGTCTGAAATTTTCCTTAATTTGATGTATTATCTCTGGGATGAGATTCTGCCCCAGGACAGAGTGTGAACAGTGTGGCTTGGAATAGCACCTTGGTTGGTGGCAGTGGCCAGCATCTGGTTGACAGGGGGAGAAGTAATTACAGCTTTGGGGTTCAAGGAGAGCTGGGGAACTCTGTGGCTTATATGCTTTAGCCCTACAGCTATCCTAAGTGTCTGGATGCCTTCCAAGCACATGCATGTTGTTACTTTAGCCATTGTATTTGTGCTGAGATAGAGCCATCACTTCTAGAAAGTATGATCTTCACCTGATTCATAGATTCTGTGGCCTTGGGGGCAATAAACAGAGGCTTAGCTGCTCTTTATGTCAGGAAAGATCAGAGGACGAACCTTCAAAGCCTGAAGGAGAGTGTACATATCTGAAGGCGCATGGTCTGGGCCATAGAGAGAAAATGAGAACTCTACATAATTGCTTGTATAGGGAAGGACCAAAAAGATACACTTGAAAAGTGGTCTGTGACGACATCGCGAATTGAGTGTGCTTGGAATGTGGGCTTAGAAGGTATGTTCTTTACCATGGCAATGGTCAGGAACCTCTGGAATCTTTGTGATCTTGGCTGGGTGGGATGTGATCAATGTCACATTGTAGAAAAATTATCAGAAACAGATGGGGACAATGTGGACAGTTCTACTGCTGGTTTCTGCATGTATTTGATGGATTGATTTTACGTGTGGCTGATAAGGAATAGAACATCTTCAGCTGTGGCTGATTTGAGTTTAGGAGGTTTATGGAATCAATTGAATGCTTCTACAACAGGGTTATCATTCGTTATTTTACAGAAAAAGACAATATAGGAAGTAATTTTTTTGACAGCTCAGGCCTTTAGAACATGTATAGGTCACGACAGAAAGAAAAAATGTTTTCTAACTATGCCATGTGCTGTGTGGGTATGTATTTGGCATATAGAAATGCAAAATGAATTCAGAAAGTGCAGCAGATATTCTATAGGTTTGCCATAAGATCATCTACTGTGACAAATGACACAAATATGTCATGGAGAAGAGAAATAAATTCACTAATTAAGCCATTTATTGTAGCAAAGTTACCTGGGATAGACTATATTAACTTGAGTTGTTAGAATACACATACATACACAGCCTAAATCGTATATATATTTGATGAGAAGGGGTTTTAAGTGCAAAACAGGGTATCATAACATTAGTAGCTTGGGGTTGAATAGTTTCTAATTATTTTCACTGAAATTTAAGCAGTATTTTCTGAAGCACAATTCATTATAATTTTAGGATTAATCTGTCTTGTCCAGGAAGTCATTTTTTTTCTTTTTCTTTTTGGTTTTTTGAGACAGGGATTTTTCAGTATAGCCCTGGCTGTCCTGGAACTCACTTTGTAGACCAGGCTGGCCTCAAACTCAGAAATCCACCTACCTCTGCCTCCCAGGTGCTGGGATTAAACATGGGCGCCACCATACCCCGCTCGGAAGTCACTTTCTAAATGAGTAACTTTGCTATTCCTGCCTGATAAACTATCATTTTCAGAGATGGTTATAAAATCATCAGCAGTCATTCTTCCGGGATGAATGGTAAATAACCCCTGATAAGCCATGGCCTGTGCTCTATTCATTTGAGAATAGTTACCGCTGTGGAACATTTTGGTGTTCATAAAATGCATTTAAAATTGTAGCTCAAGAATTCGATGTTTATTCTTTGAGTAACTGCAGCCAAGGGCTGTACTCTCATTCAGTCTAGATAAGTCATCGTGACATTCCTGAGCCAGCAGAAGGATGTTTGATGAAAGCTGGGAAAGGGGGTGGAGAGGAAGTGATGTAGATCGCCTCCTTTACAAATGCAGAGGCAGGGCTTCACCAAGGTGTATTAATAGGCTCCTGAGTATTCCAGAACTCCTAAGTCCACACTTTCTGCTCTAACAAAGGCAACCTGCAGGGCTTATTTTTAACCTTTATAAAGACTCAGCATTTTTACCACTGGCTATTATGTAAATAATACTTACTGGGCACTCTCCATGTGTCAGGCAAGTTACTAATGCTTTAAAAAGATTTCATGCAAAATTCTTATTATAACCCTGTTATGAAAAACATTATTGTACTCACTGTGAAGATGCCAGCCATTGAGGGTTAGCCAAGTGATTTGCATGAGTCTATATGGTCTACTTTTCCAGTCTTTAGCAAAGACTGGAATTCATAGTTTTTAAAAATCTTGAGTCTACATGTTATAGATACATACATAATTTTATATAATTTTTACCACAAAAAGATGAACAGCTATGTTTACTTTGCTTTAAAGGTAGGGAACTGAGAGGCTCACAGAGTTAAAGATAAAGGTTTGACTCCACATCGAACTGGGATTAAAACCTTGGTTCATTTCTCTTCAAAGCATGGACAGTTTTGTTTTTGTTTTTGTTTTTTTGTTTTGTTTTGTTTTGTTTTAAAAAAAACTCCACTGGCTTCTAAAACTTAAAATAATATATTTTAAATAATTAGTTTTACAACTGTTTTCTATTGTACTGTTTTGCGACTTAAGTGCATAGGTGGTATCACCTTTCATGTATACAACACTTTAATATGGAGAGGCTACTAAATGCCTTTATCACTCTGCTAAATGCTTTTCACCTATGACACCACTGACACATTGGGAACAATTCCTGTTTGGAAAGAGATGCAGTCCTCATGTGCCCTCTACTAACTGGGTGCCAGCTGCATTTTCCCCACCTCCCTCAAGTTGTGACAACAAAAAGTAAGCCCAGACTTTGCCAAAGATGCTTTGTTGGGGAAGAAGTCACCTGCAGTAGTGAACTACTGTTCTGCCTACCTCATCTTATCCTGGAGGACTACTGGGAGCTCGTACAGTTACCGCGTTAACTTTGTATGCTGAGAATGACTTGCTGGAGGTCACATTTCTGGGAGACTGTATGTCTCAGACTCAAACTCAAAGCCATGAGTTTGGAAAATTATTGTGTCCTATGGACTGTGTCTTGTCTTCTGAGAGAACCTGAGAGTCCTGGAGCACTGGACATGCGTAGCCATCTCTTTTTCTTTTCCTCCAAGGGTAACTAGAAAAGTATTTAGGATCTAGCAGTATTTTAACAGGCATTCACTAGACAAAGGACATACTTTATGTAGGTCTTATTTAAGACTCTTTTATGTAAACTGTAGCTTAGTATGCTGATTAAAAAGATGAGCTTTGGGATTAGAGGTATAAGGCTATATCTCACCCTTGCCATTTATTGCTTCATGTTATAAGGTCTTGGTGTCTTGGAAAAGTTTTTGATCTTGTTTAGCATTGCTTTTTCATTGATTTGGGGTTAACGATCCCTCTTGTGGATTTTGTTAGGAAGTCGCAAGTGAATATTCATAAGTCACCCAGCACAGTGTGTAACTCAGGGCTAAAAATTTAAGGAGCTATATATAAATCCCAGAAATGAAAACTATATTTATATTAATGATAATAAATTATATTAATGGTAACATGATGATTTAGATTTCTCCTTTTTTATATATATTTTTATTACGTATTTTCCTCAATTACATTTCCAATGCTATCCCCAAAATCCCCCATACCCTCCCCCCCACTCCCCTTACCCACCCATTCTCCTTATGTGATTATTGCATACGCTCTGATTACAGTCGGGTTAGGGATTTATTTATTTATTTATTTATTTATTTATTTATTTTGTCTACCTGATGTAACCCAAATGCTGCCACATTGGTAAGATTAAATTTCAAAGCTTCATAAAACTGACCAAACACACAGGCACAAGGAAGGCAAGCAGAAACCAAAGCTAAGTGGAAACTGAGGGCCATCACCTCAATAGAGATGATGCAGCAACCACTTAGGCTTCTATGGGAAATCAAGTCAGGAGTTTTATTCTGTACAACAATGCTTAGTGCTTTGCATGGCTCTACAGACACCATCCTTTGGCCTCAGTGGCAGGGGCTTGCCTCCTCCCTTGTCTCAGCTCCGAGCCTTCTGCTGGTTTGGCATCATCTGCTTCCTTCCGCAGGTCTGACCTTTTGTTGCATTTCCTCTGACTCATTTTTGGGTTTTGCTCTTGGCTTTCAGTTTCTGTTCTGGGAATTTCTTTTCTAGGTTCCTGGGTGCCTTTCAAATGTTATTGTCATGATTTGATTTTTTTCCCTTCCTTCAGGGATGACATCATGTCTTGCCACACCTGAATTGAATTAATTGCCAGGGGGTGACATTTGTCAGCTTCTGCTGTTTCCCTGGTCTTGGGCCAAACTGAACAGATCTCTTCTGAACCTATGTGACTGTGGTCATGTAGATTTTAACCATGTGCTGAGTGCTGAGGACAGTAAAATGCCAGGGTAACTTTGAGGACTTTTCTGTTTTAAGTGTCTCAAAAATCTTCCACATTTTGGGGCATGCTTGGATTTCTTAGCGTCTTGTGAAACATTGCATGGAGAGACATATTAGCTGGAAAGCTCTTCTCTAAAGTCTCTTACGGAAACGACACAGTCAAGGACAGTAGTAGTTCCTCTCACTCACTTCCATTTGCCTACCAGGTACTTTATGAATGTCCCAGACCGTCCAGTTGACCCCGAAAGAAGAAACTATTTGGATAAGGATAAAGATAAGGATTCTGACATTTCTGTGGAGACTGGACAGGAAGTAACTAAGGACAGTTAGAGAGACAACAGGGATGTAGGGGTTACAAAGCAGTTAGGAACGGGGAGTGAGAAGACGATGGAGGTAATTCAGGTGTGACAAGCTGAGTATTTGGAGTCCTGGTGACTGTGCTAGCTTCACATTGCTGTGATGAAATATCTGAGAGAACTACCTTTTATTTTATTTATTTATTTATTTATTTATTTATTTATTTATTTATTTCGAGACAGGGTTTCTCTCTGTAGCCCTGGCTGGCCTCGAACTCAGAAATCCGCCTGTCTCTGCCTCCCAAGTGCTGAAGTGCTTATTTATTTATTTATTTATTTATTTATTTATTTATTTCGAGACAGGGTTTCTCTCTGTAGCCCTGGCTGGCCTCGAACTCAGAAATCTGCCTGTCTCTGCCTCCCAAGTGCTGAAGTGCTGGGATTAAAGGCGTGCGCCACCACTGCCCGGCGTTTTTTTTTTGTTGTTGTTGTTTGTTTGTTTGTTTGTTTTGTTTTGTTTTTGTTTTTGTTTTTTTTGTGACAGTTAACTATTAAAGAGAAATCCAGCTCATGGCCCAGGATTGGGTGACTTTATTGCATTAGGTGTCGAGTGCAGGTAACGAATAATAATGGTGATTCAGCTGTGTCAGAACAAAGCACTCATATCACAAGCCAGTCTGCAGGGAGAGACTTGGTCCTACAGTCCCAATGAGGTTATGCCTTGAGTTCTGGGAAGACCTCCTACTCGGCTTTACTCCACAGAGGGGGTTCTTCTGCCTCCCAGTAGCACCACATGAAGACCGAGCCTTTAATGCATGGACTTCTGGGAGACTTTCATTCAAACCATAGTCAGCTCCAACTAAAAGGGGAGAGGGTGTCCATTTTGTACACTAAGAGGTATTTGATGGGTCAACCATTTGAAGATGTGACATACATTTGAAGTTTTGTATAACAAAGTTATATTTACCTAGTAAACCAATTATTGTAGATGACTGTAATTTTCACTTAGATACAAAGTGCATAGAAAGAAATCAATGCTTTAAATGCTTAAATTCCTATTTTGGTTATGTAGGGGTTTGTGTTAGTCTAGACATAAATAAGGAACAGTGGGGAGGTATAATAGTGGGTAAAGGGGTAGCGTTTTGTGTTTTAATATGCAAAGTTAAAGATGCTTTTGCAATAGGAAATGACAGCTATCTGTAAAGTACTTGGGGTGTGCCTTTTTTTTTTTTTTTGAAGTAAGTCATGAAAAGGCTCTGTGTTTTCATTGTGTGTCTGTGGAAACCATAAGCAATACAAAAGGAAAATAATATGTACCAGCATATTGTTTTCAAGAAGATTCTCCAAAGTTTCAAAGAATTGTTGCTGTATATAATCGTATCAAGCCATTAAGGATGCATTGGCAGGAATTGTAGTTTTTAAAGCAAAAGGGGAAAATTAAGAAAACGAATGTTTAAAGTTATTTAACAATAATGCAGGAGCAGGACAGAATGTTTTGGATGACACATGCTCAGAAGTTCTACATTTTAGTTGGGACAAAGCTTTCGAAAATAATGTCACACGGCCCATGCAGTACTGTTTGGCTGTTCTTCACTAGTGCAGTGGTATGGCAAGCATTGGGTATTTTGGAACATTCGGCAGAAGGTTAAGCCAATGAGGAAACCCTAAAGGAGGCCAAGGTTTGCACTCTGACTGTTACTCAGAGCACAGAGCCAGGTAGACAGAAGGACTGGGGCATGCACTGGGCTCTGAACAGAAAATGCAGTCAGGAATGGACAAGGCTACATTGCTTGCCAGAACTTTGTTTGAGGCAGCTGCTGGTTGACAGAAACGCTGAAGACGGGTGGCTGCTTTCTGTCCCTCAGGTTTGGAGAGTGTTGTTCTCCAAATCCTTTCGTCCTCCTCATCCCTATAGCTGAATTTATTTTTTAAAAATATCATATCAAAAATGTGTGTACAGTTACTGTCAAGAGCAAATGAAAACAAATTCTCAAAACTGAAAGAAAATGATGAAAAGATAAAGTTGTATTTCTAGAGCTCAAGATTATTTTGCAACATTTCAAAACTCTTGATTGACTTCTTTGTAAGTACCATAAATGCTACTCAAAGTCCACAGTGATGAACTGCACACAAACAACTTGAGTCGTGAACACAATAAGAAGACATTTCCATCACCCTTACGTTTTACCTCTAATAGACTTACTGTGTAGTCCTCTCTCCGGTCCAGTCTGGAGCAACCCCTGACCAGCCTCTTGCATGGCATAATTGTTTGTAGCTTTTAGTATTTTACACAAATCAAATTATATGATGCCTACCTATGCAGTTTATTTTATCAATGAATTTTTCTTTTTTATTGGTACATTTTCTTTTGTATTGATAGATTGTCTCTTAGGCTATTCTAAGCTATTGCCTGTTCATATTATATGGATACACATTTCACATGGCTTGGGGAAATGCCTTGCTACAAAATAACATGGTTTTTTCTAGCTAATCAAAAAGTATGTGGCTGCATGAAAGATATTGAATTTCCTAGAATAGATATATTCATTAATTCTTCAGTCAACATACACTTTTGAGCAAACACACATGCTCTGAGAGCCCAAATTAAATATTGCATGTCTGCTTTTGTAGAAATTTAATTTATAAGAAGTATCAATTTGGAAGCCATTTATATGATTAAATCAGAATTTCAAGTCACAGGGGAACACAATTATTTACTAAATATCTGGTCAATTTGGAAAGGAAATTGGATGCAGTTGGCTTTGTAAATCATAAAGAGGTACAACCAAGACTAACCGTCCAGCTGAGACGAAATCTAATAGGGTAGCCTGAGAGAGTGAGGACAGTAGTAGAAAGAGGGGTGCAATGTTTTGGGGAACCCTATGTGACCTTCCCAGCTTACCTATTAATCTTAAATGCCTCAAAAAGAAAAGTTATTTTTAAGTATTTATTGTATTTTATTTGTCAAACTTTTGAGGAGGTTTCCCAGTGCAACTCCAAGTAGCCTAGAACTCACTGTGAAGTGAGGCTGGCATCAGACTCCCAGCAATTTTTTTGCCTCAACCTCCCAAGTGCTGGGGTTACAGTAAGAGTTGCTCGTCAGTTAAATTGATAATAAAGCTAAAACCAATCACAGAGGAATGTTTGGTGTACTTTCTTACATTTAAGAAAATGTATTTGCAAGTCAGTGATTAAGAACACTAACTCTTGGGGAAAAAAAAATGGGCCAAAGACATGAAGGCAAAATAATGTGACAAACCACACACTGCTTTGTAAGAAAGGACCATTCTTAGCAGCCCCATGTTTCCCCCTAAGAATGGTTAGCTCCTACCTTGTTTTCCTATTCTGTGCTAGGTCTGACTTTTTCTCTCCTCTCTCTCTTCCTCCCCCTCACTCCCCCCACCCCCCACAAACACACACAAACAAAATAGGAAGGCTGGAGGCTGGAGGAGAAGACCACACTACAGGGCTCGGCTCCTTCCCTGTGGTGGCTGTTCCCTTGGACAGGCTCTGCTGTTTGTGTTCTGTTTTCACAAGAGTCTTAGGAGACTTAAGACTTGTGATCAAAATGCCAGACTGCTTTTGTGATTAACCTATACACTCAGAAGCCTTTTTTTTTTTTTTTGAAAATCAGTATGATTTCTATTCCCTTTTTTAGTGATTATTAATGCAGCATATGTGGGGCAGTACTTGTGGGAGCCTAGTTTGGGAGAGAGAAAGAGAGAGAGAGGAAGGGAGAGAGAGAAAGAGAGAGAGAGTGAGAGAGAGGAGGAAGGAACAGAGGGAGAAAAAGAAGGAGGAGGAAGAGAAGGGAGGGAGGGAGGGAGGGAGGGAGGGAGGGAGGGAGGGAAGGGGAAGGAGGGATGAAGGGGAGAGGGAGGAGAGGCAGGGATAGACAGAGAGACAGAGACACACACAGAGAGAGACACACACACAAGGAGGGGGATATTTGAGAGTAAGGGCGAACATACAATGAATCATCCCAAACCTGCCAGCTATTTAATAATAAATAGTGGAGATTTATTAATCCAGTAGAGTGATTAAAGAAGTGTAGCTTGCAGCAAAGAGATCCAGTTTTTCTGCTACTCAGCTGCTTTAGTCAGAGGAGGAGGAGAGGATCAGACAAAGAGGAGTGTGTGGCAAAGGACCCTTAAAACTGTGCGTAGAGGTAGATACCATCAATGTTCTCAAAGGCAAATTATTAATTTGTATCAATAATAATCAGATTGTTGATAGTCCATTTTAAATGGGAGGTAGAGCCTAAGGTAGTAATCAAAGCTGTCTCACAATGGATTTTTATTAAGAATGTCAATTGCAGCACTATTTATAATGAGAAGAATAGGAAATAGCCTTATTGTTTAATGTGAGAAAATTGTACTACCTAGGATCAAATCTATGAAAAGCAATTCTGTAGAGTATTTTTGAATTGGAAAAATGAATATGATATTGTATAAATTAGATAAAAGCAAGGTACAATCTTGCATATGATTTAATCCATTTCACAAGTAACCTCTTGACAAAGAACATTTTTAAAAAAGCATCTTTCTAAAATTGTGATTTCAAAAATAACTTTTTATCTGAATAAACCAAGCATACTCCTTAAATATACTGGAAAAACAGAACACTGAGTCAAATTCTTCACGAGTTGTGGACTTAGGGCTGATGCCCAAGGCTGATGAGTACCTTGTGCCTTCTGGGGGAGCTCCTGACCTCAGGGTACATATCTTGATAACTGCCACACAGAAGGCATCTAAAGGTCCTCGCTAAACAGAGAAGGATAGCCAGGAAAATAATAAGGGAAAGGCCAAGAGTCTCTGCAGTTACCTCAGGGGTGTAGTCACTCTCATCTCCCACTTTGCAGAAGTGAGCCTTTCACAGTAAGGAGGTGGTGTTTGTAGATGCCTCTCCAACAGCAACTGTTTTTTGTTTGTTTTGTTTTGTTTTTAATTATTATCTCTTTATTTTGGTGTCTTTTGAGTCAGCTTTTTATTCTGTAGCGCACATTCACCTGAAGCCCACTTTATGGCTTAGCATGTCAACATGTGTGTGTGTATGCCATTCATTCACCCCAACTCATGGGACTGTATCAGCTTTATATTTTTCCTCCTGTGACATGCCACACACTAGCCCCCTGTGCATATTCTTGTGGCTTTTATGGTCATGATGATTCAATTCTATATGCACACTTGTTTAGTATAATTTTGTTTGTGTTTTACACATTATGAGTGGGAAAGGTGGAAAGGATGAGCAGAAAGAATATTGATCAGTGTTTTAGAGATTGGATCATTCACTGGTTAATTCACACCTTTATTCTTATATTTACAATGAAAATGAGTCTAACTTATAATATCATGAAAATACATCATAAAGGTCTCTTATGAAACTGTCACTGCAGCTAACACCTCCTGTGCTGGCTGCTTTACATTCTATAAGGCTATCCACACTAATCATGCCGGAGGAGCATGCACCATAGGAAAGTGCCCCTCTAGATAAGGTACCGAGATTTCTCCTATCAGATAGGAGTGCAGAGCCTCCTTCATATTCAGAAAACAAGGCTGGGTCCTATCAGCCATGTGTTCCCCTAGTTGGCCTTGTGCCCATGGTATCTCAGTAAGAATGCCTCAACGGCCTTCTAATTCCTCCCTCATCAACTTCTTCCAGCCTCAGCACAGCAAGGCATGGATGTTTCTGGAATGCAAACCCAGCTGTGGTATTTCCCTGCTTAAAATTCCTCAGTAGCATCCTGTGGCATAGAACCCACTCCCATCTGGGTGTTCTAGGCCTTTCCCTCTCAGAATTCTGCTTGACATCTCCCCTGGTACCCTGATCCTTCTTGGTGGCATCCTAACCACAGTTTTATGAACCATTTGGAAAGTTCCTGCAGTGACGCCTCCTTCTGTGCTGGATTTTGCTCTCTCCTTGTGTTCTTTGTCTTCCTGTCCTTATTTTGTGCCAACCAGCTCAGCTCTACTGAGCAGAGTGACCGGATGCTTTCTGCTATTCGCAGCACCACAGAACTATAATTTCTGCTCCTTTCATGGGAGACCCTTAATGGCTAGAAAGAACCATGTCTTCCTCGACCAGTGTGTTCAACTGGAGATGTTTGACATTTGCATGAATGAAACTTTTTGTATGCATTGCCTTTTAAAATCCCTGAAATGAGCTATGAGCTTCATGTTTTTATGCAGGTAAAAATCTGGAAGCTTAGAGTATTAATAATTCTTATGTTATTATCTCCCTAATATCTATCTATCCGTTCTTTTGAGGTAGTCAAGTAGGCTAGAGTATGCTACACTGATAAGACATGTCGACATTTCAGGTGCTTCCATAAGTCAATGATCTATACTCAGTGCTCATTGGCAACTAGCCAGTGTTCAGAGCTGGGGTCAGCATATGACAGAGAAACCTTCATTTGTCACAGCAAAAGGTAAGAAACTTGGTATATGCAGAGGGTTTGGAATCCTCTCAGGTTCCATCAGCCAAAAAAAAAAAAAAAAAAAAAAAAAAGGCACATGGCCAGTCCTAAGCACAGCAGGGGTGTGTGGAGATGGTGGCTTTGCTGAAGGACAAAATGACAAGAACAATTATGAGGGCATGAGAAAGGCACCCCTCACCTGGGAGTCTGGGTAAAGCTTTTTACCAACTGAGAAGCAAAAACCCAGCACAGCATTTGCTGTGAAGACTGCTAACATAAAATTAATATCCTCCCCCTGCCCTTTTTCACATGATATTTTCTATTAGATTAGCAAGAACTAGGCTTAAGGTCTAAGTATACTGGAGCTTGTGTAGGGCCCCATCGGTTTCCCAAGCACTTTGTGGGTATTTCAAACAAGACTAATAATAGCTGTGAGACAGATGAACTTAGGAAGAGGAAAGGTTAACTCTGGCTCACAGCTTCGGGTTCTATGGGGTCTATGGTGACATGAAGCAAAGCGCCAAGGCCAGGAACCAGTAGGGGAGCCAAATTTCTCATCTCCTGGCTACTGGAGATCAGAAATGAGAGGGAGAGGGTAGGGTTTCCAATCCTCCCTTCAAGTAGCCCCCTCTTCCAATGACTTAACATCCATGTTTTCTTACTTTCTATCGTGTACACACCTCTAAATGCACTGTGTGGGCCTCTAAGCTTCAGCACACGGGCTTGGGAGATACTCAAGCCCAGGTTATTTCAATATAATGTTAGACAGCCTGAATAGTGCTGCATGGGGAAGACCAGCAATGGAACATTCTAGCCTTCCTGTCCCAGTGAAGCTAGCTACTTGGAGTCTTAGTAAAGAACTTCAGGTATTCTGGCCCAAGAGTATAAACCCTTTGAGTGGTGTGAGTCTCTGGAGGAGCAGTGGGTGCAGAGCAGGGCACAGACACCCTGTCTCTCATGACATCAACATGACCATGGCCGGGCACAATGGACTACAGCTCACTCTGCCCCTGGACATCTTGAAGTGGTTTGTTATTTGTAGGTAGCAGGGCATCTTATTCTTGCTTAAGGTCACAGGAGAGTGATTGCCATAGCAACTAGTCACCTCTTTCAACTCAGGAAGGCACAAGGTTCCTTCTTGGGGGGAAAGATTGGAAGTTTAGGAACTTCCGATTTTAGTGCAGTTTATGCAAGCAGCCAATCAGAGTATCAGTCCATGCCCTAGTCACTTTGCCCCGCACTGTAAGATTCCTCACTCCAGTTTCTGTGGCTGGAAACAACTGCCCAAGGAAGTTCCCATAGCTCTGGTCTCCAGACAGATAATGCCTTCCAGTTTATGATAAGTGAAAAATTGGCTGCTTTTTTTTTCCCCCAGTTACTATCTTTTAAACCTCTCCCAGACCTGTTCCCCTTCGAAACTTCTATTTTGGTTAATGGTACCCATTTGTCTTTTATCAGAGAGAAGTTTAAAATTGACTGTCATTTTAAACTTCTATTTATATAACCCCCAAATTGATTGTTGATTGGTTAATTTTCCTGTATATATGAAAACCACTCATGTAACTTTTAAAAGTACTACTCTTTTTTTTTACATTTATTCTCTCTCTCTCTCTCCCTCCCTCCCTCCCTCCCTCCCTCCCTCCCTCCCTCCCTCTCTACCCCCTCCCTATTGTGTGTATGTATACCGTAGCACACTGTGGAAGTCAGAGGACAACATGTGAGAACTGGTTCTCTCCTTCTACCATATGGTTTCTGGGGATCAAACTCACATTGTCAAGCTTGTTGGCAAGTGCCTTTACCTGTTAAACCATCTTGGCTGACCAAGAATGTTAGTCATGAAAGCCATCCTCATATGTATTGAGGATCCATCGTTTGTGCTGTGAAAATTTCATATCAGTTAAAAGAAAGTACATTATAATATACAAGGCAGGTGTAATGAAATGGCTTGAATCTATGACACAGCTCAAAACCCTGAATGTCAGGAAGGCAGCTAATGCTTTCTGTGTCTCCTGCCCTGCTCTATCCCTTATCGTTCATGACAGTGGCCATTCCTAGTTTGAATGTAGTGTTCACCTTCCCATTAGATTTCGCTACATATGCATGCTTTCCTAAACAGGGTTTGGACCTTATAGAAACGAAATTAGACTAAACAATCTACCACTGTAATGATCCTGGGATTCATTCATGCTGGTGCCTGCAGCTGTAGCTCATTTATTTATAGTCATAATGACTTCAGCACAATTCATTCACTCTTCCATGGATGGATGGTGTTTGAGGTGTGTGTGTGTCTGTGTGTGTGTGTGTGTGTGTGTGTGTGTGTGTGTGTGTGTGTGTGTGTACTAACTGCACATATTAAACAGTATCTTCGCAGCTTATATCTAGGGGCAGAGAGTTGTTGGGGCTGGCTGTGTCTTCACTTTACAGAATCATGCTACTTTATGTATGTTTGCGAAAGGAGTTGTAACAATTTAATCTCACGCCTGTGAATGAGAATGTTCTGCATGTCTCTTGCGGCTTGTTCATATTCGCTAAGGTCTGAAGGTATGTATTTCTGCAAAATTCATACACTGGAATTTAAACCCCAAGATAACCGATTACAGTCTTAAGAGGTGGTGCTTTTTGGAGGTAATAAGGTAGACTGTTTCCTCATTAATCTGTCCCCACACCTCTCCCCAACTCTGCCTTCCTCCTTCGAGCTGCTTCCCTTCCCTGCCTAGTTAGTCCCCCAGTTTACTTCCTGTTTTTATGTAGTCCATGGCATTATGTATTTCCACTCCCCCTTCAGACTTCTTTCTTTCCCTCTCAGGACCCGAATTCTAGCCTAACGACACACAAACACATATTCACACATACTGTACACTTAGATTTGTGTATGAGAGAAAATACGCAATGTTTGTCTGCCTGAGACTGAATCATTTTGTATAACAACACATTCCAGTTGCATCCATTTTCCTCCCCAAGTCATGAGTTAACCTTTAGAGCTGCATAAAGCTTCATTGTATGTGTGTACACATTTTCTTAATCCACCTATCTGTTGATAGACATGTGGCTGTGAAGTATCTCTGTGAAATGTTGGGTGCAGAGAAATAAATAGGACCAGCTTTGTGAGGCCAAGTCCTGTCATGTTTCTCAGTGATGCCTCAAATCTTCAGAACTATTGGTTTGGTTCTGGCAATCCCAGCCTCTTCTAGTAGAGGCTTAAAAGACATACATTGGCACATGATTGTATCCTAACCCGACAGACTTGGAAATGAAGGAAATGACAGTTGAGGACATCTGAGAGAAACAACTTGCTTCTCCGTGACTGGGATAAGCAAGCATTGGGTTCATGGGAACCTTGCTTTCCATCTTTCCTGGAATATTGGTGAGAAGATACTGTGTCAGGAATTGTAGTTGGTACCTTGTGACTATCAGTGCAAAAGGCTTAACCGGTCAGGTGGCAGAACGGAAGAGAAAAGACTGCTTTATGCCGAACCCTGAGGACAGTAGGATGATTTCTGGGGAAGCCTCAATCCATTCCCGTGTGCAGAGAAGCAAGAATAGCTTTTATTTAATGCCCAGAGCATCTTCTGCTATTCAAAGATGAACACATCCCAATTGGTGGTCATATGTTGAAAGAATAATCTGTTCCTAATTCTCTCAATACTCTGTTTGAACCTCTATTTGTCTTATTTTACATTACCATCCACATAATCTATTGATCGATCATTTCAACAAGATCTAGGTTAGTTTTTGTTTGTTTGTTTGTTTGTTTGTTTGTTTTCTATCCTGCAGTGAGCTTTACGGATCTATATGATTTTTTCACTTTTAATTTTAAAGCAGCTCATTCCTTTTTTTACACAGCATCCTGCAGGCATATCTTTGGCTACTGTACAGAGATGGCATCACCATCTTCATGGCACTTAGAGGCATATGTAAGTCTTGTCACATATGACATCTGGAATCTGACTGGCATCAGATTTGCAGTGCACATCTCCATGTTTACTGGGAGACTGTTGATCTATCTTCAGAGGATTTTTTACCAAACTCTTTACCAATGCAACAGCTTTCCTTTCCAATATCCACATCTCTTAGGCTCCACAAGATGCCTTACTTTGAAAAAGTCATTTAATGGGAATTGAAATAGTTGCATCTAAATTCTCTCAAAGCTTCCTTGCAAAATGACCTTAATAGTCTAATCTGTTATTTGCTTCATTCATGTCCCACAAAGGTTTTTGACCAACCTTGCAATGTAACATCTAATAGTTACAGGCTTTGTATTCTAGAGCCTGAGGTAGCAGACTTTCTCTGTAAACAGCCAGATAGTAAATAACTAATATTTTGTGAGTCACGTGGTCATTATGGCATATTTTATTTTTTGTTTTTTTTCTTTTGTTTTTATAACTGATTCATCTATTCAGTCTTAGGCAGAGGCCTCACAAAAATAACATGCAGGATAAATTTGGTTCAAGAGCTATGGTTTGCCACTCTCTTCTTCCATAATTCAAGAAGCTTGTAATACTTCAAGCATAGAGAGCAATTATCTCAGAATACTTGTCAGATACATTATGATAGAGAGCTATGAGTCCTCAAAGAGAAGGCACATTCTAGCATGAGGGATAGATTTACTTACACAGTGATCTAGAAGCATGTACTATTTGAAGAAATGAAATGCCAAAAGACAATTTTGTGGAAGACAAGCTGAAAAATGCTTTCTGGATAAGAGAAGGATGGGTCAGTACTCAGTTATAGGATAAAGTACAAAAGAAACAGAACAAAGAACATTACTCGCATAAATGCAAGATTAAAAAGAGATGGGACTAGATTAGGGGGCTGGAAAGATGCTTTCTTGGTGTGGTGAGTGGCACTTGCTGCACTTATACAGGACCTGAGTTTGATTCCTAGTGTCTGCGTCAGGTGGATCACGAACACCAGAAATTCCAGCCCCAGAGTAGCCAGTGTCCTCTTCTGGACTCCATGGGCACCCGCACTCATATATATATACCCACACATGTACAAATGATCAAAATAGGAAAAAAGTCTTCAATAAGAAATAGAGTGAAAAATGGACAATCCATTGTCATAGAAACACTTTCTGTAACTATGATACCTTTTCTCCTTTAGGAGTTCAAGTTTAATTCTCTTTGCCTTGAGTGCATACTGAATTTAATTGGCAAAACAATTGAACACACACACACACACACACACACACACACACACACACACACGGCAGATCATTTGCAGTGAAGAACTATGGGGAACATTACCTTGGCTGGCTAACATTTGACACTGCCACTAATGGGCTGTATAGAGTCGATACCTGATGCTCAGACAAGTTGAGATTACTTTGTTCTTCTGATCTCCCAAATTCATCTCAATAATGAGAAAAATGTCAGATATACCCAGGTCATCTGCAAAATACCTGAAAAGTACTCCTTAGATCCACATATGATCAAGCTCAAGGAGAGTAAGAAGAAGTCTTCACAGAATGGTAATAATAACAAAAGGAATAATGAGTGTGATTTCTAACTTAAGCATATACATTGAGAATTTTGCGGACCTTGGTGTAATTTCCACACTCATGAGGTGGATCATATTGGAGGCCAATGTGGGCTACCTAAGGAGCTCTAGGCCAGCTTAGGCTTAAGCAATCACACAGCATGATCCTGTCCTAGGGAGGAAAAGAATAAAAAGAAGAACAGAAATTAAGTAATGAAACTGAGAGCAGAGAAAGGACACATTGAATGAAACCATGAAACAAAGGATGGTCCACGTAATTGATAATTCTCCTTCCAGGCTGAGCAACAGCTGTAGAGAAGGCCCAAAAGACTCATGGTAGAAACAAAGAGGGATTGCATTCCTGAGTCCACAGACATTGATAAGATGATAAGGGATAGTGAAAGGAGATATGTGCCTATATTATCAGCAACTCTGAAGATAATTCATTGAAAGAAGTTTAGAAAACCAGAAGAATCCAGAGTCTATTATATAACTAACTACTTAGTTTAAAATATTTAATACAAGGAATCTAGAACATTCTACAAAACGTATAAAGGTAAAATAGCCCTATTTCTTAACAATGTCGTCTTTTAAATGTTTCTTATAATAGAGGATAAAAGGACACTTTCCAACCCACTTTATGAAGCTAAAATTATTTTAACACCAAAGAAATGAGACAAAAGCTTTATAAGGACATTCTAGAAATATATTTCTCAGGAACATAAACACATGAATATTCAACAAAGTATTAGAAAGTTAGCAATTCACAAGCACAAGACTCAACGCCTGGCAAAATTTAGAGCCAAATGAAAGCAAAAGTCTCTCCATTAACTGAGTCAGTTTTTCATTATTGGTGAATGCCTTTTGCAGAATAGAGATATAACAACTTTAGGTGTGAAATCTTCTCAAGGTGTAAGGATACATCTGCAAGCTTGTTCTTTCTTTTAATTTTTGTTCTTAATACTATTTCTGAGAATATAGAGATTTTCATAGAACTCTTGGGTTAGAAGGCGAGACATGCACATTTGGGAACTGGGCTCACAGTTGGTATCTTTAATACAGGGTAAAACTAGAAGAAAGAGGATGACCTGGAAGACAAACAGCTGGTGTCTTATGAACCTGAATAAGAACTGAAACAGACTTTTGAGTGATGATAAAGAAAATATAACTACAGGCAAGAAGTGTATTTAACTGGCATCTGGGTGTCTTGGTCATGAGTGCTGTAAATTGACCAAGCACAAAGAAGAAAATTTTGGAAGTGTTTTTTGTGTGTTAAAAACACAGGAAGAAGACAAGATGAATAGTGCAAGAGGCACTGGGGTCTCATAGGAGAAAACAATTTGGGGAAAGGGTAGTGCTATTTCATATGATAATCCATTCGAAGGTTGTAGGAAACCTGTATGGTGCATTGTGGTTTTAACTCGAGAAGATTTCATCTTGCAAGCATCACTAAGATTTGGTGAGCTGGAAAGCAACTTTATAAGTGTGGTGGTTTGGGTGAAAAGTCTCCCATAGTCTTGGGCATTTGACTACCTGGTCCTGAGTTGGTGACACTGAGGAGGTTTAAGAAAAATAGCCTTGTTGGAGGAAGTGAATAATTGGACATGACTTTGAGAGTTTAAATACTTTGTCATTTTGAATTCACTCTCTTGCTTCCAGCTTGCTGTTCAATCCGTGAGCTCTTAACTATTCCTGTTGTTTCTATTACTTCTCCACAATGATGGACTCTTATCCCCCTGGACTCGTAAGCCCAAATAATCTTTTCTTTCTGTAAATTGCATTGGTCATGGTATTTATCACAACAATAGAAAAATAATTAATAAGATGAGCATTACAGAAGTTTTTTATAACTCAAACCACTCGTTTTTGGAGATTAAAAAAATGGTAGTAGTATCAGAATGTTGCCTGGAGCTTTTAAAGATATAACTGTACATATTCTTGATAAGGGAATTGGGTGAGTATGCATAGTTGGCCAAATGATTTGAAGGTTGTAAAGAGAATTAGTCACTGTTCAATATTTTCATGGGTCCTGAGTATATATTGCTCTTCCTTGAAGTTAATGCAATTATGTGACATTCTAAGTAAAGTAAAAATAAGCCACATGATCAATGTTATCTGAACTTGAAGGCCATTTTCAGAAGTGAGAAATAGACTTTTGTGTGTTAGACAATTTAACTTTTAACTATCTTTGTGACCAATTTATAATATAGCCTATTTTCACTTAATGGTATGTTACTGAAAATTTCATCGACTGGTGTGGAAAAAGCATATAATTATGGAAATGGGCTTAAGTCACATTTTAACTACAAAAATGTTTTCTCAAATGAAATCTTGCAAACTCTAATGAGATAGATTATGCAGCAGCTTTGCTGGAGCCAGCAGCTGCAAGAGTCTAAGAGCTTCATTGGCCCTCGCTGGCCCTCCCTTCCCTAGAGTTAGTCAGGCCTCTGTGGTTCTTGAGGTTCATTTGTGAAACTCCTAAAGCTTAACAGGGACAGCACAAAACCACACCTGTGGAGGATAGATTTGGGCACAAATATATTTGTGAAAAATGCCCAAACATAGCACGGGCTGCTACAGTACAGACTGGCCCAGTTGCGTGGATTGACTGTTCTAGTTGGGTATGATGCTAAAGACTGCTCTAGCTTTGGCTGACTGTTTCTAGGCTTTGATCCTCTAATTTTTTCTTATCTAAATACTGCTTCATTTGTAATTCATTGATTTTTTTTTACTTGTTTGTGTTATTGAAAAACGCATTCATTTATTACTATTTGTCTACATGATAGCATGCTGAACCAACTTTTAAATTTTCTGGTATTTTTAAGGTAGTTTAAAAGCACAGATATCACTAAAAATTAAATTATGAATTAATGCAAACTTACTACTATGAATTATATATTTTAAAAAACCAGATTATATTTCTCAGAGCTCATCCTTTCCTGATTCCTTTGGTCTTAAGCATAGTTTCACCTACTGGATTTGGATAAGGCAAACATGACATGATTTCTGCAGAGTGTCTCTCCCAATTTTACATTTTTAGAGTCACATTGGTATTTTGACATAAGACACAATATGTGTTAACTCCTCAGAAATTAACTAATTTGACAATTCAGAGCCTCACCCTAGATATGTGCTTGATAAACATTTACCAAAACACTAGTGTGTCAGTTTGTCTCTCTGCCTTAGAATTTAAGCTCCATAAAAATATAGGGTTTGTTATATTTATTGTTGTCAGTATTAGAAAAAATATGTACTTCTTGAATACATTAATGGCTAGCTCATAACAGATCCAGCAGGAATTTTAAAAGAAAACAAGGGAAACCCAGGAGTGGGAGGTATTACAGTTGATTTTGTTTTCTTTTCCTACCTTGCATGTTTTATTGGTCTAATGTTTTATTGGATGGGAAACCATGTCTAATTGGCAAACAGAAATCACTCCTCCCAGTTTTCCAAAGAGAGCTTCCCAGAGCAATTCCTGAGCTGTTTACAAGTTCCTGAACAGTTGATACTGCCTTCCACGGAGTTCAGTGCAAGCACGGTTGCAACTTTTATGAACAAAGAGATATGAAATTAACGCAGAGAAATCTTAACCCTTTAAATAAGATCTCTGAAAGCAGGAAGAATAAACTGAGACTGGGAAGTGATCAGGCATCAGTCCAGACAAGCCAGGCTGGGGACGACCTATATCAAGTCCGAATGAGCAAGAAGGGAAGCACACTCTCATCTTCTCAGAGCTTCCAATGGAAAGGTCTCTGCTCTTTGTATGCACTGGCTACCTTAATGACACCACCAGAGGAATTGCCTTTGGCCTAATTTTGCCATATTTGAAAAATGTTTTCTGAGAACTTTGTGCTACAATAGACCAGCATCTATGATCTACAGATCCATGGTCTGCCTCTGAGCCACTGATACCTTCATGTGCACAGCAGTTCAAGGAAGGAGTAGAATTAGTTACCAGCGATTACATATACCTCTACAAACAATCTGGCTTCCCTTAGCACAGTGGATTTACTAATTACCAGACTTGAGTAACGAGCTTAGAATCTAACTGAGCTATTTCCTGGTTGGATCATGCACTGCCCAGCCCATGGCCGTCTCCACTATGTCTGGGTATACTGTATCTGGCATCTGTACTCTGTCAGGCTATCTGACTGGCCCTTGGAATTCTCTGGTACTACTGCAGATATATTTTCTCATGTATTGAGACCCGCAACAACTGATGCGCAACATCTAACAAAGGTTGCATTATATTCTTTAACAGCAGACAATAACTTCTACTAGGCAGCTAGCCGCTCTGGGTTCTATTTCCTTTAGGCTGAACCAAGTGGTCACTGATGCCTTAGCATTCTGTGCCGACACTGAACAAGCTTAAGACCTGTGCTATTTTTCTTTCAGATCTTGTTTCCAAGTCTTCTATTTCTCTATCTCTATTGTGTTCCGTTTAGCATCTTCATCTTTATCATCTTGTAAAGATTATTGTCCTCAGGATGGGTAGAGAATAATGCATATTTACTTGATCTATGTAGAAAGGAAAATGGATGCCATGCTCTCTATATGAGGTTTTGCTTTGTTTCTGTGTTGTCTTTATGTAGCAAGAAGGAGAGAAACACTTTTCAAAGGATTTCAGAGCTCAAAGGGACATTTCCTCTTATATTACCATCACCGTTTTTTGTGTGTATAGTTTGTTCATAGTATAAAGAACTCAATTGCTGGGAACATTCACTTCTAAATTTTAAATAGACCAACTGGCTCCAATTATCATTAAGCTCCTGTGGTGAAGGATAGTTTAGATACAGGTAAGTGCTACCAAGACACTCATTTATTTGAAAGGCAAAATGCATATCACATCCAAATGGATAGTATCTGAATTGGTATATGTAAAACCTGGTTCACAAGACCACAGATGCTGTCTCAATATAACTTGTGCTCCAGGAACCAGAGAACAAGACACTGGACAGCCCTGAAGAAATGTGATGTTGTTTGAAACATACCTAATGTAGCATATTCTTGTAGTGTTTTTTTAAATTTATTTTTTGTTACATATTTTCTTTATATACACTTCAAATGCTATCCTGAAAGTTCCCTATACCCTCCCCCTCCCCCCGCCCTGCTCCTCTACCCACCCATTCCCACTTCTTGGCCCTGGCATTCCCCTGTACTGAGGCATATAAAATTTGCAATGCCAAGGGGCCTCTCTTCCCAGTGATGGCCAACTAGGCCATCTTCTGCTACATATGCAGCTAGAGACACGAGCTCTGGGGGTACTGGTTAGTTAATATTGTTGTTCCACCTATAGGGTTGCAGACCCCTTCAGCTTCTTATGTGCTTTCTCTAGCTTCTCCATTGGGGGCCCTGTGTTCCATCTTATAGATGACTGTGAGCATCCATTTTACTCTTTGCTTTTGTGTGTGTGCTTTATTTCACCAAAATCCATACTGACAGGATATTTAATTGCCTCTGGTTGTGGAAGATAACATTAGGGATCATGCAGAAATAAAATATGCAGAGATATATGCTTTCAAGGTAGAAATAAGTTGTGTTAAAACAGTTTACATTTTAGTTTCATTGATTTGTCTGTCCTTTAGATCAATATAAATGTGTGTATTTGTATGTATGCATGTTCATATGCATTTGTGATATATATTAGCATGTGTATTATGCATATATATTTGTAATGTATATTTCTGTGTGTTGTGTACCCAACAATGTGTATTTATGTGTATTTTCATTTGTGTATATATATATATATTTGTGTACTTGTGTCCATATGTATTTCTATGTATGTACATTCATATGTCCTGTGATCTATATCTGTGTGTGTCTGTGTGTTTTTCTTTCTTTATTGTAAGAACAGATACTTCTAGTGATCTATACAGCTCCAGTAGATGGCTTTATATCAGCCATTCACTCAACTGTGTTCCTTTCCTTTCTCTGTGCTTTGAAGAAATACAGCAAAAAGTTCCTAAGTCCCTCTGGAAAGGCTCCTTTGACATGAGTCATTCTTATAGATCCATAAGATCTCAAATTGTTGTTGCTTGAATGAAAAGTGCAAAAAGAAAGGGAGAGGGGCTATGGAACTGAAAGAATGCTGTGGGGGTGGATGGATGCTGTGCACGATCCCACTGTGTTGGGTGATGAACTTAAAGGATTGTTCTGAAGAAAACAGCATTTTCTGAAAACTTCTCACAAGAATTAGCAATGCCAGGGCTACAATTAAGGTAGAAGCATTCACCTTGTCCTTTAAATACTAGAAATTACAGCAGCAGCTCAATTAAAAATCTTTATGCTATTTACATACAGTTTTCCATGATTTTTCAAGATTTGATTTCTTTATCAGGTGTTCAAATTGCTATCATTTTAAACACTGGGAAAAAAACACTTTTAAAGATATTTCTTAGCTACTTTTGCACTGTTATGTCTTTTTTTTTGAGAGTGTCTGCTCAGATCCACACCCCTTATCAACTGGGTGGCTTATTTTAATTCTTATTTATTGATTGATTGATGGATTTATTGATTGATTGATTTTAGTTCTTTTAGATCTTGGCTATTACTATAGCTAGGAATAGTCTCTGCACTCTGTGGGCTTCCTCATCATTCCATTAATTGTTTCATTTGTTTTGTATAGAAGCATCTTAGTTTTATGAAGTCCTATTTGTCAATTGTTGGCCTTAATTCATGAGCAAACAGAGTCCTATTCAGAAAGTCCTTTTCTGTTCCTAAATTCTGTAGGGAATTGTCTGTTTTATTCTGGAAGTTTCAGCATCCCAGGCTAAGATATATCTTAAAAAGTATTCAATATGCTTAGCAATTACAGAAATACAAATTAAAACTACTTTGAGATTTCATGCTACCCTGTTCAACATGGCTAAGATCAACCAGAGATTGGTAAGAGTATTGGGAATGTGTGCAGCCACTCTGGAAATCAGAGTGGAACATTCTCAAAAAGATAAAAGTTGACCTATCTCTAGCTCCTCCATTGGGGACCCTGTGCTCAGTCCAATGTTTGGCTGAAAGCATCTACCTCTGTATTTGTCAGGCACTGGTAGAGCCTCTCAGGAGACAGATATATCAGGCTCTGAGCTGCCGGGGTTTGCAGCCTCATAGGAGAAACAACAGTATGAACCAACCAGTAGTTCCCAGGGACTAAACCACCAACCAAAGATTACACATGGAGGGACTCATGGCTCCAGCTGCATATTTAGCAGACGATGGCCTTGTCGGTTATCAATGGGAGGAGAAGCCTTTGGTCCTGTGAAGGCTCTATGCCCCAGTGTAGGAGAATGCCAGGGCCAGGAAGCGGGAGTGGGTGGGTTGGTGAGCAGAGGGAGGAGGGAGGGGATAGGAGATTTTCGAAGGGGAAACCAGGAAAGGGGATAACATCTGAAATGTAAATAAAGAAAATATCTAATAAAAAAAGTAGAGCTATCATGTGACCTGATAGTCCTATTCCTTAGTATATGCCCAAAGGATTCAATATCCTACTACAGAGATATGTTCTCAGCTGCTGTGAACAGAAAACAAACTAAATGTCTATTAACTGATGAATGGATGGTCAAAGTATTATATACATATATAATAGAACTTTGTTCAGCTAATAGGAAAATGAAATCACGAAATTTTCTGATGAATGGATGCAATCAGAGGCCACCTAATGCCATCAACAGGAGACAGGGTTAGCTCTCCTGCTCTCATGCCCTCAGGCCTGGCTCATCTGTACCCATACCTTCAAAGCCTGCTCCACTGTGCTGCCCAGTCAAGATTAGAGTCCACTCACTCAAATGCTGTAGCCTGTGAGAGGCTGGGACAGCTCTCCTCCCACAGCCCTTGTGGCTGGCTCACCTGTGCCTTGGCCATCAGGGTCAGCTTCACTGTATTGTCCAGGGGAGGTTCAGGGTCCCCTCTCCTGAGTGTTACAGCCAGCGAGAGAGCAGGGATAGCTTTCCCACTCATGACCTTTCCTGACCAGCTCTCCCTGCTACTGCTTGTGGTGGTGGTAGTGGGGGATGTAGAGGACATCACCGCCACACCCCTGATATCTTACACCAGACAAATGGCGGGACCAAGCTCTCCTGTGCTCTCAGTCTATGGGTGGCTCAACTGTGCCTCCTCCAACAAGGCCAGCTCATAGGACCTCAGAGTGTTCTGTTTTATTTATGGAGCCTAGTCCTGTACTTTTAGGGTTGAGTATATAACCTGAAGGACCTGAAGAAGCTGGGAAAATGAAAAGGGATCTTGGGGCAGGGGAAGGAGCTAGAAAAAGTGGGATAGAACACAGGAGCTATGAAGGAGAAGGGGAAAATCTAACTGTAACCTTTAAGTAGAGAAGGGGAAAGAAAGGAGTAAAACAAAGAGCGAAACAAGAAGGAGAAACAAATAACAGTAAGGATATTTGAAAAGGTCATAGGGAAGAATGCTATTTTATAAACTTATTTAAAGATACATGTATCTGTATTGTACATTCGTACGTACACACACACACACACACACACACACACACACACACACACGCACACACACACACAGTGTAAATGGAATTACGCTATATCAGGTCAATACTGTTTACAAGATCTATAGATTTTCTAACAAAATCCCCAGTGCCAGACATGGTAAACCTCCAATAAAGTTGGTCAGGAGGACCCAAGAGATAAAGCCATTTCCCATGGTTGTTTCACAGTTCTTGAAGGTAAGATTCTGTTGCTGATGGTACCATACACTGTGGACATAGGACTCAGAGAGGTAGAGCTGAACTAACCTAGCTGTACGGACTTGGAAGCCTCTTATCAGTGACTAACTCCCTTAGCATCATAACACACTATGAAAGATGCCAAAAAAGAAAATCAATCAATAGTACTACCTAGCTGTAAATTCTATAAGCAACAACAGCCAGCCCAGCAAGATATCACCAATGGTGCAATACACTTGTATTTTAGTGATAACTTCCTGTTGTCTAATTGGGCATAGTGTCTGCCATACACTAGGGAATACATTCTTGTTTGTTTAAACCTAGCCAACTTTCTGTGACCTAGACCACAGAGGGGAACCTACTTCTGCTATTTTCCTAAACCAATATAATTTCTAACTGTACTCCAAATACATACATTTATACCCACAGATAAGTTTAGCTCTCATCCCTCGGCAAAAAGACCTCATTTTGTTTGTTTTTGCAGTAGATGAAAACTATTACAGAGATCTATATCTGCTTAAAATGCAGAAGATAAGTAACAATTCTTACACCAAGGCTCAAGAAACAGTATGGAAGTGAGAGTAGGGAGATTGTGAGACCCAAAGGACTAGAGTGCCTTCTGTGAGACAGAGTCTTCTGGACATGACAGGGATGCTGCACCCATGAAATAACAATATTGTTGTTTAACCAAAACCTGCACAATGGCACCACTAGCTGACATGACATACCAACAGGAGTAGAAGAAATTTTTCACCCCCTACATGAAGATGGCTGCTGAGAGGAGAACCGTGTGTCCATGGATGAGCCAGTGATAAATTCTAGAAATCTCAAGTAGTCTGCTCTAGACACATATAACTACAAGCAACACTAAATGGACTCAGCAGTGTGTGTGTGTGTGTGTGTGTAATAATTATGTAGGAAAAGAATAAGAATCTAAGAGGAGTAGTGACCTGGGAGGAATTAGCAGGAGGAGAAAGAATGGAAATAAAGCAAAACAGTACTCATATTTGAAACTCTCACTTAAAGAAAAAAGCATAGGAAGAGAGAAATAAGTAGTGTGAAGGTAGGGTATAAATTATGTTCGATAAAAAGATGATTAATGAACTGATAGGTACACTGAGAGATCCAACTCTGTCCTCAAAACTCAGTCAATGAATAGTTCTATAGCTATATTATTCCTTAATAAATATGATAAGGATTTTAATTTAATATAAAAACATACAATATATTATTTACCTATGATATATATATGTATGTATATCATAGGTAAATTATATATATATGTATATATATATGTATATATATATTATGAAAAAGTTGTAATTAAAGGAAGATAAATTCCTCTATATCAAACTATATCTAGTGTAACACACTTTGAAGTAACTGGTTAACATAAATAAAAGACTAAGAAGAAAAATATCATTATGCTATTTATATATCAAATCATATCAATTTGGATTCTAAGATGATCATTTTCTTAAGGCATTAAAAAAATCACCCATTATTTCAGTGAATGGCTATACCTTTATAATGATCCCATGAAAGTTGTGATCTATCTAAAGCATTTTTGACACTGTGCTAAATATTACCAATGCTAAAGAAAACCAAATATGGAAGAGTAGGAACAGAAATGACAGCGAAGAAGTGCTGACGAGAGATATGAGCTATTTAAAGACAGCTCCTCTTCAGTTGTGTTAATGCAGCAATGCCTGATGAGGGCTCATATGATGGCAGGCTCAGTGCTGGGCACTGGGAGAATTAAAGATACTCTCTGTCTCCAAGAACATCTAAAGTGGCTCACTCTATGTCTACTATGTGCACTTTTCATCTCTGAACTTTCAGCATCTAGCATAGAGCTTACCACATAAAAGGCGATCAATATCTACTTGAGCCAAGTATCTGCTGTCAAAGAGAACAGATGAGATTTCACTGTGTTGAATCATACTTGGGCTTCTTGGAAGCACAAAATGAAAGGTAACACAGATTTAGGACTTTTTGAAATTGCTAAGATACTGGTAGGATACAGAATTATATAATAATATTGATTATATCATCATGGTAAAGTATACAGAGCTTAATGCTTCAGTCTATGTATACATTTAATATAATGGCAAGAGCAGAATTCAGGATAAAACACCTTGTCATCTTGAGCAAGCCACTTACCTTTGAGCCTGAGATTTCCCCATCTTTGAAATGAAGGCTTATCGCTTCTTAGCCTTTTGGCTAAGATCAAGTGAAATGAAGGCTTACAGAGTTCTTCACCTAAAGTCATGGGTGATACTAAGGGCTTGAAGGGTTGAGCATAATTTATAAAATGTTATGAGAACGAGAATATAGTTTTACTTAGAGAGGGTGCAGAATTTAATAGATTTTATAGAGGTCTATGCCACCACTAAATAAGCTTAATTTCTGGTTTAAGTTATCTCTAGCATTTATTTTTCTTTGAAAAATCATCTTTAGACTAACTGGTAATATTATTCAATAAATTAAAATTACAAAACAAACCTTTAAACTTATATGTGAGAAAAACATTTTGAGTGGGTTCCTGTTTTCTTCCCTAGTGAATAATTAACTAATTAAGGACCTAATGAATATTTATTGATAACCATTATGTACTCTGAACTGATAAAAACAGGGAACATAGTAAAAGCACATAAATATCTTTAAAAGAATATATTATCTAGGAAAATATAAATTATCCTTCCCTTTCCTAAAAACAAATCTTTATTTTATGTGTATGAATGTGTGTGTGTGTGTGTGTGTGTGTGTGTGCGTGCGCACTCGCGCACCATGTGGTGACCACAGAGTCCAGAAGAGGGAATTAAGTCTCCTGGAACTGGATAGTTGTAAGCTACCATGTAAGTGCTAGGAATTAAATCTGGGTCTTCGGGAAAGCAGTCAGTGCTCCTAAGCTCTGACCCACCTATTCCCCAGTCCCTACTCTTCCTCTCAGTATAGAAGTAGAAGCGAATCTTGCACCACGGAATAACCACAGGGAGATTTTATTTAGGACTACTCAATATCAAAAGTATAGCAAATAAACACAGGGATAGTTACAGAGCTGTGATGTAGTACTATGGTTCAGGTAAGATTGCATGGGAACACAAAAGAGCCATTCCATGATGATCTATTTTGTTCTGTCTTTCAGCAATCTCAAGTCTAATTGGTACCCCAAAATGAGCAAGTTACTGAAATGTGAGCAAAATAGGTTGCATCATAGTAATTAATTACCTCATTCTCTGCTGCTTTTGGAAAAGGAGAGTTTTCCATGTACGTAGAGGAGGCCACAGATTGGAAACAAGGCAAAGAAGAACTGAACTGTGGGAGGACTCACGTGAGAAGATGATATAGAGCATCTTCTGGTTAATCAGAAGCATAAGGTACGGACCGAAGGGGGGTGGGATCACAGTTAGAAATTAGACCAGAGTCAATGAAGGGTCTGACTATTATCCTTTAGATGTGAGGGGACATCATGGGTTTATGCAGAAAGAGAAAATGGACAGGACTGTGCACTCCAGAGCTTTCCCCAGAATGAACTGAACTGGGAAAGACAGAGAAAGATCTTGTGTAATGACAGACTTGTGAGGACAAAGGGGACAGAGAAGAGGGAGCAGGTCTGTACGCAGTGCGGAGGCACTGTGGCAGGATCTGAGTGGGTACAGCATGGGAATGAACAAGGCAATGGCAAAAGGAATCAGGGTTATGGGTGGGTGCTGTTGTTAGTAACAGAAATGAGAAAGCCAGAAGGTCAAGTGAACATGGCCAAAAGCCGTGGTACTCAGTTTAGTTATCATTGATGTCAGTGTGGATGGGAACATCTAGTTCAGCCTTGTGAACATGGACTGCAGGCTTTGAAGGGCAAACAATCACAGTGAATCTAGGCTCAAAGGCCAACATGCATAGGTGAGTGAGGCTATTTAAACAAATCTCATAGTGGCTATTTAAAAATTTCGCATGTATGAGTTAAATGGTCCCAGGTGCTAAGTTCTCTAAAGTACTATGAACTTCATCTGACTCATTGTCCTAAACTTAAGATGGTACCCAGTGCATGCTATGTGGTCAGCATGTGTTCGCTGGACAGAAAAATCAAAGAGTCTATGCCAAGAACTACACAGATAAGAGTAAATTCACGACTGTAGAGGGCTTACACATAAAGGAGTGTGTTGTGTTATACGAGAGCAGTGAGCAAGTCCAGGAAGTCTATCCAAATATGTTTCTCAGAAATGCCATTGACATTCTCAGAATGTGAGTGCCATTTGTGTAGTCATGGATGTCTGAAAGGGGATGAATATGGAATAATCAGACATGTCAGGTGGATATAGATAGGACAAAAGGAAGAGATGAGAATGGAGATACACAGGGGCAGAATTATAGGATATATCCACTGAATGGAGGAACTGGGAATGACTGCGGGGTGTGAAGAGGTGAGGCAGTGATTACACCCTGAAGCACAAAGGCCTGCATGAGTCAGGTTGAGAAAGCCCCAGCTTCCAACAGGCAAGAGGCATTATTGTATCCCTTAGGACGGTGGCAGAAAATATTTCAAGATTTGTTCTGGTGTCTCTTTGAACCTTACCTGTCCCTTGCCTGTCTCTGGGGATTCTTATTTTAGTATGGGAAATTGTTCCTTTCTTTCTTTGGAGGAAACACGTATGTGCACATTCTCTGAGTCTTTGTGTCTCTCTCCTCTGTCTCTCTGTGTGTCTCTGTCTCTCTATCTCTCTTTCTCTCTCTGCTCTTTTTCTTACATTTGCAAATAAGAAGTTGTGTACTCAAACACATCATTCTTCCAACTTTAAAAAATAAAGCTGTAATTTGAAATTTCCTTTTGGTTAAATTTAATTATTCCAAAACCGGCATATCTGTACGTATGCTTGCTTGGTGAGATTAAACATTACTTGCCTCTTTTGAGGACATGACACCCGTGGGACTAAGACAGTTATAGGCAATCCTGGCAACAAAGTTACCATGGAAAAGGGTGCATGAGTCGATGCCATATATTTTTATTTTTAAAGTTCGAGGACCTTGAGTTTCTTTCTTCAGCCAGGGTATCGCTTTGTATTTGGCCTAAGGGAAACTGAATTTATTTATCTCTAATATTTCTTATCCACACGTCTTCAATATATGATCATAACACTTGGTTCATCTGAAGTGCCTAATATCTGGTGTTCAGCATTTTTTTTTTTTTAAACACAGACTGAGGCCTCATGGACAAGACAACAAAACCAGTCTGCAGAATAAGAAAATTTATTGGCCATTAATGATGCTTTGGGTGCTGTAGGGGATAACAAAATTGAGAAAGAAAATGTTTTCTTTGGTTTCGGCTAGGCTGTAATTTAGCCAGACCATTCAGACACAAATCCTTGTTTGAAGGAGAATAAAAGTAGCACACATGTGAGTGCTTTGATAACATCACCCAGAAACAAGTTCTCAAGAGCTGGACTCCCAGAGACAATTGTGTTTCCATAGACAAACGGAGCTTTCTAGGAAGGCTACCATATTCACTACTACTAAGCTAGCTGACAACTCATTGGGTGTTGAATTTGAAATTCAAAATAATTGAAACAAAACAAAAATGAATTTGAAGCTCTCTACATTTTCTCTTATGATGGACAATTTTGTCAGTTGTGTTGTTGTTGTTATTCCAGAATTATGGAGGATTTCTGATGTGTAGATAATTTCTAAAGCAGCCCTGCTGAGAAAGAGTTCTGTAGAGGTGCGATCACACAGATTGGTAACTGCAGGCACAAAAGGCTCCACAGCTGGAAGTCCTAATGCTAGTGAAGAGGTTTGCTGCACTAGGTAGGCACACCTTCACCTGCCACTTCTGTTTTGGGCTTTCTATGATGCAACCAAATACTTTTATTCAGCAGTGCAAAATCAGCAGTTCTTTCTCTGTGTGATACTTCAACATCTAATCTAACAACTTTGGCAGCTTGGAAGCGAGCTTTTACAGTATACTTACTGATACTGCCATAAGCAAGTATAAGATCTGTTGAAAAATATACATTCATTAAACAGGTATACTTGTGCTTTTCCAATTGAAGCTTTCAACTCTGTCCCTGAATTTCTTTTTAGTATCCTTTAACAACACTTGGGGTGCATCCTGTAGCTTCCTACTCATGTTTTTGTTGTTAAAATGTAGTGTAACCCAGTTTGGAACTTCCTGTGTAATTCAAAGGCCCCTCCCCCATATAGTTTGAGGGACAGCTGTAGCCCTGACTTTAATGTAGGCGGATGAGCACAGTCTGACTCTAAGATACTGATTAAGGTCCTTTAGTTTGGGGAAAGGTGGGCTGCAGTAGGGAAAGAAAGCAGAAATATTTGTAACTGGTCTCAGATGGTGGACAGTCTCCTTTTTTATCATAGCAGGGTATGGTGGTACTGATGAATCCTGGTGCTCTTTATCAATACAGATTGGTGTCCACGTAAATGCTAGACGCTCTTTGATGAGCAGTGATTGATACTACCTTTGAACTCTCTAGGCCTAAGAACTCCTTCAGCCCCATTTTTCTTGAGCACTACCATCTTATTAGCAGAATCCATGAGATCCCTCCAGGTTATCGGCAGGGTCTTCTCATGAGGGTGGGGAAATGGGTCCCATCATATTCTTCAAAGTACTCTGCAGCTACTTTCTCTAAGCCTTGCTGGCTTAGTCACCTCAAATGAGCTTTCATCTTTTGAAATCTTTTTTTTTTTTTCAGACAAGGTCTTAGTCCCTGTGTTCCATGTCCTTCAAAACTGAAGTTGTCCATCAACTTGCTCAGTTCAGTGATCATATAGCGTAGGTCTGCCTGTTCATTTTATCTGGGAAGCATCCAATCTGGGTGGATCTTTAGCACTTTAAAGTCTCTGTAAATGAATCTTCTCACTTAGTTCAGGCAATGAGAAAATACAGAGTGAGCAGGGAATGGCTTCGCTCCATGATCCCTGCCCTTGGAGACCTACAAAGTTCAGTAAACTGGATTAAATATTGGATAAGTTATATGCCAGCAGGGAAACATGGGGGTAAAAGTATGAAATTTCAGATAGAAACAAAAATTAAAATAGATTTAAAAATTAAAATATGTTCAAAGGCAGAGAAATGTTGTGGTATGGAGAAGTTATGAAAACCATGCTGTAGACAGGAGGTAATTTGGAATATTTTGTGGAGGAAACTGAGTTCCATGATGACAAACTATGGATTTAATTAAGTCTGGAAAGTTTGTGAATCTAAGATGCTAAAGATATTACCATGAACAAACCAAGAAAGAAAACACTCTCTAGTTTGAGTACCAGCTACATTGCAGTCTGTGGCTTTAGGGAATGAGAGCGGGTGTCCCTGGAAGTTGTAGAATTCTAGCCATTGATATCTGGCATTTATTAATGTGTTTCACTGACAGTTCTAAAGTTCTGGTGGTTTCTGCTTCAGTCACCAGACACACATGAAATCTTTTAAAATTAGAAACTTGTGTTAGTAAGATGTTCTTAGCTTTTATCAGTTAATCCTATAAAAATAAGTCAATCCATAATGATTTTTATGTGGAGCTACATGGATAGAAGTGCAGCCCTTATATATCCAGAAGATGTCCCAACCGGTAAGAAGGACACATGCTCCACTATGTTCATAGCAGCCTTATTTATAATAGCCAGAAGCTGGAAAGAATCCAGATGCCCCTCAAAAGAGGAATGGACACAGAAAATGTGGTACATTTACACAATGGAGTACTACTCAGCTATTAAAAACAATGAATTTATGAAATTCCTAGGCAAATGGATGGACCTGGAGGGCATCATCCTGAGTGAGGTAACCCAATCACAAAGGAACTCACACAATATGTACTCACTGATAAGTGGATATTAGCCCAGAAACTTAGGATACCCAAGATATAAAATACAATTTGCTAAACACATGAAACTCAAGAAGAACGAAGACCAAAGTGTGGACACTTTGCCCCTTCTTAGTTTGGGAACAAAACATCCATGGAAGGAGTTACAGAGACAAAATTTGGAGCTGTGACAAAAGGATGGACCATGTAGAGACTGCCATATCCGGGGATCCATCCCATAATCAGCTTCCAAACGCTGACACCATTGCATACACTAGCAAGATTTTGCTAAAAGGACCCAGATATAGCTGTTTCTGTGAGACTATGCCGGGGCCTAGCAAACACAGAAGTGGATGCTCACAGTCAGCTATTGGATGGATCACAGGGCCCCCAATGGAGGAGCTAGAGAAAGTACCCAAGGAGCTAAAGAGATCTGCAACCCTGTAGGTGGAACAACATTATGAACTAACCAGTACCCC
Organism: Mus musculus; assembly: GCF_000001635.26. Classification (NCBI taxonomy): domain Eukaryota; kingdom Metazoa; phylum Chordata; class Mammalia; order Rodentia; family Muridae; genus Mus; species Mus musculus. The sequence continues at coordinate 102,134,133 of NC_000070.6, forward strand.
GGAGCTCTTGACTCTAGCTGCATATGTATCAAAAGATGGCCTAGTCGGCAATCACTGGAAAGAGAGGCCCATTGGACTTGCAAACTTTATATGCCCCAGTACAGGGGAATGCCAGGGCCAAAAAGGGGGAGTGGGTGGGTATGGGGGACTTTTGGGATAGCATTGGAAATATAAATGAGGAAAATACCTAATAAAAAATTAAAAAAAAAAGTACAGCCCTTGCATATAGTAAAAAACTTTGCCCTGGCATCCATTCAGTGGAGAAAATTACATTAATAAAATGATGGTATCAGAGTGTGTCATTGACAATATTCCTATTGTGGATTTCTTAGTTTTATGATAACTGTCATAACCCTTCTCATATTGTGGTTGTTCTTGTGACCACATTTCTAAACTCTGGTAGCATTTGCCACTAGGTATGCAAGGTAATAATAGCAACGATATGTAATGTACTGAGATCTTGCTATATACCCTCTGTTTTGTAAGTCCCCTTTAGCAGGCTCATTTCTGAATCCCATGGTCACACCACAAGGAAAGTACTATTGCTGTCTCTAGGGTACATATATGGTAACTGAGACAGAGGTTAAGTTACATAGCCATGGACATTACACATCTGAAAGTAGGCCCAGGATCCAGTCCAGATGCTATGAATTCAGTTGCTGAGCTCCTCGATGTCATATCCTTGCCTAGGGGAAAATGCAACTCCGGATGGGTCGCCTGTTATACATATTGGTTGGCTTATTATGGGCTGATTACAGATCTCTGCCCTAAAGATCTCTAGCAAGAGTTAACATGGTTGTCAACACTTAATAGGCTACCAGAGAGTGACAACTGTACCATTTATTGTCTCTATTGTCATCATTACCTATGTTTCAGGGCATCAACAACATGCAAGCAGACAGTATCACAGCAAACTGTAGCAGGTGACAGCTCTTTAGTACATCTTTTAGCATCAAATCTTTGTCTTACAGTTTCTGGAGACTCAGAAACTCCAAATGAGTTCTGCAGGACAAGATCATCAAACAGCACTGGTGTCCTGTGATGTATAATTCTTAAGTGATAAAATTGACTCATTTTAAGTGCATAGCTTATTAAATCTTAACAAATATACATAACAGTGAAATATCAGCCACAAGAACAACAATACCAACCAATCAGAGCCCCCCCCCCCAAGCTCCCAAAGACTAAACTACCAACCAAAGAGTACACGTGGAGGGACCCATGGCTCCAGCTGCATATGTAGCAGAGGATTGCCTTATCTGGCATCAATGGGAGGGGAGGCCTTTGGCCCAGTGAAGGCTTGATGTCCCAGGGTAGGGGAATTCTAGGGTGATGAGGTGGGAGTGGGTAGGGGAGGACCCTCATAGAAGCAGGGAGAAGGGGGAGGAGGAGGGGAGGGGATAGGGGATTTGCAGAGGGGAAACCAGGAAAGGGGTATAACCTTTGAAATGTAAATACACAAAATAACCAATAATAAACAAACAAACCAACATGCAGAACTTTATTATCCACCAAGATTCTTGTGCTGATGGCAGTTCACTGTTATGACACTATCTGCAACTCCAGGCAAGCACTATGTATGTTTCCTATAAATGGAATCATATACTCTTGAGTGGCTATTTTCTTCCATTCAGGGTGAGACATATCCAAGTTGTGTCATGAATAGCCCATTCACTATATTGCTAATAATATTTTATTATACTAATTTGCTACAAAATATTTACTTGTACCTTTTTGAAAGATGCTTTTTATTTCTAATTATGTAGTGTGTGTGTGTGTGTGTGTGTGTGTGTGTGTGTGTGTGTGTGTGTGAGTGTGTGAGTGTGTGTGGAGGGGAGGGGTGGGGTGGTGGTATGTGTTCATGTCCTGGGCAATGAGAGGCTTCATATCCTCTGAAGCCAGCCTTAAAACTACAATGGCGATTAAGAGGTGGAATTCTAAGGAATAGAGGGTTAGTAGACTTTCAAACCCCCCAAGGATGGGTCTATGATACAATCATCTCTGGGATAAAATTTTAGGCTCATCTGAGATGGCATGGAGGGACTCACTACATGGTAGAGAATTTCCATGAAGACTCTCACCTAGAAATCTACCTTCAGGAGTGCTAGAAGAAAGTGGGGGCAGTGGTTAAAGATTCCCTAATGAGGGCCAGGAGCTGTCTAGGGGAGATACTTAGGCACACTGTTGGAAAACTACTGTCTAGCTTTCGAAGGGAAACTGATTAGCTAGTTTAAATAGAAGGCAGCATCCTAGAGGGGTCTCAGGCAAGCCGAGAGGAAAGGGCATTCTACTGACTTTGAAGCATCCTGAAGAGCTGCTAAGGGAAGCTGATTGAGTGGAAGTCCTTCTACTGACACCTCTCTTTGGCCAGAAAATGCATAGCAAAATGTGCTTAGCAGGTGGCACTTGTGGGGAGGCCAATCTGTGGTCCCTGGGGCATGCTGTTCCTGTAGATCCCTGACAGTGTGACTGTACCACAAAGCTGTTCCAGGGAAAAGTTCCAGAGGGACGTGATCTACGCTTTTGATCACTGTGTGACACAAAAGCAGTCTAGAAAAGGGACACACAACCCTGCCTGCTTTGTATGAGTCTTATGTAAGGGAAATGCCAGAACCAGAGAGGGAAACCTCTCTTATTGGATTATCTCTCCAGAACTCTCCTTTACAAAGCCTTACCTTGTGGCATCTAGTGAGCCCAGGACAGCTGCCCCACCCCTTCAGTGATCTCTGAAGTGAATGGGTTTGAACTGGTAGCAGACACATTAGGTAGATACACGGGAGTGGAATTTCCTGAAATTGCCTACCTGTTTTCCAAAGTATTTTGTTGTTCACCAGCAGGGTCTGAGTTTCAATTGCTCCAAATGGCCACAGACACTTGGAGGGTGTGTCACTCAATTTTATTCAGTCAAGTGCAGTAAACGTTTATCAATTTTATTAATGTTTATGAAACTGCAATTATTTCCACTATCTCTTCCTTATTGCCTTCTATTTCATTAATTTCCATTTTTAATCTGTATATGTTCAAACCTACTTTTGGGTTTACTTTAATTTTCTAAAAGCCTCGAGTGAACTCTTAGCATATTGACTCCTGGGTCATTTCTCTAGGCTAGCTTTCATGATATCACTTAACTCTGTGTCTCCTACTATAAATACTTGTCACTCCCTTGTACTGTCTTATTTTTATTATGTCTGTCTTATTCCATTACTATGCAATGAAAATAATTTTTGCACTCTATTTATTTGAGGATTTCCATACTATTTTTTCTAATGATTTCTTCCTCACTGTAGTCATACAATATGTTCTTAACCACTATAAGCCTTCTCAAGGAATTACTTGTTCTATGGTCTGTGACATATTTATCTCGCTATCCTTCAGGTATACTTAGAGGAAAGTCTGCATATTGTTGTCATAGGGGTTAGTATTTCACAAATGCAAGTTCTGTATATTTGCTGATAATGTTCAAGAATTCTTTATTTTTGCAGCTAGTCTGTCTGGTTATTCTTTCAATACTTGAGAACATTGAATATTCTAATTAAAATTTTGGAATTATTTCTCCTTTAGTTCCACTAGGCTTTGTGCAGTGTAGTTTGGAGCCTGTTCCTGGGCACACTTATGTTGACAATCGCTAAGGCCCCTTGATCAGCTGTCTCCTTCATCACAGTATGTTTCTTTCTGTTTTGATCATAGTTTTGGTTTGGAGTCCTGGTATGACAATGTTGTATCAGAAGTACCATCTGATTACAACTTTTATGGTTCATCTTTCCCAAACGTTTTCCCCCAAATTCATCTGTGTCTTTATCTCTTAAGTTGTGGGAGGGCTGGATAAGACTCATGTAGTTGGGTCTTGCCCTCTGGTCAAATTTAATAATCTCTATGTTCTAGTCAGCAGGTTAAAAATACTATTTAAAGTGACTATTGGAATATTTGGGTTTAAATCACCATCTTTCTGTTTTTATATTTCTCCCATCTGTTCTTAGTCACTGTGCCTTCTTTTTGTACATGTTTTGTTTTGAGTATTTAAGAATATTTAATATTCCTTGTCATTAGCTCTTTAGCTATAACCTTTATTTTTTGAGAGCCTGTTCTAGGGCAGACTTAGAATTAAAGGGCAGAGCATTAGTCAGTAAAACCCATAGCATATGCTGTGTCTAATGAAGCAACTTCTTATTTGTCTGACATGAAGCTGGTCATTTGTCACCCTTGGGAAATGAAGAACACAGTCATTCAAATTGTTTGCTGAGCTTTCTGGTTCAAACGAGAACCCTGGGCTGATTACAGATGCTCTGGGGGTCTTAGGTGCATCTGCTTCTGTGGCATGGCCTGCTTAGTTCAGCCCTTCTGCTGGGTCAGAGGTGGCTTTATCCATTGACTCATGTTGCTGGTGGCTAAGACTCAGCTTTCAGTTCTCTTTCTTCAGACACCTGAGTCTCATTGTGTCCTGGTTTTGTTTCTCTTCTCTTCTTTTTCCTTCCTTCCGGTTGTTACCTATGATACATTATTCACAGATCATCCTGAGGCTTCGGAGGCTTTTCACCAACATTTGAATGCATAAGCATGCAGGAACCCTTGTTCTGGAGGCATATTAGCCAAAGAGAACTGGTCTTGTACCGACTGCTCTCCATGGCCAATAAAGGCTCTGCATCTTTTTGTTAGAACCCACATGCTCCCTAGCTATGGAGTCTCTAGGAGCCTTAGCTTTTATATTCTTGGAAATTATGGCCTTAAGTTATGAAATTCCACCACACATATGGAAATCTCCAAATTCAGAGGAGTCTGTGAATCTGCTTTTCCAGAGCTCGTCTACAGTATTTCCTGTCTCTGTGTCCTTGTTTCTCAGCATCTTGCCTCCGCAGCCTGAGTGAAGCCTGACCTTTGGTCCTGCAGCTTAGTGTATAGCTGTGTTCAACTCCGGCTTCCTCAGCCACTGAGTTCAGTGTGGTTCCACACTGAGGGCACTCTGTGTCTCCCTTTCTGTGGGTTCACAGTTAGATACCCCTTTCTGGGTCTGGAGGCAAGTTTTCATGCAGTTTTCTAGTCTTCCCCTTGTTTACAGTGAGAGAGTGTGTTTGGACTTATTTTTATGACTAAATGAGAATTTTCCCAATTCATTGACTGTTGACAGAAGAGAAATCCATAGTGATTAAAACACATTCATTTATTATGCTGGGCATAAAAAATAATCTCTGTAATGGCACCGTGTAGATATGATCAACAATTTAAAGCATGCCTAGTGCTCATGGAATCAATGCACACAGAAATAAACATTTCTAAAGGATTGTTTGCCTCAACCACATAAAAATCTATGAATTCCTTTAGCCATGATTTTGCCAGCAGATCATGACAAATATTTGTAGTCACCCTTAACTTCTAACCTGTTTCATATGACTTAGTCCCTTAGGAAATCAGTTTCTCTGTCTTGCATCTTGCTCCCCACTTGCAGTGCCCGTGTACTGGTCTTGTCAACATTATCCTATGCAGAGAATGCTGCAGTTTCCTAACTCCCTTGTAACCTGCACAATCTCCTGCCCACTTTAGTGTTGAGGAACAGTTAAACAAAACCGCTAGAATATGAATCAGATCATAGCAATGCCGTGCTCTCACCTGGTGACTGTCCATATATCCTGGACTAAAAGCCACATTTTTAAAGATAGCTCACACACCCCATGCAGGCTAGCCTCAGGTCTTCCTATTCCTTTCACATTCTGGGTCCCCCACCCCAATGCAGGCTAGCCTCAGCTTTACCTAGTCCTATCACATTCTGGATCCAGGCAGTGATGCGCTTTCTGTTGAGGATTGGTTTGTTGCTATGTACTGTAATGCTAAAGTCTGTACCCTGAGGGTCTAGGCCTAGGAGTGACTTAGGATGTTTACATGCACTTGTTGGGCAAATTTTTTCCTTTGATTTAAAACTATTGGTTAAATAAAATTGACTACAGCTAATTACTAGAGGAACTAGGAGTAGGTGTGTTTGGTGTGATCTAGTGAGGGGAGAGACAGAAGAGAGGAGAAGGAAGAAGAGGGGAAGGAAGAAGCCATCATGAAAGGAGATGGACCATGAGCACAAGGCCAGAAGAAACAGCAAGTATCTGCGGTACACTGCTGAGGAACTAACCAGTCCTGGAGTTAGAAAGGTAGATTAGAGGTTACCCCCTCCTAGTAATTGTCAAAGCCACATAAAATAGCCACAGTCCGAATCTCACTTGTTTGTAAGCTAGTCAGGGATAAGCTTAAATTAGTTGTCCTACATCAGGCCATTTTGCATCTCCACCCTGTTCCCTTTTACTCTTCTCTCCCCTCATATCCTGTCTCTTCCCTTCCCCTCCCTTCCCCTCCCTTGACCCCTCCTCTCCTCTCCCCTCCCCTTCCTTTCTCTTCTCCCAGTGGGAGCTGCATCACCTATGTCCACATCAGCATATTTACATCCAGTCTTTTTTGTCACATCTTTTCTGAGCAGCCTGCTTAAAGTACCTTTCTTTCTCCTTACCGATCATCTTTTCTCAGTTTTATTCAGCAGCGTGAACCATCATTTGACACATCTCTTATTCTGTTAATTTCCCTTTATCCCTAGAACGTGGAATTGCTGGAACAGGCCCACAGTCTAGCTGACCATTAAGCACATATAGTAAGCATTCTGAAGAGAATATCTGGAGTCGACCATCTTAGTGACCAGATATATCTGCCATCTAGACCCAGTATTTCATTGCCCTGATACTGTTGTGTAAAACCTGCCAGGTTCTTGATTTACAGTGGCTCTTTCTCTAGACTTCTTACACGGTTACATCTATGTTACTAACTTCACCCTTGCAGGCAGGTTATATAATACACAGAACTTACCTAGAGCCTTCTTTTGTATTGACATATTTTCCTGGCCTTGAAAACTGAACAGCTGACTTGAAGTTGGGCATCTCCAAACAGATACAGTCTGCAGTGGCTTACTTGTACTGAGGACTAATTTTGTCATCTGTGGTTGCTTTCAAAAGGTTTCCTTCTTAGATGGTAACATGAATTTAAGCCCCAAGGTAACTCATTGTGTTAGTCAGGAAGCACTCTGAGAGTGTTAAAAATGGGTTTACTCCAGCTGCAAACATTTGAATCCAGATAATCAATGTCCGTTCCTTGGCACCTCCTTATAGATGCTGGCTATGTGCATAGAAGCCCATTTTATCCACACCAGGCTGACCTGAAGCTCTAATAACACTGTATTATGAGAACTCACAGTGAAGGCTATTCAGCTGCAAGTTTCAATTAACTGAATATATATTTGCAGGAGTCAAATCTGTTTTCCACCACATGGGTCCTGGAGATTGAACTCAGGCCATCGGGCTTGGCAGTAAGTGCCTTTACCCACTGAGCCATATCGTAGCACCTACAGACAAATTTGAAATATAGTTTGTGGCAAGTTAAGCTCTCATTTAGTTGGAAACAATCCATTATCCTAGATAAAATGTGTTAAGCAACACTAAGAAATGTTGTGTATGGGAAGTAGAACTTTATAAAATAGTATATGGATTTATACTTTTATGGTTTTTTTTCAATCCTTCTCTTACCACAAGTTCTGGCAGATATTATCAACTCATACAGAGCCATGCAGGATTGGTTCCTGGCCATACTGTGGCAAATTGTATGTCTCTCTGTTAACAAGGTCACTATGTTTTTGAGGGCTAACCCAGCTGAGATAGAACTATAAAAGAGAGTTTACCACAGTATGGTCAGGAGCCAATCCTGTGAGGTCCCTGTTTTGTTTGCCTGTGGACCTTCAGAGAGTAGATGGGAAGTGGCCATACAGCTCATCTCTGAGTGCCCTGGTCTGGAACGCTGGTGTAGATAACCTGTGCTGCTGCCATCATGGGGTTGTAACTGTGATCTCTCAGAAATACAGAGTTACCTGTTCAAGAAGAAGAGAGCAGCATCCTCCAGGAAAGCCAGCATACATTCGGGTCTCGCTATGACATTCATCTACACATTATGATGCTGCTAGCCTTACTTAGTAATCCACAACGGATTTTGTGCATGTCTTTATCTTTGCCTAATATGGCTTCTCTTCTGTTACTCAATACTCCTTCTGTAACAATGTCCATTTCTTCTCCATGAAATCTGGGGAGAAGATAACTTTTCTTTCATATAAGGATGCTTACCTTTGGCAAATGTTATCTCCTAAGTTTGCATGGAACTGTGGAGAGTTTTATAGAGCATATTTAATCTTCTTTTGTCTGTGTGTGTCTCTCTCTCTGTGTGGTGTATATACATGTATGTATTCATGTTTGTATATTTTCAGATGCAAGTGTACGTGTGTGTGTGTTTGCATGGGTATGGAAGCTCTAGGTTGATGTTGGTATGTTGAGAGTCTCCTTCAATTGTTTCACATCTTCTACATTGATGCAGCCTCTGTCAGTAAAGCCAGAGCTTGATCACTCAGCTAGTCTAGCTACCCACCTTGTTCTCAGCACCACCCTCTCTGCCTTCTGAGTGCTGAAATGACTGATGGGCCACCTCACCCAACCAGCAGTTAAGTAGGTTCCAGGGATATGAAATCAAATCTTCAGGTTTTCCCATTACCCACTGACCCATCTCTATAGCCCAAGTTTTAATGATGATTTGAAGCTAAGTGATGGAAATACCACAATTGATCTTTCCAGTATCTGATGTGTTTAAAGTTTCATAATAAAACTTTTAAACATACTAAGAGCACAGAAGGATATTTAGATAAGACTGTAAGGACCACAAGGTGGGTTATTGATTGTAAGAGGCAGTGCTTTCACAGTATGAAGCAAAGAAAATTGCCAGATAAGACTGTGAAAACCTAGGCATGTAGGAAAAGTCACCCCAACTCTGTGCACATATTTAGGATTTTTGCCAATCCACAACAGCAGGCACGTGCAAAGTCATTTCTTTTCCACCTTGGAATACATTTTGACTCTTGTGGTTATAAAGGTCTGTCTAACAGATAGGAGCCCCCACCACCACCACAAGACCCTAGCTAATTATAAACCAGAGCATCTCCACCTCTTCTGAGAATGCCTGACTTTTGGCCTTGGAATAGCTGGAGCATCCAAACTTCTTGGTGAAGGCAGACGGATTTCAGCCGTTTTCAGCTTTGACTTTTTGTCCTAAGACTAGTAGCATATCTACGTTGCTAGCTTTTCCCTATGTCTCACATTGTAAGATGCTTTGGATGTAGTCGACTATATGATAACTCTCATCTGTGATTTACTTATGTTAAAGAACTATTACTATTAATATTTGGTGACAATGCCTTTACCCGCTTTAACTGTTTATGAATGGCCACTTTGTTTGCTTAAGCAAAGTCATATTAGAGAAAGGCAGATACCTATCTGGCAAGCAACATGCACCTATTAGTTTCCGAGACATAATGTGAATAGGTGTGTTTGCATTCTTTGTCTTGTTATCTGTTTTCTGTAAAAATCCTTTTGTTTCTTCACTGACTCTGATATTGAAAACTCCACTGTGTCTTATATTAGTTGCTTGAGAGTCACTTAATGAACACTCAAAGAATAAATACCAAATGTCAGAATCAAGCTGTGTCCTAGGGCTAAGAAGGAAAATATGTAAGACATGGTTCTTACTCCTATCTTTACTACAACAATAACAGCAACAATAATAATTTATTAATAAAATTAATAATATCTTTTGTTTGTTTGTTTTTTTAAGTTCTTGTTTCTTCTCATTGCCAAATTTGCCTTTAGTAACCTGTGCTTGGTAGAGCTTTGTAATTCTTATATTTCCAGATGGTTTCTTGGGCTTTCTTTGGCTCAAGTTCATTCCTTCTTTCTAAAAATCTTGTGTTGCCTCCTATCAAATATAGATATCCCCAACTCCCATTCCTAACAGTGCCTGAGAATCCTACTATGTTCTGGTAAGAGTCTGTAAAACAGTATGGACAGACAAAGATTACACAAAGAATGGAGATTTTCATGATAGTGTTTCACATACCCTGTGAGGATTAGTTTGAGCTTCAGAGCATGACAAACAGGTGGGTTAGCGTTTAATTTTAATTCTTCTGTCTCTCCCATGTAGTAGAGCATTCAGTTTCTCTCACTGAATGAAGACTTATTAAGTTCCTACTGTGTGACAGAGGCTCTAGAAGGCATTGAGTCTCACGTGTCAAGCCAGCGAGGACACAGTGTGGGAGGAGACTCGACCATCCGGCTCTGGGTGAGATGTAGCATGGCCAGACATTTGTAACTCAGGTCCAGATAGAAAAGCTCGCTTGGTTCTTAGCAGGGGCTGTGTGCTCAGAAATTTAGGAGCAGGGATGGCAGGCGTGGCTACACTGTTTGGAGGCTTAGAAAAATAGTGTGGCAAAGCCACTTTCCAGCTGAGGAAAGTCTGTGGGGGAAAGTTTGTACCTCAAATGTGTTGTTTTGGATGAAATTATGTATGTATCTTTGATTATATATTTATAAAAAGGAAGATAACTCTTAATTTTATTGCCTGTTCCTCAATAAACACATTTAAATTTCAGGGATTTTGAACTAATATTTGTTGCAGATTTTTTTAAGAATGAGAAACAGGTACGTTCATGTACATGTAAGTGCTGTGCTCATGCACATACCTGTTTCTGTGGGTTCTGTATGCAATTTAAAAGTCTAGACGTACAAGAGAATACAACAAACAACTAATTCATGAGCCACTGATAGTCATCTGTTCTTATGGGTTTCAGTATCTTTTATTACTTTTCACTGATGAAAATTGTACCCACCATTTTTCTGAGAGGCTAAGTATGGTTTCTGCATGTTTATTAATAGGTAACTTAAAAAAATCCCATTTTTATGGTTTCAGGGATGGTATTTATGCTTTATAATATTGATTTATTTCAAATATTAGTCACCAGAATACTGGAGTAGATGCACCTATTACCTGCCTTTATCAAACATTCAAAAATGTAGGTTTTATATCATACGCCTGGCATGTTAATCTGCAGCTAGCAATCCTCCTTCCCCCATCAGCTCCTGAAAGGCTCTCCTCACAGCAGTCTCAGCCATTGGTGGTTTCAGCATGAGCTCACCTGCTTTCACCACAGGTGGTAGAAAGAAGAACATGGTCGTGGGAAGGAAGGGTATGAGAAATAATTAGACAGCTTACATATGTCCCATTGCTGATTTTAGACTAGATATTTTCACGTTCAGTGCAAACTCCCCAGGCTTTGCAGTATATTGCTAAGTTTAAAACAACCAAGGAATTTTTTATGAGAAAGGGAGAGAATTATTTTCTAAGAAGGACTCAGTATGCATGTATATTCTTCTGGAAGCTGAATAAACTCCAGAGTAAGGCCAAGAGATGTATGAGACATTTGCCTCTCCATGCCATTTCTCCATATCTAATATATTCATCCTCTTAGATGATATTTTATCCTCAAATCATGTCCTGAATAGTCCGAGTAGCACCTTGTATTGCTTAGTGAGCACACAGTAGGTCACCCAAGAAGCCTATTAATACCCTCCACTTCCTTACTAGTATTTCTCAAATTTAAAAGTCTAGACGTACAAGAGAATACAACAAACAACTAATTCATGAGCCACTGATAGTCATCTGTTCTTATGGGTTTCAGTATCTTTTATTACTTTTCACTGATGAAAATTGTACCCACCATTTTTCTGAGAGGCTAAGTATGGTTTCTGCATGCTTATTAATAGGTAACTTAAAAAATCCCATTTTTATGGTTTCAGGGATGGTATTTATGCTTTATAATATTGATTTATTTCAAATATTAGTCACCAGAATACTGGAATAGATGCACCCATTACCTGCCTTTATCAAACATTTCTCAAAAAGAAAAACAACAAAGCAAAACACTTCAATGTAAGCATTAGAAATGGCTAAAATTAATTTACATATTGGAATTATTCAGAGATTATAATTCATGTTTGATTCTTAACAGTGAAACAAAAACCAAACAAATCAATACACTTTTCTTTGGCTGTTTAGAAGACAGTCCTAGCAAAGCAGTGGTTCTCAACCTTCCTAATGCTGCTACCCTTTAATACAGTTCCTCATGCTGTGGTGACCTCCATCCATAAAATTATTTTTGATGCTACTTCATAACTATAATTTTGTTATTGTTATAAATCATAGTGCGAAATATCTGTGCTTTCCTTTGGTCTTAGGGAACCCCTGTGAAAGAGTCATTTAACTCCAATGGGGTTCATGACCCACCGGTTAAGACCTCTGTACTAAAGACTGACAGTAAAATCAACAAATATTTCAAATATTTGCAATATATGAATTCATATTTCATATGACCAATACTTAAATTTATAGTAATAGAAGGGGAATATAGCTTAACATATATATTAAATTAGATAGACATATTTATTATTAGCAATAAGACAAGTTCTTACTCTATGCTTATTTAATTAGGAATGAATCAACATGGTATGACTTAGGAATGCCTGGCTATTAGGAATTGTAATGGCTTAAAAGTCAGATACATAAGTAGAAACAGGTGTAAGAAAGCTATTGGGCACCAAATGAGAGATGCTGCATCAGAGGAGGGAGCATCCTGTAAGGCTGATGTTCAAGGGCAGCAAGGAGCACTGGGTGTGAGCAACACTGAGATCTTAGGGAGAGTATTTCAACCAAAGAATAGGGAATGGTGATGGGGTCTATCCAGAAGAACTGAGGTTCAAGGTGTAGATTTGCTTTCAACAAGATGGAAGCTTGGCTATTAGGGTGCTTTCTAAGCCAGAACCTTAAATATTTTAGCTACTGAGTTCAGGATTTGTCCTGGACCTGAAGTTCTGTACCACCGCTTGTAGGAATTAAGATACAGACCTTCCTATTTAGGATCTGGTGAGACAAGGCCCATCTTGTACTCATACTGAGTGGCCTGTTCATTTAACTGTCAGTGTGCAGCATGGTAGACAGGGATATAAGTTCTAGTTAGCATTTGATGCACGCCTTACTGGCTTTGCTTGGGATCTGTGTGAGGTTCTTTAATCTCAAAGCTTCTGTTTTCTCCATTATGAAATAAATAATAGTAATAATAATAATAAATAGGTAGCTTATGCCTCTGTAATCCTAGTAGTTTGCTGTAGAGGCAGGAACATTAGGAGTTTATAATCAGCTCAGCTACACAGTGAGTTCTAAGCCAGCTGGAACTACATGAGACTCTATATCAAAAAAACAAAAAACAAAACAAAAACAAAACAAAACAACAACAACAACAACACAAAACAGAACCAAAAAGAAAGAAAGGAAAGTCATTCCACAAATTATTGTTAAGATAGACACATGATGCTTAGCACAATTCCTGGTACCAAGTCCATTAGAATGTCTATCCTACTTTTATTTCTGAGTAGTTACGAGGTAGGAAAGGAAGACTTTAAATTTGCCTAAATGATTGTCTGAGCCTAGGTGGCACAGGCGTCCCCTCCTCTGCTTTTTGCTTCTTCATTGTATGTGTCAGCCTGGCAGAACTGGTGACAATCTTATGATGCGTACCAATAGAAACCTTGTCATAATGCTTGCCAGGAAATGCAACATCTGAAGTCCTTCCTCTAGACGGCTGTTTAATATACTAATCAATTTGCCTAAGCTTTGAATGTGACTTTTCACTCCTGAACACAATAGGCTTTTTTTTTCCTTATGCAGTCTTTTGTGAAGTCTATGAGTCTTTTGTGAAAATGTGAGCATTGTACTAAAAGCAAGATGAGAACAAGCTTTTTAAATAAAAAGAGTCGTTAAAGTGAAAAATGGTTCTCCTAATGCTACTGTTTTGGATTCATGTACAATTTTGTAGGTTTTTTTTTTAAAATCATGTATATACAGGCTGCTATCTAATTCTTTCTTTGTGCTTGTTAAACTCAGTTTTCTTCCAGTTTTATGCCTATCAAATGTAGCTATATTTCAAAATATGTGATTTAAAAAAATCCTTCATACATGACTACTTACCAAATTATTGAGGATTTTGAAATCATCCTCAGAAAAGGAAATGGCCACATTTCTAAGTAATAAAATTACTTGTGGGATAACTGAATAATTAATAAGAACATATGAGTTCCAGTGAGGAGACAGATTCTGTCTCCAAATAATGTATAATGCTTAACATGAAGAGCCTTAATGCTCCGTAGGGTCAGTGCGCCCCTGACCTGAGCAACTGGAAAGTGGGAAGGAAACAAGGAGAAGGTTTAATGCCCCAGACATTTAGCATACTTAGCACTCAGATCAAAGCTCTATTAACAGTCAGTTGTTGGCAGCGGCATGACCCCCAGCTCTCAACCACTGCACAACATAGGTGGATATGTTGGTTTGATGTCTAGTAAAGAAGAGCAGCTATGGAGAGCCACCATGCTTTAAAGAGGAACAAATGACGATGTTGATTAATGGGGAATTTCCTTCACTTTAATTAGCTACTGTGCTCAACACAGTGCATTCAATATAGTTGAGGCATATAGAAAGGTTTAAGGGAGACATTGTGTGCATGTTTGGGGTAAAAGGGATTCTTTCATGTGCATCACCTCATGCAATTTGCACTACATCCTTGTGAGGAAGAAGTGTAGATGCTGTCATCTTTCTCACTATTACAGGTAAGGCAATGGAACTCTTTTGAGGTTCAATGCTTTGAGTAAGACCCAGGGAACTAGCATTGGGCCCACCTCTTCATGCATATGCAAAGATACTTAATGAGACAACTGCGGTGCACAGAGCGTGCTGGCAAGGCAAACAAGAGCCCTTGCTTCTTTAGGGCTCTTCTACCAAGAGGAACATGGAAATGAGATCCCAAAAAGGAAACTGGGCTCTGGATTGCAGATCTGCAAAGTGTGTGGGCACCTAAGAAGGGGAGTCATTTCCACCCTTGCGCTGTTGGAGAACACAGAGGTTCCTGTCAGGATGTCCCTGTCTCTCACTGCTGCCTCCCACTTTGTTGCTGTTCCTGGGTTCCTCTGGGAACCCAGCTCATGCTCCCTTCCCTTCCTTCCAAGTCTGACAAGTACCTCTGCCTACATTCCCCAACAGTGCAGGGGTGGGTGAACATGATCATGTCCTACGGTGCCAGGCACAGAGCTGGGATTTCAGGAATCGAGCATCACTGTGGAATCTTAAAAACTCCGACTTTTTAAACTGGCAGTTGTTGGGTTCACATTAGAGTATGTAAAGTTAGGGTCATGATATCTACTCTTAAATAGCCAATTTAAAGCCTTCATCTTCTAAAATCAACTATATTGTACAATGTAGCTATTTTGGCAATAGCCACAGACTTTCCTTAATTATTCCTTTGAAATGTGAAAAATATGTAAAATACTTAAATGCCAACTTAAGGTGAAAGAAAATGAGATTTTGTATCTTGTGATTCATGTAAAAGAGTTGTCTATGAGCCACAGCGGAGAACAAAGCAGAACAGACAGGGCTGTTGTTAAGACATTCCTAAGAACAGCTTGATTGTACAAGCAGGGCTATCTTGTCTGGGTCAACACCACCTGGCCGGAACCTCCCCTCTGTCTACTGCCCCTTGACGCCAGGTAAAGTCATACATCAACTGGTTGCTATGTGAACAAGATAAGCCCCCAGCCCACAGGAACAAAGTCCTGATGCCCTTTTGCTAATATGTAGTCTTTCTGTTAATGTTTAAATAAGTCAATAGTGTGTCACTATGCTGAATTCCACACCCCTAAGCCCTTTACCCCGTAAAAAGCCCTAGCTTTCGAGCCTCGGGGCCGAAATCCATTATCTCCTGTGTGGGGTGCATGTCGGTCCGGAGCTCCGTCATTAAACGTCCTCATGTAATTACATCAAGAGATGGTCCTTCATGATTTTTTGGGTGCACGCTGAATCGGGAATTGGGTGGGGGTTTCCCCACTAGGTCTAACAGAGGTAATTAAGAATTAAATAGAAATCTTTTGAATTGGGTGTTTGGAATGAGCATATCTTTTTGGTGACCAAGATACTCTTTCACCAGATTATTTTCTAAAACTATTAACTATTACATAGTATGTCATAGGCATTATGTTAGACTTTCCTAAAAATTATATAAATAGAGAAAGAAATGAAGAAACAATAACTTTTTTCTCTGTATTTTGCTCAATGACATTCCCTCTAAACTGATTTTTTCCTAAATGCTATTCTCTCCTCTTTATCCCATTGCTCCATTTATTTTCAAATATCACTGCAAGATCTGGAGATGACAGGAATATTTTATGATTCAAAGAATAATATAGGTGAAGTATTTTTACATATTTTGAAATCTTCCCGTCTAACCTGGTAGGCTGACTGGTTTTTATGTCAACTTGGTACAAGCTGCAGTCACCTAAGAAGAGGTAACCTCTACAAGATAAGCTGTAGGCAAGCCATGAGAAATTTTCTTAATGAGTGATTGATTGGTTAAGGCCAGCACACCATAGGTGGTGCTATCCCTGGGTTCTATAAGGAAACATGCTGAGCAAGGGGAGCAAGCTAGTAAGCAGCTCTACCCCACCTCGCCCCCACCCATGACCATTGTATCAGCTTCTGACTCCAGGTTCCTCCCTAGTTTGAGTTCCTGCCTTAGCTCCCCACCATAATGCCAATGGACTCCATTTAAATACTGTTTTTAATAAGAGTTACCTTGGTCATGGTGTCTCTTCACAGCAATAGGATAGGGACTAAGACAGAGTAGGTGCCAGAGTCTAGTGTATTGTTGTGATTGTTGTCTGACCATGTTTTGTTGAGGCATTAGTAGAAAAGCAGTTGAATGCTTTAAGTTGGGGGTTTAAATGGCCTATAATAATGGGACCATGGAAGACACTGGTGCTGAGGGAGATGTGAACTGTGGAATCTCAAGAGGTTTCAGGGGGAAAGAATATTAGCAGCTGGTGTAGAGACTGTTCTTGTGATATTATGGCAAAGCATTCGGTTGCTTTGGCCCTTGCCCTAAAATCTGCCTGAGGCTAAAAGTAAAGAGGTTTGGATTAATTGAATTGGCAAGGAGGTAGCCTAGTATCGACTCTGTCACCTGATTGTTAGTAACCACTCTTATGAAATGAAAAAGAGAAACCAGGGAAAAAGAAATACAAAATGTACAGTTTGAAGAGGAAAAGAACACCTGAAAATCTAATGCTGGAGCCAAGTCCAGTGCTCAAGGAGACAAAAAGCTTAAAGAAAAACCTGACACTATACAGAATAAAGAAAATGGTGCCCCTGGGGCATGACTGAACCCAGCTAAGCTTCCAATCTGTGAAGAGGAATTAAGGGAGAATTTTAGGCTCAAAGGAAACCTTCAACAAAGAAAAGTTTATGCAAATGCAAGTCAAGGAGGGGTAAGACTCCAGCTCTAGCAAACAGAAGTTGGCAGCTTTGGCTACTTAAGAGTCAAGGAGGATGCAGAAAAGGGATTATGGAATCTTCTTCCCCCAGTTAAAGACAGTCACCAAGGCCAGCCATATGCAGGAGGAATCCCAGCATGGAGGCCCAGAGAGGCCATTGTTAAAGCTATGAAGGTGAGGCTGGGTTGTATTGGAGACCCCATGATGTTGGAGATGCCAGATTTTGAGGTACCTCTCAAGATGAGTTAATAAAGGGGTGAGGAACTGGTTTAAGACAACAAGTGTGTTGCAGTTCACAAAGCTGAAAAGAGTTGGAGAAGCTGAAGGACTGACATCAGACATGGAGATGCAGAATTTGGAGTTTGCCCTGCTGGGTTTAGGTCTTGCTTTGGTCCATTTTATGTTGGAAGTATATGATCTGTTCTCTGTGTTTTGCTTTTGCTTTTACAAGGAGTTACAGATAAGAGAATGTCTTGATTCTCAAAGGAGACTTTGGACTTTCAAACAATCTTAAGACAGAAAGACTGAGGACTTTTGAAATTGGACTAAAATCATTTTGCTTTATGATATAGATACAAACCTATAGGGGGCCTGTGAGTGAACATGTGCTGGTTTGAAAGAAAAAAGCATTTCTATAGGCTTATATGTTTGCATATGTAATCACTGAGGAGTAGAGCTGGTTGATTAGAAGGGTTAGGAAGTATGGTATTGCTGTAATAGGTGTGACCTTGCTAGAGGAAGAGAGACACTGGGAGTAGCTTGGAGGTTTCAAAAGCCTGTGCCAGGCCTAGTGTCTCTCTGCCTGTTGCACTAAAAGCTGTACCTCTCAGCTACTTCAGTGCCATGCCTCCTAGTCTGCTGCCATGCTCCCTGCCACAATGATAACGGGCTCATCTTTGAACCTCTACTGCTTTCTTTGATAAGAGTTGTCTTGGTCATTGCTGTCTCTTCATAGCAATAGAACAGTGACTAACACTGTTGTTCTTTATGAGACAACGTTTCACTCTTATCCCATATTCATCTAGAACTCATTATGTACCCAGGCTTACCTGAAACTCATGGTAATCCTCCTGCCTTAGCCTTAGAAGTGCTGTGGTTAGTGATGTGAGCTACCATGCCTGTCCCAAAGCATTAAAGAAGGAAGTTATGCATTAGGTTCAATGACTACTCGTCCTGAGGGGTTGTGGATGGCTATAGAAGATAATGGAAGGGAATTTGTCCATTGCATTTCAGTTCAAGGCCACTTACACAAGTGAAGAATAACAATTATTAACCAAATTCAAGGATTGCTTACTAGGTAGATTTCTAAAGAGTTGTTGTATCCATCTTTTTCTGTTCTTATTATCACAGACCATCACTGGATCAATGTTGTTTTTCTTATTTGTATCTTTCCTTCATTATACAAGGTTCATAAAATGCAATTACATTGGTTTGCCCTCCCCAAAACACCAGTATTTCCTACTCCCCAAATGTTTATATATAGCATGGTTACTATTAGACATGTAAAGTTGATGCCCATGTTTCTCATTCTTCCTTCTTCCTTTGTTAGTTACATTTGAAATTAGGCCAGGAAAGAAGCAATACAGCACTTAGTCAGCTTCTTTTAATATCTGACCAACTGACTCTGGTAATGGTCACTTTGAACACCCAGGGCACCTTGACCACATTCGTGCAGAGAGGACAAAGGTAACTGATTCCAAGTCTGAGCAGGTGGCTACCAATGCAGTATGAGACCAGTTATTCTGTTCGCTTCCTCTGTTCTTTGTTCTCTGTGCTGAGATGGCCTCTAGGAACTTTTGTTATTGTCTGAAACAACTTCCTCTTACCATGTACTGAAATCCCAACCCCTAAGATGATAGTATTCAGTGTGAGCTTTTGCTCAATCTGTTAGGTCGTGGGGTCTCATGAATGCTTAAGAGACCCAGCAGCTCTCCTGTGTCTATCATGAGAAAATACAAGCTGATGAACCAGAAAATAGGCCCTCACTAAATGTGCCTGCGTCTTGATCTTGGACTCTGCAGCGTTCAGAGCAATGACAATTTTTTTTCTGTTGTTTATCAGCTATCACTCTGAAGCGCTTTGCTGTAATAAGCTCAAACTTACAAGGTGCTCCCAGCACTCTGATTTTCTGTTGATTTTGGCCCACGGGAGCAAGTACAAGGGTAGAAGGGAGTGGTGTGGATATTTATTACCTATCTTTCTTGCTCTGAGACCTTGGTTTCTGCAGACTCTGTATTCCTCCATGAAGAATGAGGCAGCTGATGCCGTGATTCCCAACTCTGGTTCTTTGCAGGTTTCATTATCTCAGTGCGTCCCTTAGCCACTTAAACCTAGGAGTGATAACGGCTTGGCACTGCTGCTAGTTTTTGGTGCTTCTTTGTCTCTAGTCAGCTTCCTGAACCACATGGATATCTCTGTAAAGCATCCTCCTTTCAATGCTTATAAATCAAGTGTCTTCCTGTTTGTGTTTGCCCTGGATGCTGTGCTTTGTCACACAGATTTCATCCTCATAGCTGATGAAGGGCTTGCTTCTCAGGAACTGCCTCAGTCATTCGCTCTCATCAAGGTCCTTCCTACTTCCTTGGTCAGACTGTATGAAAGGGAAAAGCAATGTGAAGGTACAGAAAGCATAGTCTCTGAGCTCCAGCTTGAGGCAAGCTTTGGCTGAGACCGTTGTTTGGACTGCATCAAAGTCTAGCATTTCCCCACCAGACTTGCTTCTTTGACTTAGCATCTACAGATGTGGATCCTCAGAGTGTTCTTTAATCCCCCTATGGTATGCTGATCTTTATTTCAGAGTTTGTTTAATGTAGAGGGCAACTTAAAACACCATTTCTTAAAAAGTCCACAAGCTGATTATAATAAACATCAATTGTCTTATCTTACCTGCAGTTAGCAACAGGACCCATGGTAGGAGTAGCTTGAGTTTTGCACTTTCTCAGTTTGTTTTCCTGGTTTCTGTTATGGGTTTATACTCCTATGTTAATCTATGTTCTTGAAATGGCCTACAAATACCAATCAAAGTGATTCAAGTGAATTTATGCCAACTAAGTTGGCAATCATTTTAAAATATGGTATTTTTGAAGGTGTTTGACATGTGTATATTTATATAGCATGCATGGCACCATGAACTAAAATAACTCTTGAGAAAAATGTCAAAATATTCTCTATCCTTGTGCCACTTGAACTAATGAACACTTTTATAAGAATTTACTTTTAAGAAGGAAAAGAAGGTCAATATGTATGGATCATCACTGGTGATAATCGATTGAGGGAGAAACACCACTCAGTATTGAAAAATCTGTCGATGTTATTATCTTTTAAAGAAGAGAGCTGTGCTTATTAGACACAGCATCTGTGAGCAAAGTAGGAGACTGATTTTTGTGGAGTTTTAAGGCCATGTGGAGTCTGAGATTTGAAGCCCTTCTGTGGTTCAGTGATGGATTGACATACATTGTAAGAGAATGGCCACCAGTGGCCATCTGCTGCTGACTGGCTTACTTTTGAAGTATGGGCATGGGTGAATCTTGATCTGCTGTTATTGATTGGATAACTTCTGGAAGCAGGACTGTTGAAGTGTGTTTTCATTGATCTATTATGTAAATGTATAATCCAAAGGGATGGGTACTTAACACTATGGAGCAAATAGCCTTTTCCTGGAAGTTTAGGAATGTGTTGTTCTTGGCAATCGGTTCTCTAATAGCATAGCTCATTAACATGCAAGAGATTAGTAAAATCGTGACAAAGACATAATGGCATGCTATATAATTAATAACCATTATTAATATTAAAGAGCTGCAGAGTAAAAGGTTTATAATCAAAAGTAGGCTAGAATGGATTTTTAATTAAATTTTCTGGCTGATGGCAACTATTTGAGAAATAGTGTTTACATTTAAGAAAGCTAGCTCATAGAAGTTGTATAAAGGGCATTTTCAATATTTTGTTTTATCCTCATGTTTAGGTGCACATATATTCACATGTATATAATGCTTTGCAGTAAGGATTTTAAAAGAGAAAAGAAGCATTTGACTGTAAAGGTGCTATGCTATGGGTTGAATATGGCTTGTCTCCTGTGAAACTCATGTTGAAATTTGATTTTTGTGAAGTTGGGAGGATCTGGTTGGAAGTGATTAGGTCGTAAGGGCAGAATCTTCATGAACAGACTAAAGCCTCTACTGTGGGATTGTGTATCTGATCTTGGGCTGCTATTACTCAGTAAGTGGATTGTAATATATAAAGCAATGATTTCCTTTGTGTCTTATATCAGACACACACATACACACAGAGTAATAAAAAGCACAAAAACTGTCTAAGTCAAAGCTATCTAGAGAAAGAGAACAAAGAGAATGAATACACATTCAAAGGAGATTTATTAGATTCGTTTCCACAACACAGTGTGGGTAATCCAACAATGGTTGTCTCACTGGAGAGGTTAAACACCCAGTAGCTGTTCAGACCATCAGACTGGGTGCCTCAGTAGTCCGGTGTCTGAGAATGACGGTCTGGAACATTCATGGAGAGCCACTGGACCACATTGGAAGGCCAAAGAAGTTGTGCTCTAACATCAGTGAAGGAAATGACAGCCACTGTGGCAGCAACAGGACAGATGTCCTGATGAAGAGGATAGGTGAGCATGCTAGAGAGACAAGAAAGTAAGCAGGAAGAAAGCAAAAACTTTTTCCTGGGAGCCCCTTATACCTTCTATCGGATTGTACCCCCTTACATCAGAATGCACTACCCACACACTCAGGGTCGATCTTCCTACTTTAATTAACCTAATCAACAAAACCCCTGAGAGCCTTGCACCTCTCAGTTGATCCCTGATCCAGTCAAATTGACTATATCAAGATTAACCACCATGAAGGCAAAAACCAGAAACTGCATTGAAATTACATTTCATTCCTATTAGAATGTCTATCATTGAGAAAAGAAATGACAGCAAATGGTAATGAGGATGTAAGGAAAGAGCAACCATTGTTCACTGCTGGTGGCAATGTAAACTTGTACAACTACTATGGAAATCAGCATGGAGGTTTCTCATAAAACTAAAAATAGTGCTAACATATGGCCCAACTATAGCACTCCCAGGTATATAGTCGAAGGGCTCCAAGCCAATACACAATAGACATATTTATATATCTACTTACAATAGCTAAGAAATAAGCCCACAGTAGATGTCTACCAGCAAATAAATGGACAGAGAAAATGTGGCTCATATTCATAATGCAATTTTATTCTGTTAAAAAGAAGAATGGAAATACAGTGTTGCCAAAAATGGATGGAACTGAAGACCATGTTAAGCAAAGTAAGCCAGACTCAGAAAGAAAAATATCAAATTTCATTTTACATTCAGAGCTGAGACTTAAACACCCTCAAAATGCAACTAGTGGGAGGACTATGGGCGGGAAAGAAATCACTAATGCAGTAGAGAGGACCAAAAAAAATGGTAATGGAATGACTGTGACATGAATGTTGTAGAGGCGGCTACTTTGGAAGGTGGATAGAGATCAGCCAGATGTGGGTAGAGGAAATGTGAAGAGCAGATGGGGACGGGGATGGATAATGTGAAGTATAATGACACATATAATATGTATATATGTGGATATATGTTCATATACATTGTAATGAAATACACTACTCTGTATATTAACTTAAAAATTTAAAACAACCTAAAACCAACAAGAAATTAAAAAATGAAACCAATACTCCCTGAAGTGAATGTGAAGACTGAAGAATGTGAAGTGTTTAGGATGGTGTCCATTGTATGGTGTCACATGTCGCTGTGTGTGCTGTATACACATTGCTTGTTACTGTTCACTTAGTACTGATGTTTCATGGAGCCTGGAACATGTACCTTTTTTTTTTTAAATCAAATCATTTGACATTAAGGTTTTGAGCATCCATTTATACTAAATACTCCAGATGAAAAAATTATCTAGCAAGGCACACATGTCTTCATGTACTTTACATAGCTTAAATTATTGAATGAAAGAAAACGTCAATTTGGTGGAAGCTGGTATCATCTTAAGAGTTAGCCATTTGTCTTTTTTTTTGGTACTTTCATTAATACTTCATCTGCTGGCTATCAAGTTACAGTAGGCTTTTACTGATCCTTTCATGAATCATTTTCTATGTGTCTGCTCCAGGAAAGGCACTAGCCTTTAAAAATGGCCAATCTTGGTATTACAATGCATGCTGTTTTTATTTCAGTCAGAATCTGAATTAATAAGAAATACCAACTGGGTTCATTCAATATAACCAGTTACCTCAGTGTTTTTATGGATGTAAGATCTACATTCCTTTTTATTTACTCAATCCCATATCTCAAATTCCAAGGTACCAGTGTAAACAGTAGTTGGCATCCATATAAATTGTGATGAAAGTGGATGCTCACAGTCAGCTATTGAATGGAACACAGAACCCCCAATGGAGGAGCTAGAGAAAGTACCCAAGGAGCTAAAGGGGTCTGCAACCCTATTGGTGGAACAACAATATGAACTAACCAGTACCCCCAGAGCTAGTGTCTCTAGCTGCATATGTAGCAGAAGATGGCCTAGTCGGTCATCATTGGGAAGAGAGGCCCCTTGGTCTTGCAAACTTTATATGCCTCAGTACAGGGGAATGCCAGGGCCAAGAAGTGGGAGTGGGTGGGTAGGGGGCTGGGGGGGAGGGTATGGGGGACTTTTGGGATAGCATTTGAAATGTAAAATAAGAAAATAACTAATAAAAAAAGAAACACTGAAAAAATTGTGATTAAAGGCATAAATAATATTAAAAAGAATGTTGTTTTTACTTCTCACAGTAGAAAATTATATTCGTATCTTTTAGGGTCAGGACAGTGTAGGAATCATTAGTAGGACTGAACCTCCTCAGGTGACCTGTGAGGTCTGGGTCCTGGGACCTGATTGTCTCGAGTTTAATTACTGCTGCTTTGTTGTCCTAATTAGTATGAATCCTGTTTTGAATTTCAGGTTATCTGCTGTGCCTGAATTTAAGAGAAACTCTTATGAAAATTAATCTTCCAGTTTTGCTCCTTTGCCTTTAAGGTTACATAAAAACATGGTAGAGCTGGAAGAAATAGATAAAAAAAATCTGCCACAGTTGCTTTACTGGTGAATAAACTGGGGCCTTCAGAGTTCTCATACTTCCTAATGATGGTAGTGACCAAATCATGGTGGAACTCATGCTATCTGTTCCCAAGAGTTTTTGGTCCAGAGAGTCTCAATACTATAATACAAGGCAATTTGACATTGACATTTGACAGGAGCTCTCATGACTAATGTGGTGGCTTGAATATGTTTGGCCCATAGAGAGTGGTACTGCTAGGAGGTGTGGCCTTGCTGGAGAAAGTATGCCACTGGTGGGGATGGGCTTTGAATTCCTGCCCAGTGTGGAAAAGTCACTTTTTTTTCATATTTGCCTTAGTATGAAGATATAGAACTATCAGCTCCTCTAGCGTCATGCCTGCTTGGATGCTGCCATGCTCCTCCCTTGATGATAATGGACTAAAACTCTGAACCTGTAAGCCAGCCTCAACTAAATTTTGGCCTTACACAAGTTGTCTTGGTCATGGTGTCTCTTCACAGCAGTAAAACCCTAAGATAACTAAGATAGAACTCATGTTATCTGTTCCCAAGAGTCTTTAAACTGGAGAATTTCATGATGCTACGCAATTCAAATGCACATGACATGACCATTTGGCAGGAGCTTCCATGATGGAGTCACTGTTTAAGTGGAACAGAGTCTTGTTTTACCGTTAATTGGAATCAGCAAAGACAACACAGCCTCAAGTCTCTTTGTTGCCTTTGCTCAGCTTCTGGATGCTGAGGTTGCCATGCCTCCCTAATACTTGGGAGGATTTTTGAAAAGACAATAGCAGGAGTGAGGAATAAAATCTGTTCTTTGAACCTCCTTTCCCACATATAACATCCCACCTCATCCCATTTCCTACTTCCTTCCTACACAGATTTTTTTTCCCTTGAGGTTCTCATACTTTAGCTCCATCTGTTATTCTTTCATTTCCTACAGCTCCTTGCACACCAGTGTTTCCTTCTTTACAAACAGGCTTCAGCAAGTCTCAAGCAAAAGCAATGCCAGGATCTCTCAGTTCCCTTCTTCTGCTTGTCCTTTCTAAGTATTGTCCTCTGTCTCCCTACAGCTAGGTTTCATAAGTAAATTACCCACCTTTACCCTACTTATTAGCTCAAATTCAGTCTTCAGTCTGTTATTTTACCAATTTTCATAAATAAAATGCTCATTGCCAACAAGTGCAAAAACAGTAACTTATAACATGAGAGTATATGAAGATATAGAATGGAGTGTATATAAAGGTTTATTTTACATTCCCCAATGTAAGGGGAGGTGTCTTTCTGGTGGTGGTTTTGGAAGGGAAGTATGTAGGAGGCACTCTTTGAAGGAAATTCTCTTTCCATGTGTATATTTTTTCCATGAGCATATTAGTGACTCATACCTATCTCCCACTTAAATTGCACTTACAAATAAAGATGAGGTAGGCTCAGTTTTAGCAATAACTGTTATTTTCAAAACATATTAAAAAGCTCTTTGGAAAGTTAAAAATTCAATAAGAAGAATAGAATTTGAGTATTTTCACTAAATGAGACCTCGGTGTTTTATTCCAAAGAGGTAGACACTGAAAATTGATGGGACGATGGAAACATTCCAAACACTGCCATGGATGTATGAGCAATTGCTTCTCTACAGACACTGCCTAAGTAACTCAACGATGCTTGAGAGCAGTGTCCCAACCAGTGTGAGTTGCCCGACACACAGATGGAAGGAAATTTAACTCAGATAATAACTTATTCCATGTCCAAAAATAAACACAAAATAAACCTAGATGACACATACATTAGCATAAATATATGTTGGTAGAAGAAAATATAAGAACATAATCTATATGGCTGTCATTTTTTCTTGGAATACAGAGAAAGCTTCCAACATAAACCAAATAGAACTCTTTTAATTTAAAAAATGCTTCCCCTCCAAACACACTATTAAGATCATCAAAAGATATGACTCAGTGATGGAGGAAATATTTTAAAAACATACATTTTTGTAAAGGTTTGTTTTCAGAATATATAAATAATTGCTGCAAAACAGGAAGGAGAGAAATACCAATATAATATTATGAGCAAAAATTTGAACACATAGATCACATTAAAAGGAACAACGCTGATGAGATGGCTCAGCGGTTAAGAGCACTGACTGCTCTTCCAGAGGTCATGAGTTCAAAATCCAGCAACCACATGGTGGCTTACAACCATCCATAATGAGGAGCAAATAAAAAACCTATGGGCTGGAGCGAGTGGGTCCAAAACAAGAGGGAGAAAGGGAAGGGGGAAAAAACAAAAACAAAAAAATTTTTTTTCAAAAAAACTTCCAAAAAAAAGAGAAGAAGAACATGAATGGAAAATCAACATGAATATATATATAGCATTGTTAATTATTAATGAAATGCAAATCAAGGTGCTGCTGCACTACCATTAAACTGGTTAAAATAGAAACTAATCCCCGGGAATATTAAGTTTAGGCAAATGTTCAGAGACGGTCTCATTTGCTGCTGCTGGAGTTATAACACTCCAGCCAGTCAGAAAACAACTTAGTGGGTTCTTTAAAGTTAACCACAAACATATATTCACTATACGATACAGAAATCCAGCCCTGGGTATTTCTCTCTGAGAAATGAGAACATATGTCTTCATAAATACCTTATTTTAGTTGAATGTTAATTGGAGTGTTGTTCCCAAGAGCCAGAATTAATAAAACTAACCAAATGTCTGGATAATGGACAAGTTGTGTATTCTTGGAGAGAGAGAGAGAGAGA